>NW_024412388.1:48019472-48371831 GCF_014898765.1 Herpailurus yagouaroundi
TTATTTTATTTTATTTTATTTTATTTTATTTTATTTTATTTTATTTTTGATTTTATTGTTTTACTTTACTTTTATTTTATTTTTTATTTTATTATTTTACTTTACGTTTATCTTATTTTTAATTTTATTATTTTACTTTACGTTTATTTTATTTTTAATTTTATTATTTTACTTTACTTTTTATTATTTATTTTATTTTATTGTTTATTTATTTTGGGAGAGAGAGAGCACGCGTGCGAGGGTGCACATATGCCTAAGCAGCCCAAGCAGGGGAGGGACCAATAGAGAGGGAGCTGTCAGTGCAGAGCCCGATGTGGGGCTCAATCCCACCAACCTGTGAGATCATGACCTGAGGGAAAATCAAGAGTCAGGCACTTAACCCACTGAGCCACCCAGGCGCCCCCACCTTGGCATTTTAAAGTTATCGGTAAGACATTTCATTTTTCAATTAAGTTGTAAATTATCTTTACTAATTCATGACCCAGGATGCTGGCATACTGACTCCACCCCTGCTCTTTTAGAAAAAGTAATGCTTTATCTTTTCATTCCTGAGTAACTGAAGTGTTTTGACCCAGAGATAAAAATCTTCGAGTCAGGTCACTTGAGGGTAGAACGTGGCTACTCTCACTCATTTGGCTTTTTTTTTTTTTTTTCTTCTTTTTTTCCTAAGGCATCTGGCCTCCTTTGAAGACCTTTCTCTGTTATCACCACAGTACTTGGCTCCTGAGGTGGCGCTGGCCATGAAGGTATGGGCTGGACCTATAGTGTGGATGAGCCTATGGTCAGAGAAGCCTCTGTGCTCAGCATCCAGAAGGGCCTCTGAGATTTCAGACGGGCTCAAATAGTCTCCAAGACCAAAGGTCCTGGCTCCCTACTTGCACAGCGTCACCACAGCAGGTAGAAAGAAGTCCTCGGTGCCATTGGAGAACATTTGGCCTCTGAGACGAGCAGTGGGGCCACCAGCCCTTTTAAGGGCTGACGATTTTGAATGCCTGAATGGTCTCGAGTTTTGCACTGGGCAGACAGATTGACCAAACCTTCAGAAGTGGAATGAATGATAAAGAAGAAGGTCTTTGCAACCTTAGGGCCAGTTCTTTTCAAAACTCTCTCTCTTTTTTTTTAAGTTTATTTACTTATTTGGAGAGAGAGAGAGAGAAAGAGAGAGAGAAAGCCCAAGCAGGGGAGGGGCAGAGAGAGAGAGAGAGAGAGAATCCCAAGCAGACTCTGCACTGTCAGTGCAGAGCCCGATGGACGTGGGGCTCAAACTCACCAGCCATGAGATCATGACCTGAACCAAAACCGAGAGCCTGACACTTAACCAACTGAACCACCCAAAACTCTTTTAAGGTTCATAAAAGCAGGGAGCAAACAGGTGGAGAGGCTGGGGGAGAGTGGGCTCTTAACATGGCTGTGGTGGAGAAAGCCTAGGCTCTGGCTGTGTGACCTTGGGTACACTCCACTTCCCCTCTGAGCCCCAGTTTTCTCTTGTGGTGTTTGGCAGTGGCAATGCTCTTTCTTCCTTGCTCCTGTCCCCAGATGGTGGTCGTGACGATTAAATGGGAATATGTTTCTGCTGTTGGAGCAGGGTCCCAACACAGAGAAGGTTACTTGGGCAAAAGTCAGGAGGCTTGGATCGTACTTCAGAGTCTTCTCTGAACTCTGTATCTCCTTTCCCTGGGCCTCCCTTTCTGCAAAAGGAGGGGATTAGAGTAGGTATTTTTTTCCCTCTGTGGTCTCTTTTGACCGTAACATGCCATGAGCCTATCTCTCTAAGTGGAGGGCGTGTGGCAATTTTAAGGGATGAATGGATCTTGTAATATTTAGCCATTCAGCCATCCAACAAATATTTAATAATGGCTTACCATATGTCAGGTGATGGGGACAGAGGGACACAGCAGAGGTAGTGACTGCCCTCTCGGACCTTCCAGTCTGGTGTAGATGCCTCGGTTGAACTCCCTCATCTCAGATAGTTAAAGGGACGGGGCGCCCAGGGAAACACTGTTAGCTGAAAGAACGATGTCAGTCATGTAATAGATGCTCAAATATTCATTGAACATCTTGCATAAATAAGTCAACGCAAGCACCTTAAGGAAGCTCTTGGGGTGACCTTAGAGTTGGGGAACAGTTTCTAGGAGTCAGGAAAGGTCGTGGGAGCTCTGGCCAAGGGTGTGTGTAATTGCTAAAGAGTTTGTTTATTGAGACACCTGAGAATGAGGGATCTGCTCCTACCTGCCCGATTCTCAAGGGGGCCATTACTGGGAACAAGGAACAATGACTGCTTCCCATGCCTTGTGTTTTCCCCAGAGGAGGAGCCAGTACCGATGCCGGAACCACAGGGGAGAAGAGAAGAGTGGCCAGAGAAAGGTGCCAGTGTTTGTATGACACTTGGGCCAAGTCCAGAGGACCATGAAAAATTATGGAGTCTCATCTGTGTCCCATCACGAGAGAAAAGGGGGCCCATTTGGGGTGCAAGGGCCACATGAGGGTTGGCCCCGGGATCATAGCCAAGAGGCTGCCTGAGGAGGCGGAAAGAAGTCGGGCTTAGGAGTTGGAGACTGATTTGGGTTTGAAGGCTGTGGGACCCTGGGCAAATCACTTAACCTCTCTGAACCAGCTTCCTAATCTTTTAAATAGACATCACAAAGTTGACCTAAGAGGTTATGAGGTATAATACGTCTCAGGCAACTATAGTCAGGACCTGGGACTAACTGTACTCTTGATGATTGGTGTTTATAAATATTACATTATCAGGACTCGGGTCCTGATTCTGTGCCATATTGAAAACCAGTGCTAGGAACAACTTCGAGGAGAAATATTAGAAGGTTGTATTATCTTTAATATAAGTGACATGGTGACTCAAGACTGAGTGGATTTACAGGGACTTAGCTCTAGCTTAACTCATCTCGTAACCAGCTGTCTGACCTTAGATAGACAGTTTTGCCCTCTTTGAGACCTGGTTTTCTCCTCGGTGAAATGGGAATAATTTTCACGCTCAACTTTTTCTCATCCATCCATTCAACATTTATTTAATGCCTGTTATAAGCCACACTATGCTTGGTGCTGAGGACAGAGGAACAAAGCATAGTCCCTGTCCCTAAGGAGCTCACCATCTAGTGGGACAGACCATTAAACAAATATTTCCAATAGAGTATAGACAAGGCTGGCCCTGTCTGAATGGACAAGGAAGGCTTCCTGGAGAAGGTGCCATCTAAAGCTGAGAGCCGAAGGATAATAGCATTTAGCCAAATAAAAGTAGGAAAGGAAGCGGAGAGGTAGGAAAGGCACTCCAGGAAGAAGGAACTGCATGTGCAAAGGCTAGGAGGCAAATGGGTGCAGCAGATGTGATAATGTGGCTGGCTGAGTATGCCTTGCTGCAGTGTGGACTTTGTGTGAAGGCAGTGGGAGACCACTGAGAGATTTTTAAGTGAGGGAAGTGGAATAACATGCTCACATTTGCATTTTTAAAAAGAACATTCAAGGTTATATGTGCATATGTCCAGTTCCATTATGGAGAGCAGTTGTGGTAAGTTGATCCTTCCTGATCTCCTTCCTCCTCCTTTCCCTGCCCACATAAAGTGAAATAACCCACATGAGCATGTCTGCTGTAGTGTGTGGCACATAGTAGGTGTTCAGTTAGCATATATTATTCCCCTTTTTAAAGCAGTCCTTGAAAAAGAAATCCCCTGGCATGGAATGCATGTTGGGACAAAAATGCTGAGGGTGCGGCTGTTTGTATTTTCTGGCTGCCGTTTCAGTATAGCTGATAGGATTTAGGTCAAAGGAAGTTCCCCAGACAGCTCAGTCTCAGCCAGTCATCTGGGGTTTCAGGGAGGGCAGGTGAAGGTCATAGTATCTCTCCTATTGCCGGAGGCCATTTGTCCTCAGGGTCCTAATCTTGAAAACGTACCAGACCTGGGCAATCCTGTTAATTTGTTCAAGATAGCTTCCTCGTCTGTAAAATGGGTACGAAGTTACCCGTGCCATGCCACACAAGATGTTGTCAAGAGGATCAGAAGAAAATGTGAACCACAACAAAATAACGCAATAGATTCCATTCACTGATACCTGCCTTGGGCTGGGCCTTGTTCTTATGAAGCCACTGTTATCATTAGCCCTATTTTACAGGTAAAGAAACCCAAGTTCAGAGAAATTATGCAAATCACCCAGGGTAAAGTAAGTGGCTGTAGCCAGAGCCCTGGCATTTTAACCACAACACCATGACATCCACGACCTGCTGCCCCTTGAAAACTACCAACTGTGCCCTGAGCTCTTAAGCATGATTCAGGCACCCCAGAAACGCACGCAGAAAGGCGGAAGAAGGAAGGAAAGGGGCAGTGTTTGAAGTCTGAGAAAGTCTTTCCTCGGGCCTCCCACCTTCACCCCCAGCCAATTTCGGGTCCTCTCCCAGATGCATTCCAGGAAATGGTTCCCTGCCCGCAGCTAAAGTGACCTGTTACTTGCCTGAAGCCTCCCTGGTCTGGGACCGGGTGAGGGCAGGAACTGTCTCCGGGTCATGGTGTTCTCCCCAGGGCCTAGTACAGTGCCTAGCACTCAGTAACTACTTGTGAATAGATTCCTTCTGTCACTTCCCCGGCTTTACTGCTCAAGCCTTCCTCTTGGCCGAGAGGTCTAAAGCAAAGGAGCTGAGGCTTTGGGAAGAAGGCCTTATAGATCCTTGGGCATATGCTGATGCAGGGCCACCCAGAGGTCAGTGTGCCAGCCTTGGATCAAGCCTGACATCAGCCCCCCCACACCCTCTGACAGCAGGAGGGACCTAGAAGGCTAGGGTAGCCCACCACATCCTGCCCACCCTCTCCATGGGACTTGATGCTGGAGGGCTGGCACAGAGCACAGGGTCCAGGTGTCCCATGAGGAACCCTAAGGGCTTGCCCAGTGGACCCGGACGCCCAAGTCTCTGTACGTGCTGGGTGGCTTGAGCTGGGCTCCCCTGGCTGACGGTTGGTCAACACATCGCATGAGAACCAGAACAGTCCTCAGGCACATTGAGCAACCAGCTTCCCTTGCTCGCCCCCGGCAGGAGCTGGGCCAGGGAAAGTGAAGAAAGCTGTTCTGAGCCTCCCCCGGGTGGGCGTGGGCGGGGCCCTGCCGGGATAGGGGCGGCTGGACCGGTTTCAATTGCTCCGGGACCGGATGCAGCCCGGTGACGACTCGGGCGGAGACAGGAGAAATGCGCGCCCAGGGCGCACCTGTAGGTCTTCCAGGGCGACGCTAGCTTTGGCAATGATACGGCTAGGGGCTCTGGGTCAGCGGTCACCGGGAGTGCGACTTCCGGCTGCTAAATCAGGCGAGCGGGAGGGGCAGCGGCGAATCAGCTGACAGGTACAACTGGAGGAGGCTTTGGGCCTCCCGTTTGCCTGGAAAGGAACAGGAGGGAAGGGGTGGCTCCCAGAAACGGCCGGGTGACCGAGCTGCTCCACTGACGTCGCAAGCGCGCATTTTGTGCCTTACCCTGGGCCACCCCCGCAGCACGTTTGGGTGGGACGAGCCTGGCCAGAGTTGCGTTTGCTTCCCGGCTGTCCCACCTACAGGCTTTTTGTGTTCTGGGGCCAGTTGACTCCGCTTTTCGGAGCCGAAGTTTCCCCAGGTGAAACATGGGAACACCAAGCTCAAAGCGTGGTGGGAGAGGTCCGTGAGATGACACAGAACAGTGCCCAGCGAGTCGTGGGTGCTCAGACGGCGGGGTTCCCTCTCCCTTCCTTGCTCAGGATCCAGCTCCCACTGCCCGCCCGACCCGAGGTCGCGCCACACAGGAGATCCTAGACAGTGGGGTCTCGGCGGCGGGAGGTCTGGCTTGGCCATCACTCATTTGAGCCTCTGTCTGCCGAACTACCCAGTGGGACGGGGCGTGTGGGCTGATTCCGAAGGCCGCCTTTGGGTCGTGTTCCTGGGATCCATTTCAACGCGCTCTTTCATTCGCGTGTTGATTTATTCACAGATTCCTATCAGGAGAAGGCCTCCCCCGGCGACGGTCCCAGCCCGCCAGCGTTTCGTCCGTACACAGCCAGCCTCCACCGGCTGCTTTCTGTGTAAATACAGCCAGGCCTTCCGCCTGCAGGTCGCCGCGGGTCCCGCGGGCAGAGCCGGCGGGCGGGCGGGGGGCGGCTCCGGTGCCACCGCGCGGCGCGGGCCTGGCAGGTCGGGGAGTCGGCGCGCCCCGCACTGGCGCAGAGAGGGGCGCTGGGGGCCGCCAGGCGGAGCGGAGGGCAGAAGCCCCGGGGCCTAGACCTTCGGAGTCCCCGCCCATTAGCGCCCGCATCCACTGACAAATACCAACCCTGCCGGCGGTGGGGGGATGGGGGTATTCTCCCCATTTTAAAGACGGGAGACTGAGGCTCAGCACGTTTAAATGGCTTGACCCGGGTCCACAGGCGGAAAACGGCCGAACAAGAAACCCTAACCGAACACATCTGGTTGCAAAACCCAGTCTTTTCTATATCCCACCTGTCATCCGTGAGCTCCTAAAGGTCTTAACGGTAAAGAATAGAAAATAACCACAACGAACCCGATCAACAGCCGAGTGGGAGTTGAAAGGGCCTTCCAGAGCTTCCTTGGGGGTCTCACAGGGGGACTTGAACCGCAGGATGGCCACAGATTGTTTTTTCCTGGGTGAGAATTTTACTCCTTTTCAAATTAAAAAAAAAAAAAAAAAGGATTCTTGGTAAAACAAGTAATGATGGCTAAGAATATAAAGCTCTTGTAATCATTTTAGCTGAAAATAGGGGACTTCAAAGAAATTTCAGGCTGTTTACACGCCGTTCATCTTTCGATCTATTGGGCAGAAGCATTGTTGACACTATTTACATAGACGGGCAAACTGAGGCCTGAAGCCACTGAACGCGAGAAGCAAAGCGGGGGCGGGGAACCGCGACTTCCGGACTCCCAGCCCGCCGCCCGCCGGGTGCTTTCTGCTGCGGGCGGGAGTCCTATTTTGCAAATAGGTTTCCTCGGACAACTGCTGCTGATCTTTGTCACTCAGCCAGCCAAGTGGGGGCGATTCTGAGTAATGCAGGCTACCAGCGTGGCTGGGGCTGAAAGCGAAAGGGACACGCGGGTGAGGGGCTGGGAGGGCGGGTGGACGACCCAGGCGCCGGCGCAGGCGGGGCCACCGCCAGGGGCCCCGCAGTGGGAGCGCCCTGGATCCTCCCTGCCATAGCTCTTCTCGGCCATCTGTCTCCTCAGGGGCGCAGGACCCAGGACTGCCCCAGACACCTGGGACCAGAGGCCCTCTCCTTGTGTGTGGGGACAGTGTGTCGAGTCTGGACTTAAATCCGATCCTGGTATTGGCTAATTATCAGGCCTTGAGAAAATTACTTAGGAGCTCACTCTCAGTTTCTGTATCCGTAAAATGGGGGTAAGCAACACTTACTACGTCATGTAATTGCTATAAAAAGTAAATGTGTGCCTATCCGTCAAAGCCTAGAATATTAAAAACAAAAACAATTAAATGCTATGTTTTGCTCTCAATGTTAGGCGGGCCCAGGTAGGAATTTAAGTTAGGCCAATTAAGAACTCAATGACCTGGCAGGTGTACGTTCTTCAGGTACCCCACCTGGAAAAGGGAGCTTTATTACACTGTACATCACAGGGTGGGGGTGAGCACAGATGAGCTCCCCAGTATCTGGCAAGTCCACAAGTGTTTACGTTTGCAACTTTTGTTGTTTGCCAGCCATGTCTTCAGCACTTTGCACTTATTAGCTTATTTAATGCTACAATTACAGTATGAGAGAGGTATCACTGTTATCCCGTTTCACAAGTAGGAAGCCAAGGCACAGAGAGGTTGAGTTACTTACCTAAGGTCACGCAGCTACAAAGTAGGATTTGCATCCACAAAATCTGGCTCCACGTTCCATGTTCTTAACCCCTACTGAATGTACCAGGCATTATGCCAGGCCGTGGGGATGCATCCGGGAAGAACATCGAGCACTCACCTCCTTAACAAGAAGAGCAGGGGCTCCTTTCTGAGTTTACTGGCCTTCCTTATGTCTGCTTAAGCACTGCATGCACTTTATTATACTTTATGGGCATGTTGTATTCATCTGGTATACAGGAGGTACTCAACATTGTTTGTTTCCCCCTTCCTGTGTATTTGGACCAGTTAAAAGTACTTACATGGAGTGTGGACACGAGGTGTGTTAGGTGTTAGAGCACTTGGTGTCCGTAGGTGCTTTGCACACCTGAGTTCCTCCTTTCCTGTACTTAGTGATCTTCCAGTTACATAGGCCGAAACAGCACACCCTTAAGGTTTAGACCTTTTAATAATAATAATTGCTTCTGCCTCTGAGAGTTACTATCTGTGCTGTGGGGTTCCCAGAACTGAGGGTGAATTTACTGTATTTATCACTTAATCATTTCCCAGAGAGCTTATGACTCTGACACCTTTAGTCAAAGCTGTAGAATTCTCCCTTTCCAACCCTCCCTCTGTGGGGTCCCTGTGATAACTCTTGCTGTAAGTGGCTGAAGCTATTAAATATAGAATGTAGATCTTCCTGCAATGCAAGTGTAAGCTGTCCTTACATTCATCGCTTAAATGTTATGATCACTTCAAGCTTGGCTTTTGCATTTGAAGCCTTGAGTTAAATGTGGAAAGTAAGAGAGAGAGAGAGAGAGAGAAAAAAAAAAAAAAACCCCGTAACGGTTAGAAATAAAAGCGTGCAGTGGGTAGGTTTCCAGAGTAATAAAAAGCAGCTTTAAATTTTAAAAGATTTTAAGCCTGGTTTGATTCCAGACAGCATACCCTAAGTTCCCATCATTCATCATGGGTGCATTCTAAAGGGTCAAAACCACCTTTAGACACTTCGGGCAACTCGATTGATGACATAGTATTAAATCTTGAGTTTCTTCTTGTAAATGAGATGGCCTGTGGAGAGCATTCAGCTCGTGGTAGGCACTCAGGGAAAGCTGTTTAAATCCGGGACTGGGTTGCAGTTAGAGACCTTATCCTCGACTGACATTTATTGCAAACCTACTATGTGCCAGTTGCTTGGAAGTCCGTTGTTTCAAGTGAACCTGACAATAAGCCTGTGAGGAAAATAAGCTGTGGAAGAAGTTGACAGTCCAAGAAGTTCATTCACTTGCCTAAGTCGCCAGAGAATAAGGGGCAGAGTCTGAGCTGGAATTTGGGTCTGACTCCAAGTTCAGTGTCTGAGTCATGGCAGGAGTCTGCTTTTTCCTGTGTGCCTAGCTGTCGGTCATTTTAGAACTGGAGGCTAGAGTCAGAGGGGACTTTAAGATCAGCTCAGCTGGGGATTCTCTGCCTCTTTTATAACCCAGGTCACCCTAGATAAACACAGAAACCTCACATCCTTCTAATGAGTTTCTGATTCAAAATCATTGAAATATCATGATTCAAAAAAAAAAAAAAAAAAACAAACAGAGCCAAAGGACACAGTTTTCAGCATTCTGTCTTTAAGCAGAATAAGCCTCCTTGGAGCTTCTGGTTCCAGCTCCTCACCTCAGTCCCCAGCAGAGAGCTGTGGATCTGACCCCCACCCCCAGCACATTTACTTCCCGGGAACTGGAGCCCAGAGGCAAGTGACTTGCTCATGACATGGCCAGCACTTGGACTTGGGGCTGTCTGACTCCAAGTGCAGTGTCTTTCCTCCAAGTATACCTGCTTACCTCTCAGTTTGGTCTCTCATCCTGACCTATCACAGAGTCCACAGTTCCGACCGACTTTTATCACCTGTATTTCCAGAAAGCGTCATTCTTCCAGGCCTTTGCTCAGACTGTTCCTCTGCCTGGAAGCCCTCACTCCCCACCCTCTCCTGTTTGCTGGGTGAACTCCTATCCCCTAAGATTCCGCTGAAATGCAGCTCTCTCAAGGAAGTCGTTTGGACTTTTACCTACATCCAAATAAAGGGAATTGATTCCTCTTCCCTGCCTGCCTGTGTAGAAGCATCTCCTGGTATTTGTTAATATTTAAGAGTTGCTTGCAAGCCTCTCTCCCTGTCTCTGTGGCTCTGGTTCTCTCTTAGCACTTTTGGCCTCTCTGGGCATCCACCACCACTTCTACCAAAATTACGGTGTTTGGGGATGAACCACATCTTTATATATTTTTTTCAGCAGAAGGCCTGGCATACAGCAAGCATTTAGTAAATGTGCATGAAATACATTATACACATACACACACAGGTCACTATCAGGGTTTGTTTTTATTTTTTTATTTTTTTTATTGTAATAGTCTTAAGACTTCACCCAGGCTATAAGCTCTTATGTACAATTGACCTCTGTTGAAGTAATAGGGAGCCACTGCAGGTTTTGGGGGTAGAGAGTTCCTTGATCCATAGAAACTTGCTCATGGGATTGAAGCTGTAACTCTCCCGGTTTCCACACCTTTGCTTTTATAATCTTTCCCTGGGAAGGTTTTATTTTATAAACAAGAGGTGCAGGAGAAAACTTTTTTTTTTTTCATTCATTCTTTGTTTATTCCAAAAATCTTGGCTTTTGTTGTCCTGGTGCTACTTGGAATCATGGATATGATGAGCAAGGTAGAAAAAAAAAAATCTCCTCTCATGACATTCACATTCTCCTGAAGGAGAAAGACAAATAAGTAAATAGCAAATATATCCGTTCAACTGGTAATAAATGTTATGAAGAAAGATCAAGACCACAAAAGACACATGGAGTGGGGGATGGGCAGATTATTTTAGACGGGGAGGTCAAGAAAGGCTCTTTGAAGAAGAAACACTTGACAGAACCCAGAATGAAGGGAGGGAGGGAGCCAGAAAAGGTTTGTAGGAAGTATATTGCAAGCAGAAGGGGCAGCAAGTGTAAAGGCCCTGGGGTAGAAATAACTGGGTACCTTGAGGAACAATAGCATGGCTGAAGTGACAGCATGGACAGTGGCTGGGGTAGGTATTGGTTTGTTTTCAATGGCAGCTGTTGGAGTCAGATGATAATTTAGTAGGTGAGATAAGATTAGCCTTGGCAGCTTGTTCTGAGTTCAACCCCGCTGTGGGTGAGTAAGTGAATGAATGGAACATGGCTGATTAGCCAAGAAATTGGACCAAACACTTTGGTCATATTTTTATAATTTTTAGTCAGAAACAAATGAAGGTTTGTGGGGCAAAATATAAGAACAATATGATTTTAAAAATGAGCTTAAATGATCAAAGTGGAGCAAAGAATGAGTTTCTGAGTGTAAAATAGGTGGCATTTAGTGTTTTTTCTTTATTTAAAAAATTGTTTAATGTTTATTTATTTTTGAGAGAGAAACGGAGCACAGGTGGGGAGGGGCAGAGAGAGAGAGGGAGACACAGAATCTGAAGCAGGCTCCAGGCTCTGAGCTGTCAGCACAGAGCCTGATGCAGGGCTTGAGCTCATGAACCATTGAGATCATGACCTGAGCCAAAGATCTGATGCTTCACCGACTGAGCCACCCAGGTGCCCCTTGTGTTTGTGCTTTAAAAAGGAATCTGGGGGCGCCTGGGTGGCGCAGTCGGTTAAGCATCCGACTTCAGCCAGGTCACGATCTCGCGGTCCGTGAGTTCGAGCCCCATGTCAGGCTCTGGGCTGATGGCTCAGAGCCTGGAGCCTGTTTCGGATTTTGTGTCTCCCTCTCTCTCTGCCCCTTCCCCGTTCATGCTCTGTCTCTCTCTGTCCCCCAAAAAATAAATAAACGTTGAAAAAAAAAATTAAAAAAGGAATCTGCCTTCATGACTTGGGAGTTCAAGTTCCACGTTGGGCTCTGTGCTGACAGCTCAGAGCCTGGAGCCTGCTTCAGATTCTGTGCCTCCCTCTCTCTCTGCCCCAACCCACTCGCATTCTGTCTCTGTCTCTCTCAAAAATAAATGAACATTAAAAAAGACATTGAAAAATCAAAAAATAAAAAGGATCTGCCTAATCCATCCCATGGTTATTTTAACTGAAATGTAAAAGTTACTTTCACCGTAAATTTGGGGATGGCACTAAGATGCCAGCTGTAGAGGGTAGGTGGCTTCAGCTTGACCCTGCTGGGGGACTCTGGAGTGTGGGTTACATCCCAGAGTTATCCCCAGCCTAGGCCAGGGAGCTATGGCACCCGATGGTTTTCCCAGGAATAGCTGTGGCACTGGCCATTGAAGGCACACAGAGGTGGGTGCACCCCACCCCCACCCAGGGAACAATAAAAACGAATCCCAAGGGAATGTGGTTGGAACAGTGACATTATCTGATACAGTAAGGATAGAATAAAAGAGGATGATCTGGAAGTTCTTTTGTCTCAGGGCTGCCTCCTGCATGTAACGTTCATCCTATAGTGATTATGGGATCCAGGACAGTTAAGGGACAACCAGGGGCCCAAGCCCCCGGGCCCTCAGGCACAGTTTGCAAACTTTGGCTTTGTTTTTACTCAGTCTGGAGGGGACATAAATACACACTTTATTCCAAAAGGACAGGGAAGCAATGTGAAGGCCGAAGGACTGAGATTCAGATTCCATCTTCATTTTCAACTGCGTGGAGTGCTGTGTGAGCTTCAGCATGTTAATTAACCTCTCTGAGCCTTGATATTTCCCTTCTAGAACATTTAATAATTCCCAGGCCCAGACTTTTACCATCACGTTGCCTTGTCTTGTGGGTCCCCACTGGTGCCTGTTATGTCTCTGAAACCACGAAAATGCCAACTTCTGGTTTTCAGGAACCAAATGAACTCTGGCTTAGGACAGAGCGCCCAACTGGTATTCTTGCTCTGTAAATCATTCGGACTTTCCTCTTGTTGCTTTATTTCTTGCATTTTCTTGGGGGGTTGGTCTGGTTTACTCCCAACGTACTTGTCACATGCTAGGCTGAATTATGGCGGGTGGCATGAGGTCCTTTCTCGGTTAGGCTGTGATATCCTCACGAAGAGGCTGTGTGGTGGGCCGTTCTAGGCCCTGGTATGAGGCTCATATGCTGTTGGAGGCACAGGGGAGAGAGCACAGACACTGGGCTGCACAGATCTTGTTCGAATTCCTCTCCACTACCTCCCTGTGGCAGAACTCTGGACAAATCATTGAACTGCACTTCGAGACTCAGTTTCTTCATCTGACAAACAACCAAATACGGGTGCGGATATTTTATGGCCCTTGGGAAGATTGGCTACAAAACGTGTAAAACGGTACCTGGCACATAATGGCCTTACTGAGTAACTGCTGACTGGCTAAAGGCTCTGCCCTACATCACATGTGACCGCCGACAGCATTTTCTTTCCCCCGCACAGCAGGAATGGGAGTGTTCACAGGAGGGATATACCAAAGGGTGTACCCCTGGCTACATACCTTTTGCTCTGGAGAGGAGCAACATTTTATCTCTAACATAGTGCAGAATTACAGGGTGACAGTGAAAATGACTGACTTACTACAAACAATTTGAAAAAATTATTTACTTTTTCAAGTTTGTAACAGGTAACATACCCCCTTATTACCTGCACCCGGGGAGGACTGCTCCTACCTCCCATTCTTGGTTCATCACTGGCTTACAAAATTAAGAGAAAGAGAGGGTGGGGGTGGTCGGGGGGAGAAGATATGCTCTAATTACAGGGCAGTGGGATGACTGCCCCACAGAGTTGGGTCCACGGCTCTGTACGAGAACGGAGGTCAAAGCCACCCACTCACCTGCGCTCCCCGGTGTTAGGGACCGAGGTGTGGGAATGTTGCCAGGGAAGGCTCACAGAGGAGACTTTAGGTTGGCCTCTTCTAAAGAGAAGAGGAGGAAGGACTGTCACTGTAAGTGACAGAGCCTGCCAAGGCGCAGACTTTTCACACCGCATGCAGTATTCTGGGAACTTCAAGTGGGAGGGTTTGGTCGGGGCAGAACCAACAGGACCCAGCACTTGTATTTAAAAACCTCCCAGGGAAAGACTTCCAAGTCCCATTTTCTTGTAGGTTCTGGAGAAGATTCCAGCCTGTTGCTCTATTGTTCTGTGAGTGCAGAGCTTGATGGAACCCTCTTCTTGGCCCCTAGCCATGAGGATATTTCTCAGGGAAAGCCCTTGGACCAAGAAGTCTGTTTTTTCTTTTCTTTGGAAACTATGGTGCTCTTTGTGAAAACAAAGGAATTTGGATTCTGTTCAGGAAAAATGTAACCTACAAACAAATAGCCTTGGAAAATCTGTGCCTCACCCTCAGTGCCTGGGTCAGGCACGGAGAGCGCTCCACCCTCCGCTGCTTTCTAGCTGGAAGCCACCACCGTTTCCTCTTCTGTGTGTTGTCTCTGGCTGCCCGAAGGGCAATGCCTCCTTTCCTTGCCTCTCCCTTCCCGCTGCGCAGGGCCCAAGTCCTTGCAAGTGCTCTTGCTCTGTCTGGCATGTTCCTCCCCTCCCTGTCTGCAAGCCCTCCTAATTGTCCTTGACGACTCCGCTCCAACATCTCCCCCTTGGTTCTGATTTTCCCAGATGGCTAGGGGCTCCTCTGCTGCGTTGCTCTGGATAATTTAAAATTTAAGTATTCTTCCTCGCCCTCCCCCTGCCACTTTTTAAGATAATAATCCCTGGGCTTGTTTTCTTTTCTTTTCTTTTTTTTAAACTATAGCAGTAATCATAGTTGCTAACTTAAACTCTTGTCACGTACCAGGCATCATGGTACATAATGTTACTTACCCCCAATGCAGTGTGCTTAGGACAGAAACTGGTACATAGTAAGTTCTCAATAAATGTGACTTATTATCATCCTCATTATTTATCTTAATTCTCTTAGCACTCACGACAAATACAATTTGTCATGCACATTATAATAATCAGGTTACTTTTCTGTGAGCTGACTAGGGGTAGCAACTGTGTCTTCTTCGTGTGGTATCTCCAAACATGTGGATATACAAAGGGTATTTGGTGAGTGAATATTTAGCCACTGAAACTGATGGCTGAGTGCAGAGATTTATATCATGAGTATCCAAATCAATTTAAAGTAGCTGTGGCCTAGAGAAGTTAGGATGGATAATCGGAGACTTTGGGCTTAATTTCTGTTCCAACTATCTACTAGCTTTGTGACTGGGTAAATTAACAATGTCTTCTGAATCCCAAACACCTGTTTTTCAAAATGGGCTGGGGCGCCTGGGTGGCTCAGTCGGTTTAGCGTCCGACTTCGGCTCAGGTCATGATCTCGAGGTCCATGAGTTCGAGCTCCACATCAGGCTCTGTGCTGACAACTCAGAGTCTGGAACCTGCTTCAGATTCTGTGTCTCCCTCTCTCTCTGCCCCTTCCCCACTCATGCTCTGTCTTTCTCTTCTCTCTCTCTGTCAAAAATAAACAAACATTTAAAAAAAATTTTTTTAAATGGGGATAATAGCCCCTAACTTGCCTTCTTTACAGATGAACATCATCTTGAGCATCAAGTGAGCATTTGTGAACTGTAAAGTATTTTACACATGTGCTGCAGTCTTATTAGAATCATTTTGGACCCCATGGCCATCACCACAATACTTGGGAGAACATAAGCCCAAAGTAGCTCTAGTTGAACAACTATGATATTCAACATGATATTTTTGTTTTTTGCAGTGTCTAGAAATGTAATCCCTTGATGTTTGGGATACCACTATCTCTTCTCTACAAAGGTGCATCCAAGGTATTAGTCTCAAGCTTTTCAAAGGTTTTTAAAAGGCCCTTTATTTTACCATGTGAGTACTTTAAAGTGTCTGGCCTAAATTTCACAGTTAAATTTCCTCTCAAGAAATGATCTTCAAGAACTATAATCAAACATTGCTGCTATTTATTGGAGCTAGATACTAGGGAGTATAAGGAGGGATGAAAAGAAGAATAAGAAATGGTCTTACTCTCAGGGCGCCTGGGTGGCTCAGTCGGTTAGGTGTCCAACTTTGGCTCAGGTTGTGATCTCATGGTTTGTAGTTTCGAGTCCCATGTCGGGTTTTGTGCTGACAGCTCAGAGCCTGGAGCCTGCTTTGGATTCTGTGTCTTCCCCTCTCTCTGCCCTTCCCCTGCTTGTGCATTCTCTCTCTCTCTCTCTCTCTCTCAAAAATAAACATTAAAAATAATTTTTTGAAAAACAAATGATCTTACTCTCAAGGAGCTTACAGTCTCATTTGGGAGTTAAGATTGAGTCCTTGACTCAGCAAAGTATATGATCTGAGAAAGGAGAGACCCCCTGTGTGCAGGTAGTTTGTGAAGCTTTCAAGGAGACATCAGGCCCTACGTTAAACATAAAGGAAGGTTAATATTTAGACTGCAATCCTGGGAACATAATTCATAACCAAGTTCAGGGCCATTGAGTAGTGCTGCTAACACTTTCCTTTCCATCTTTTGTTGTTGGTGAATTTGGAGAAAGATATGAGAAAACTTTAGAAATATACTCACTGACAAATGTCTGAATCCAAAGAGCTGAATCCAAAATATTTTGTGGCCGATGCTTTTATGATGAGAAAATAAAAACTCCCTACTTAAAAAAAAAATTCAGTCATGATGTACATGTTTAAAAGATGTTTATAGAAAATTGTAATACTCTAGCATGAGAATCGTGATGACAACACCACGTGGTCCTGGATCAGTGATGCTAGCACACACTGCTAAGTATAAAATAATAGTAATAATAACTCAAAGATGAAACATTTACATAATACACATTGTAAATAATTTAGGGGAAAAAAGAAAATACTACAGAATACTAGATCTGAAAATGTATGTACTGCAGTCAAAGCCATAGTCAGAGGTAAATTCATAGCTTTCATTCTTTCACTTAAAAATAATAATAGATGAAATGAAAGCAATGAAATGTCTAACCTAAGACTTTAGAAAGAGGGCAGCAAAGCAAAACCAAGAAAAACAGGACAATTAAAAAAAGGCAAAGGTAATAAATAAATTAGAAAATCAACAAAATAGGGGTGCCTGGGTGGCTCAGTTGGTTAAGCATCTGACTTTGGCTCAGGTCATGATCTTACAGTTTGTGGGTTTGAGCCCCACACTGGGCTCTGTGCTGACAGCTCAGAGCCTGGAGCCTGCTTCAGATTCTGTGTCACCCTCTCTCTCTGCCCCTCCCCTGCTCACATTCTCTCTCTCTCTCTCTCTCTCTCTCTCAAAAATAAATAAACATTAAAAAATTAAAAAAAAAGAAAATCAACAAAATAGTATAGTTCATAAATATATCCATGAGCGGTTTCTTGGGGGGGGGGGAATAAAATAGGCATACTTATAGAAAATCTACCTAAAAAAAAGAGAAAAAACAACTGACATCTGAAAAGTTTCTATAGTTTGTAAAGCACTTTCCTATGCCTTATTACTCTTGGTCCCCAAACTAATTCTGCATGCTATATATTTGTGTCCCTATTTTGCTAGTGATCAAATTGAGGATCAAAGAAGTGAGATTACTCTTTAGGGTCACACAACTTGTGAATGATAAAACCATGATTTGAACCCTCTCCTAACTTTGTTGAATATTCTTCCAATACACTCATAGCATCCTCTCAGGATGAATGTAAGAAAGGAAGAGTGAAACATTTAATCTGTCTGTATTAGTTTCTGCAGCTGCTGTAACAAATTACCAGAAACTGGGTGGGTTAGAGGGGCACCTGGGTGGCTCAGTCAGTTAAGCATCTGACTCTTGGTTTCAGCTCAGGTCATGATCTCACGGTTTCATGAGTTTGAGCCCCACATCAGGCTCTGCGTTGGCAGTGCAGATTCTGCTTGAGATTCTGTCTCTCCCTCTCTCTCTTCCCCTCCTCTACTTGTGCTATCTCTGTCTCTTTCTAAATAAATAAATAAAATTTAAAAAAGAAAGAAACTGGGTGAGTTAGAACAGCAGGAATTTATTCCATCAGTTCTGGAGGATGTACGAGATCAAGGTGTCAGCAGTACCACGCTCTTTCTGAAGGTTCTAAGGGGTGTCACCCACTGTCTCTTCCCAGCTTCTGGTGGTGATCAGCAATCCTTGGTTTTCCTTGGCTTTCAGCTTCAGTACTCCAGTCTCTTCCTACATCTTCGCGTGGTGTTCTCCCCCAGCGTCTTTACATTATCTTCCCTCTGTGCATAGGTCTCCTCTGTTTTCTCTTCTTATAAGATGTAGGGGTTTGTTTTCCAAATCTACAATTTTCCTTTCAGTATGATATCATCTTAACTTGTTTAATTGTATCTGCAGTGACCCTGTTTGCAAATAAAGTCGCATTCTGAGATTCTAGGTCAACATGAATTTGGGGAGGCCACTATACAACACAGTATAATGTCCTTGTTTCTTATGATTGTATTTTTAAGAATCTTTCTTGTGTTCCATTCACATAGCAGAGCTGTGCATACATGCATCCAGATGCCCTTGGCAGCCAGCAATAATCTACTGACAGCTTAAAATGTGCCAGATACTTAAGTAGATGGCCCAGAACACAAAAAGAAAAAAGTATGTGAGATCTTATGCTATGTTTATAGGATTTTACTAAGCTAGGGGCAGGTGGGAATGATAGTCCTGTTCTAGCCAGACCCATCAAAGAACTGTTCATATTCAGGTACTTTATGAAGGAGGAGAAGCGGGACAAATTCTGAGGACTCTGACCTGAATCCTACATCTTATCAGTCTGGCTACAGTTGGAGAAACTGTCAGAATGCCTAAGAAAACCCCAGGTGTGCACAGGTGAGGTGGCAGGAAGGAAAAAGCATGATAATGCACTGTTTCTACATGAAGGGCTACTACAGGATTCTGGGCTTGTTTTTGTGTCTGTGCTAGAAGGACCACAACCGATGGGTGGAAGGCACAAAGATTTCTATTTAAAGTCAGTTTACAGAAAACTAGGATCATCTAAAGATGTAACTGGGACTGGATGACACCGGTACCTGCTTAGGAGGGCCTGGATGGAGACTAGGAGAGGAGGGAGTTCTTAATGGATCTTATCACTTGCCAAACATTCCAAACAAGATAGTACATAGAGATCTGTGTTTAACAATTGTAGAAGCACATACTTTAATGTTGTTTTGCACAAATGTACGCTGTTTACTAATAGAAACACAATGGTTTGCATAAAATTAAGTTATTTTATGCTGGGGCCCAGCAGCAAAAGGGTGGAAAAAAACATGGGCTCATAGCAGAATGGGAGAGATATAACATAAAACAGAGACAATGGGCTATAATAATATAAGAATCAGCCTCAATGAATAATTGAAGAGTGGATGACTGAGTGATTTTCTTCAGAGACTTGTTGTTGCTGTTGTCATAGCATTGACTTTATAGTAGGGTGAGCAAGTGTCCTAGTTTGCTGAGACCCGAGAGGTTGCATGGGCCTTTCAGCGCTGAAACCAGGGAAGGCCCAAGCATACTGTGATGAGTTGGTCATGCTTTTTTATAGGCTTTTTAAAGAGGAAGGAGGATATAAAACCAGATACAGTAGGAGAAGTTATGGGAGCAGAGAGAGGGGGCACTCATCATCTTTGAGGGGGAAACCAGGCAAGCCCCAAAGCTTCATTAGAACAGGGATGGTGTCTGTCTTGGTCACCGATGTATTCCTGGCACCCAAAACAATGTGTGGCACATAACTGGAATTCAATTGATATTAGTCAAGTACATGAATTAATTAACACAGCTCAGAAAGCATTTGAGCTGAGCCTTGAAGGCTAATGCAGCATGTTGACCGTAAGAGAATGGAGTGTGTGGTACAAGTTTCCAAAAATAGAAAACTTGGGTATAGTAATTGGTAAATACGATGTTTAATGGAACTTTTTCCTATGGCTATTAATATAGTTCTTGGGGAAAGCCCTTGAAACACTAAGCCTATCATATTTCCTCTATTCTTTTTTTCCCATCCTGCAGACCCTCCTCTGCCTTCCTTTTCTGCTTCCTTCCCTTTTCTCTGTTGAAAGACGCAGTACCCTGAGGAAGGGATGCCTCTAGAAGCTTTTTCACGGCAAGACTTATTGGCAAATAAACCATCCAGGAAAACATTATGTTTGGAAATACACTGAGGTGCAGGTGGAGTGGGGAAGATGCGATTTGGCCCAAGGACAACCAGTCAGGATGGTTGGCGTGGTGTGGGAGAAGGAAGAGGGGAAGGGGCATCATGGCGGAGAAGGCGCTTGGGGCCACACGGTGAAAGGCCCGGTCGCGGAAACACAGTGCACCATTGTACTCCTCTGCCTTGGGTCACACAGATGTTTCCTACTGGATTCTTGCTTACAGAGGACAAAGTGCGAACATTACCTCTATGAGGAAAAGAGAAACTGATTGAGCAACCACTGTGTGCCAGACACTGTTGGGTGCGTTTTATATGCATGATCCATATACATGCATTTTGAAAGAAGGAATTATTAACCCCATTACACACACACACACACACACACACACACACACACACACACACACACACAAAGAGCCAGAGGCTTGCTGAGATTCAGTGATTTGCACAAGATGTTAACTGGGACTTGGTGGCCAGATTTGGACTCAGGTCTGTCTGGCTTCATAGCAGTGGTTTCCAACTTCCCGTCTTCTTCTTACATCTCAGTTAATGAAAGCAGACCTTTCCCACCTCGTCCTTCTTACCTCCTGCCTCTTTCAACACTAGTGGACCCTTCCTCACCAAATGCACCCAGTATTTCCTTCCACCGGGCTCTGAGCACCCTGTTCTCTTTGGAAACAAGTCAGGATCTTGGTATCTCTGTGACATTAATGTATTATTTCAAGCTGGACAGACCCCTAAGACTCTGTGATAGTCTTCAACTTTCACACTTCTCAGGAGTATTTCTAGCAAGTGTTTTTGTGCTATGAAAACGCACTTCTTAAAGGGCGTGCAATTACCCCCAGTAAGAAGCTGTGGGAACCTTGTGGACCCAAGCAGCCAAAATCTCTCTCTCTTAGTGCTCATAGCCATGATTTATTAACAAAACAGAGAGAAGAAGGAGAAAACCTAGATTCCAGTCAAGACTCTGCCATTTATTAGCTGTGTGACTGAAGTTCCTTTACTTCTTTGGGCCTTGGTTATTTTATCTGTAAAATGGGTGAATTATACTTGCTTTGCTTGCCTCACAAAGTTATGCTGAGAGATTATCTTGAGGAAAGTTTTCATATATCAGAAAATGTGAGACAAAGGAATGGTGTTAGCTTTAAATTTTTTGTGGAACCAAGTGGGCATAAATAAAACACAAAGTATTATTTTTGTTTCTTGGTGGTTAGTCAGTTCATGTAAAAGAAATCTGAACTCAATCTAGCTTAAGCCAAATTTTATTTATTTGCTCAGATGAATCAAGGGTAGGGGGAGAGCCAGCCTCAGGAATGGGTAGATCTCTGTCTCCAGTGGTTCCAGAACACCCCTCTGTCTTCGAGCTCTCTGACTTATTGCCTATTTGCCTTATTCTCTCCTGATGTTCATTAACTTCTAGAATAATCACTAAAGCTTCAGGCTTGTCTTCCAACTTTTGTAAAGTCTCTTTAAATTTGTAAAATATAATATATACAGAAAAATACATGATGATATATGTACCATTTAGGCTTCTATTTTTCTCAGCTTGTTATCAGAGAGGGAAGAATTTTTTCGTAGATCGTGAGGTAGAAAGTCCCATGGAAGCCCCGTGATTGGCCTGATGTAGGTCATGTGTATGCCTCGGACAAATCACTGCAGCCGAGTGTGAGTGTTACCACTGGACCACCTCAGTCCTCGGGCTCTCCCCATGTGGCCAAGGAGCACAGAAAGCACAGACGTGGCCAACAACTGGAATTTAAGCAATAAAAGATATGGCCAGAGGATACTTCTGCTGGCTTCCGGTTCCTCTAGGATGCTCCAGTTCTGGGAGTGCAGGCCTACCTGGAAGTATAAAGTAGAAATCTTGCACTGATTACACTTGAGATGTCTTCTACTCCTTACTTAAGAGAGGTTGGCAAGAGGTGTAATGTACAGAATAGGCACCTACTTACCTTGTCAAACTTAGTATTGAGAATGGAGTGAAATGAAATGGCTCATAGATGAACTCTGACCGTGCTCATATGCATGTCACCATAGCAGGAAGGCATAAATTGAGTAAATATCTGTGCAAAAGAGAAATACAGAGCACCCAGAAGCACAGAAGAGAGACCAAAGGATGCGCTGATATAAGTTCAGTGAAGCATCGTGGGTGTGAGAAAGGCCTTCTGGGTAGAGGGTCTAGCACGTGCAATAGTCCTGGGGTTGGAAAGAGCACGCTGGAGGAAGCAAAAGAGGGCCATTGTGTCTTGGTAGAGAGAATGGCTCAAGATGAGAGAGACAAGGGCCGAATCAGGCATCTCGAGAGATACGAAATGCTAGTCCCACAGTGAGCACTTACCAAACCAATGCCCTCTCTTCATCTTTGGCCAGATTTGGCCTACGATCTTTATAGGAGGCCTGTGGCCCAAACCCCAAGCCCACCCCTTTCTGGTATGGCATCTTCCGTACGAGCAAAACAAGCATTGGAGGGAGCCTCAGCAACTGGGAAATAGTTGTGGGCCCATTCCCCCTTTTAAAAGAGCTAAGCCCTGCTGTTCATGATACTTATTGTTGATGTTAATCGTCATCTTTGACACCTCTGCTGCCACAGAGCATGCTGACCTTCAAAGCTCCCAGGAGCCATAATTACCCTCGCAGTTCCTCTACGAAAGAGGTAAATCAGGGGTGAGTACAGGATGAGAAGCCATAAAGCCCTGAAAATCAGACTCCTTCTCTATGGCCTGGAGCAGAAAAAGGAACAGGCACCAGAAAGCCCCTTCTGGCTCCCAACTGCAGAAAGGGAAGGGGTAGGGACAGAATCGTGGCCTCCTAGGTGTGCTGAGATGTTTAATTAGAAGGTACAAGGAGGTGTGCTTTCGTGAGGGAAAGAGCTGCTGAGCACTACTTTTCCAGACTTCAGATTCCCCTGGAGCCAGACGGAACATCCAGGTTCAGACACGGGGGCTGGGATGAGGCAAGGGAATGGAGATAGTGAACACTTCCCATGAGAGGGCACTTGTCTGGCTTAGAGAAGGCCAGGCAAGGCCAAACCACTGGCCATCATGAGACACGCAGGACCAAACCCTGATTTCACTCGGGTCCCATCTCCCTGTGCTGCAGTGCAGTATGGGGCCAGGATCTGTCAGGTCCTTGGTGGCTCAGAAAATCCTCCCCAGGGTTTTGCTTGGGCTCAAATATGGCTGTTAGTTTGGTTCTATGCCCTCCTGCTCCGGCCCTCCCTCAAATGCTTCTCTGTAGCATTCACTGTGTCGGGTCCTGTGTTGGCAATAGGGATATGATGATGGACAAACATGGCCCCAGCCTCATGATTTGGTGGGGCAGTGGAGGCACCAGTAGACAATTCGAATTCGGGGTGATGAGCCGTGGGAAGGAAGTGCGGGGAATTTGGGATCCTGGAGGAAGGGCACCAGTTCTTTTTTGCTCCCTGGAATGTGTCTGGCACAGAACAGGATATTAAGATGTTGGAACATTGACTGCCTGAGGTGGATGGTTCCTTCCTGTCCCCTCCTCTCCATGCCTGAATGCTGTTGGGGACAGTTCACAACAAGAGGGGGAAAAGCCCTGCCAACCAGAATGTCCTCTTCCTTGGCCAGAGCCAGTTACTCACTGTCCAGGCCTGTCTCTTGGGCCCTGTCTTCCCAGCCTTTGCAAACCAGCACTCTTGGATCCATTTCACGACTTTTGTGTCTCTTAGGGATCACAGCTTTCCTTCTTACTTACCAGGGCATCTTCGGGCTATCTTTATTCAGTGTGCTTCTTCTGGGCCAGGCATCCACAGGTGTCTGGGAGTGCAGAGTTGAACATAGCCTGTACCCTTGAGGCGTTCCCTGGCTGGGGGGACTTGAACGCTTCACCTAGGGTAAAAAAGTTGGTCCAAATCAAGTCCAGGGTCTTGCAGATTCATGGAGAAGCAGCACCTGAGCAGCCCAGGGAGGCTTTGAGGGGAGTGGTGCCCAGGTTTGGTGCACCGGGATTCTCCATGCGGAGGTACAGAAGGAAGGAATTCAACGAAGAGGGATTTTTACCCATTCATGGTTCCTGGTGCCTCTGAGGAACCACACAGATACATACATGAGTTCTGCGGGATTGCCCCTACGCGTGGGAATAGCTTGCGTGCTCTGCTGTGTGTGTGGCCAGGTTCCTCTTTCATGAGCATCTCTTTCCTCCTTGACTAGTGCTACAGTTCCTCGTTTCCTTGTCATCTTTGAGCATCTTTCATGAACCTCTTCCATTTTGACAATGTCCTTCAGAAAGTAGCAGCTTGCGGTGCCTGGGGGGCTCAGTCGGTTCAGTGTCTGACTCTCGATTTCGGCTCAGGTCATGATCTCGTGGTTTCATGAGATCAAGCCCCACATCAGGCTCTGCACCGACAATGCACAGCCTGCTTGGGATTCTCTCTCTCCCTCTCTCTCTGCCCTTCCTCCCTTGTGTGCTCTCTCTCAAAATAAGTTTTTGTGATGACACTAGGCCTAAGTGTGTTACCACCTACTAGCTGGGAGACAGATCTTAGGCAAGAGTCTCTGAGACCTGGTTTCCTTGTGTGTAAAGCAAGAGGGTCATAATGGTCCATCTGTCTGCTGGGGGTTTTACATCCGATCGTGAAGGCAAAGAGCCGACGCAGAGCCTGACACGAGGCAAGTGCTCAATAAACATCCGCCATGGCCACGTTCAAAGTGTGTGGCCCAGAACTGCATATGAGCCGACTGGGGGCGGTGGGGAGCCTAGCCAGAGCTGGACTGTTGCCTCCTGCCTGACACTGGCCTATTCATGCAGCCGAGGATCACGGTGGCCCTTTTGGCAGTGCGGCCCTTGCTGACTCACCCCAGGTTGCCTGGTCCCTGGAAGGCTGCGGCCTCATTTTCAAGGGCTGTGCTGCTAAGTCACGTCTCCCCAGCCATTTGCTGGAGCCATTGGCGTTAAGGAGTCTTGTCCAGGGCCTGACATTTAGGCTTGTGAAATTCTAGCATGGGTACATTTCGCCCATCCATCAAGCCTGTCTGGAGTCCGGTGCTGCCTCCCAACATTTGCCTGCCTGTTTCCTCGCAGGATTTCCTCACGGCTCAATTCATCCAACAGACTATGGCTAGAGGAGATTTTGGAAAATGTTGTTTTCCTCTGACTCCTCTCCTGGTCGAAATCCTTTAAACTCCTCAGCCTGGCACACGAGACCCTCCGTGATGTAACACCATCCCACTTTGGGGGCTTTTCTTGTCTGGATAGGGATGGTAAGCATTTCTGTATCATAGGATTTTTGTGAGGATTAAATGAGTTCATGCTGGAAAATCACTTAGAACAGGGCTCTCAAGAATTGGGAGCGAGTCTGGGATCTGATACTACCTGCAAACAGGTCAGTCTGGCACAATGGCATGGCTGCTAGGTCAGGGAGCTAGTGGCAGTCAGATTTCCAGTGTTTTCTCATGCCCCTTCCCTAGCCCCGGCTCCCATGGGGTGCCGTGAAGAAGGCCAGCTGATACCTGAGATCTGGGGGCTGCATTAAGGAGAGGAGTGCTGAGCTCAAGGAACCAGAATCTTTTTTAATGAACTCCAAGGGAAACTGATCTCTGGTATAGAGAAGAACATTGTGTCTTGCATGTCTGTTCAGAAAGAACACCCTTGAAGGACGGTCTGGAACAAAGGCCATCAGTGTGCGGCAAGATGTGCAGAAATACAGGAGACCCATGGAGAATCGTCTCCCAACAAGGGCCATGTGTGTTGTAAGTGCTTTGTAAGTGTCAGCCATGAGGAGGACGATGGTGGTGCTGGTGTGGATGCTTAGCTTCATTCAGGATGGTGGCTCTCCTCACGGACCCTTCAACATGACTTCTGCCCTTGGTGCCTTTATGCGTGTGTTTCCTCACACCTCCCCAGCCTCTGCATCCTGCTCTGACGTCTCCAACACATCTCTCCTGAGCCTCCCCTCTCCCCACTCTGATGGTGTCATTTGTCCCCTGTCAGCACTTAGCAATGACTGTTTGCCTCCCTTCGAGACCTTTGTGAATCTCTTCGCTTCACGTGGGATTCTTGCTTAACTCTCTTAAGCTCCACTTTGCCCTTTGTTCATCAGTTTAGCGGATGCTTCCTCCTGAATGTTTTCCTGATCGCTCTTGTCCCCAGCCTGCATTAGGAGCTTCCATTTGCTCCTGTGGCATCAGTGGTGACCTCTAAGTGGCATGTCATGTCCCTTGAGACTTGGAAATTCTGGAAGACCCTTGGGTGTTTAGCATCCGCCATGGTGCCCTGCACACAGAAGCATTTAATTAACATTTACATAGAAATGAATGATTGCGTGAACATATGGATACCCATATCACAGATTTATGCAAATTTAACAAACAAGTCTAACCATGCTGGAAGCTCCTGGAAAGTGTCCAGTGGTCACAGGCACTCCAGCGTGTGCCTAATATCTGTGGGTGGATGTGTCAATTTCACCTTGCTTTAACGGATGTCTATGAGGCCAAGTGGACCCCGGTGTGAGAACACATAACATACATTGTCAAAGATATTATTCATCCTGACTTTATACAAGGGAAAATTCTAGTAAGCCTCCTCAAAAGCAATTTAAAAACCATAAACTTCATGTTCCTCTAACTTAGTAAATATCAAACTCATTTCATCCTTAATAGTCTACAAAATCAACACTCGTTTAAACTAATGGTCTGTTTATAGCATTCGTGGCAAGTTTCAGATTGCAAATGCATTTTTACAGTGGCGTTTGAAGGTTGCTATTGGAAAGAATGACAGAACAGTCACCGTGAAACCTGGGGCTGAGCTTGAGGCTAGCTCCCAGTTTTTCCATAATGTGATAAAATTGTACCAAAGAATGGCAAACTTAGAAACTCAAACCAGGGGATGTGAGCCCTTAGGATACTTTCAGAGGCAGAGATCACAGTGATTAAGACCTAACCCTCTGGGGGCAGAAGCACCTGCATTTGAATTCTTCTTCTCTTGATCACAGACCGAGCCTTAGTTTCTTGCCTTGTAAAGCCAGGAAAATATGATACACAGCAGAGGATCGTCATGAAAATCAAATGTGGTAACATACATTAAAAAAAAAAAAAACAACTTAGCATAGTATATGTGGCACATAGTGAGCTCATAGGTAGCTGTTGTCATTATTACTAAGTTTATATTGCTGGATTTGTATCCCAGCTCAGGCGCTAACAAGCTATGTGCTGGCATCTCAAGCTGAGGGAGGACTTCCCTACCTTCCCTGAGTCTCAGTGTCCTCATGTGTAAGGAAGACGATAGTAATGCCGGGATCACAGGGTTGATGGGATAATAAATTGGCAGATGATACGGAATCTGCTTCAGGAAGGTAGGGTGAGCCCTCAGTAACTGTGAGATAGAAAACGAATGATGATAATAATAATTACTCTTCCCTGAATCTCTTTTTTTTCTCCCCTCCATTGTAAATCTGGGGATGCTGGTGTTGCTACATGGTTTCAAGAATGGGAAATCCTATTTACGAAGCACCTAACCTGACGGCGGGCACTTGTGGGTACTCAAGAGATGGGGGCTATTGTTTCTAGCCCCTCTTCCTGCCTCTGCCTGGTTTCCAGCTCTGGATCAACGAATGCAGCAATTGCAGTTTTCGGGGGCCTCTCTCACAGCCCAGGGTGGGGGGGGGGGGCGAGGGGCAAACGAGGGCTTCATCAACTGGAAACCGCAACCTGGAAGTGAACTTTCCTAATCAGTGCTGCAGGATTCCAACAGCTGGTTCTACTTTGAAATCAATTGGAACCCCCTGGGCCCCTTGCTCTTTCTCTGCGAGGAGCAAATGCCATCCCAGAGCTGGGATTTAGAAATTTGCCACACCGTATCAGAAACAGATCCCGCCTCTGGCAAGGTCAGGGTTGCTCAGGCCCAGGCCCCAGCTCTGGAGCCCCCTCTGGAGCCTGCCAGGTGGCCTTGGAGGCTGAGGCTCTGGCCGAAGGTCAAGGCCGTCCCAGTCCGTTGGTATTGCCAACCAGCACCGTCGTCCTGTCCTGTCTGCCTTTAGGAACAGCCACCCGAACCGCCCAGATTTCCATTTCAAAGAGTGAGTCAAGCTCGGATGTGGAGAGCACGTTCAATAACAATTTTTAGGATGTGAGTGTTAGAGAGCAGCAGCAAGAATGCATTTGATTTGGAAAGGGAACTGCTTCCTTAAATGCCTGCCTTGTAATTCCTTCCAGCTGGCCCCATTTTGGTGGGCCCTTGAGGGTCTTTAGGGCCCCCAGAGTGGCCGGCGCTCACCCTGGGTGCTGCAGATACCGGAGGATGTTGGCTGAATGGCTGTTTCACCGCTGCCTGAGGCTGGATGTGTCATCAGGGGAAGGATCGGCAGGCTGCGTGGAGTCCTAACTCTGAGTTTACCAGCAGTGTGACCTCAGGAAAATCCCTTGCCTTCTCTGAGCTTCCGTTTCCTCATTTGAAGAACGAGGGCTAGGCTACGTGCTCCTGAAGCTGCCTTGCAGTGCTTTCATTTTCTGATCCCAAATGATCATAGATGCTATCGTTGCTCAGTGAATGAAAAATAGCACCTGCCGTTAATTAAGCGGTCACATTAAGTACTTTAATGTACCCATGAATGAATTGCATGAATGAATGCAACGTCTATTATCTCTTTTGGAAAAGAGAGTAAAAAGGGAGGTAAAGTGCTGTTTTAAGCAGCTATTATGTATTAGACACTATCTCGGATGCCTTAAAACCTCTTGTCCTCTTTCCAAATTGGTGGGTTTTATTACCACAATTTATAAATCCTTAAAGAGGCAAAGGAACTTGCCACGTAAGTACAGCCAAGGATTTCAACCCAGTTTTGTTGCTTGAAAGGGTCTATGGATCTATTTTCCTCCTGGATTTTGAGACTGCTTCCTAAGTTGCTGACAAACAGGAAGTGCTCAGGCCTGAGGAGGTTCCGAGTAAAGTCTGGGTAAACCAATGAAGAGGGTTTTAGAGACCTGCTTAGAGAAAGGCAGAGCCCT
The DNA here is from genome assembly GCF_014898765.1 of Herpailurus yagouaroundi. NCBI lineage: Eukaryota > Metazoa > Chordata > Mammalia > Carnivora > Felidae > Herpailurus > Herpailurus yagouaroundi. Next base: position 48,048,285 of record NW_024412388.1, read on the forward strand.
GCTCGGGGTGCACAGTGGGTGAGGGAGGGGGGGACTTGGTAGAGCCCGAGCTCATGAGTCCCCAGCCTTGGGGCAGCTGTGTCTAGGGGGCATCTCTGACAGCCCACCACAGGAGCATGTCTGGGCGCACTCTGACCCCTTTCTTCAGCAGAGGATTCAGTGACATGGATGGCAAAAAGGCACCTGGGTGCAGCTTCTAGAGAAGCGGGAGGGAGTGGCAAAAAGGCAGGTAGAGCAGAGGAGGAGAATTCCTTCCTCCAGGAGGCAGAAGACCGGGGCTTGGGATTCTGGAAATAGTAGTGTCTCCTTGGGCAGGGCACCCCGCCCACTCCTGTTTCGGTGGATAAACCTGGCACCGGCCTCCAAAGCCGCTGGCGGGGGGGGGGGGGGGGGAGGCCCATGCCCATTTTATAAACTGGTAGATGGACACACACGTGCCTTCATCCCCCACCCCCTTTCCTCCCCACCGGCAAGGCCTCCAGAAACACAATGAACTTCACGGAACATTCTGATGCTAGTCCCAGGGAGTATGTATTTCCTGGTGAGAGCAGAACAGAAAACCCACAATTCCTTGCTCCCACTTAGAAGACTTTTCTAGCCACAAGCATCTGAAATTTGCCTAGTCATGCTTTCCTTTATTCGACAAATATCTGCCATGCTCCTGCTTTGATCCTGGCCCTTCTCGACACGAGAAGATATAAAATAGTGAACAAAATAGAATTTCTCACTGCCTGTGTGGCACTCAGAGTCTCATTGGAGGGCAGAGTGGAGACAGGGAGAATGTTAGTTTCCTATAGATACCATGACAAAATGCCAGAAACTGAGTGTCTTAAAATAACAGAAATTTATCCTTTCGTGGTTCTGGAGGCCAGAAGCCTGAAATCAAGGTGTTGATGGAGTTGGGTTCTTCTGGAGGATCTGAGGGGGAATCTGTTCCAGGCCTCTCTCCCCACTTCTGTAGCTCCTGCAATGCAATCCTTAGTATTCCTTTTTTTTTTTTTTTTTTTTTTTACAAAAACATCATTCCAATCCATATCTCTATCTTCATATCATCTCCTCTGTGTGTCTTCTCTCCTCTTATTAGGCCACTGGATTTAAAGCCCACTTTGATCAAGGATGGTTTCATTTCAAGATCCTTTCTATATCAACGAAGGTCTTTTTCGAAAGAAGGTCGTATTTATCAGGTGCCAGGTGGGGATATCTTTTGGGGGGGGCCCATGCAACCCATTGCAGGAGGCAAGAATAAAATTAAATAAACAAACAATTACATAATTGCACATTGTAGTTAGTGGTGAGACAGGAAAAGAAACCTGAAAAGTTGTGGAATGGAGTTGGTACACCTGTTGAATACTTACCCTCTCTGAACTTCACATTCTTTATCTGAACAATGGAGAATTTTCATGGCTGACATTACAAAGTTGATGTAAGGATTCAATTTCTTGAGAGTTAAATATATAATTGTTGGTGGAAAAAATTATGGAAATGACCCGGCTAATTGTTATATATAGGATTTCTTTTTCCACTGGCCTCGAATTTTCTTCTTCCTCCTCATTCATTCATTCGTTCCATATATTGTGACCCTTTATTCTGTGCTAGACTTTTTTTCTAGGTGCTCTCTGGAGATACTGCAGGGACCAAAATCAACAAAAATTTGGTTCCCTCATTGAGCTTACATTTTCATCATTGTGATGGTTAATTTTGTCAACTTGACTGGGTCACAGAATGCCTAATATGTGGTCAGATGTTATTTGGGGTTTGTCTGTGAGGGTGTTTTTGGATAAGATTAACATTTCAAACAATATTTAATGGATTGCCTGGGTGGCTTAGTTGGTTGACCATCCAACTTCAGCTCAGGTCATGATCTCACAATTCGTGAATTCAAACCCCACACGGAGCTCACTGCTGTCAGCACAGAGCCCACTTCGGATCCTCTCTCCCCCTCTTTCTCTGCCCGTATCCTGCTCTCTCTCTCAACATTTTAAAAAATGGTTTATTTATTTCTGAGAGAACCTGACATGGGGCTCAAACCCATGAACCATGGGATCATGACCTCAGCCAAAATCAAGAGTCAGATGCTCAACTGACTGAACCACCCAGGTGCCCCAAGATTAACATTTAAATCAGTGGGCTGAATAAAGCAGATTGTTCTTCCTAATGTGGGTGGACCTCATCCAATCAGGTGAAGGTCTGAATAGAACAAAACGATTGACTCTCCCCTGAGTAAGAGAAACTTCTACTTTGAACTGAGACATGGGCAGGTTTCCTGCCATATGACTCAGACTGAAACATCAGCTAGTCCTGAGTCTCCAGCCTGCTGGCATTCAGACTTGAATTAGCATCACTGGCTATCCTCATTCATAGGCCTTTGGACTCAGATTGGAACTAACCATTGGCTCTCCTTGGTCTCCAGCTTGCTGGCTATAGGTCTTGGGACTTGTCAGGCTTTATGGTCATGTGAACTAATTCCTTGTAATCTCCCTCTCTCTTTCTCTGATTCTGTTTCTTTAGAGAACCCTGACAAATACATTCATAATCATCATAATCTCCTTTGTATTTTTCTGGTACCCACTTCATCTGTTATCTGTTTTTTATCCACAAAGCAGCATTGTGAAAGAGGCAGAGCAGGTGTCGTGAAAATCCCCATTTTACATGGGAGGAAACTGAGCCCTAGTGAGGCCCTTTAACTGCTACAGCATAGGGCTTATCCCCCCAAAAGAGAAACATCTTTGTGTACCTGTAGCCAGAGGACATGTAGGAAGATGTATGGAAAGGTTGTATTCAGGTCAGGTTTCCTTAACAAGGGAGCCATATTTTAATTATTATTATTATTTGTGATCAGGGTGGAAAAACTCTCCTCTTTGATTTTCAATATAGCATTGGTCATCAATGAGAAGCCTCTTAAGATTCCCTTAGGGAGAAATAGGAGACTGCTAAAATGTGGGCTAGGCAGGTCTTGTGAAATAATAGACACGCAACATCTTTCAGGAAAGTTCCAACTGGACTTGAAAAAGAAGTCTAGATGAGTCATGGGAACTCAGGTTTAAAATGCATTCAGAATTTATCAATTTCAGCCCCTTCCTTAGGCAGAAAGAACACCGAAGCCCAGAAAAGTCAGCCATCTTCCCAAGGTCCACAGATTGAAAGAAGTATATTGACATTATTGGGACTCCAGTCCAGCACGCTGTTTATTATATAACGCTCTGTAGTGAGCGCGAAGACTGTCCTCCCATCCACCCAGCTCCTGGGGTCATTTCATGGCAACCTTGTGGCGTGAGACTGGAAAAGCGGTGGCAGGGGTGTTCATATTTGTTTTCTCTATGGTCTTTGCTCACTTGTGATCCTTTGATACCCAGGTTACCGCTCGTGGTGCCCTTCCCCATTTGTAAGCAATGTTTTTGGAGTCAGACAGACCTGGGTTTCAGTCTCAGCTCTGTTGCTCACTAGCGGCAGAAGCCTGAGCAAGTTACATAGCAACTCCAACCTCTGCTTTTTTCACCCACTAAATAGTGAGATAAGGCATGCAAAGCACTCACCACAGTGCCTGACATAGTACTTGCTCAGTAAATGTTACCAGTTATCATTCAGGTGAAATCTGGTGTCAAGGGAGGTAGCGAACACACACTAGGTCTTCAAGGCTCAGTTCGAGGTTGCCCCCCTCTCCCCCCACCCCGCTTACCCCAGCTAGCAGCAAGTGCGTTCTCCTCCAAATACTAAAGTAATTTAGTTGGGCCTTTCATGGAACTTGCCACACATGTTGTCTTGTATTGTCCCTGTATCATCATGGAAAGGGAAGTCTTTCTTCTCAAGGTCAGGTTTGTTTTTGTTTGTTTTCTTTTCTATCTGTAAAACAGGAGGTGGGGAAAGGGAACATACATACCTCACAGGAGTTGTGAGAGATTTAAGTATGATAGCGTTGGACAAACTGAGCAAAACGAGGCAGGTTCTCATTCATTCGTTCATTCATTCGTTCATTCATTCACATGTTTCTTGAGGAAAATCTCCGTGTGCCTGACATGGTGCATGGCACCAACAAGACCCTGTCTCCTGGGACTTCACGGTTAAAGAGGAAATTTCAATATATGAGACAACGATTATTGTTACTTTAATAATGCTCATCATCAGATTTCCTGGGATAGATGTAAGGTCTGGCATGGCAGGGGCCTTCATGAATGTGACTGAAACATACTGGGTCGGGTCAGAAATGGCATGCATGAAGATGCAGGGAATCATCATTCCTCTCCTCTGTTTAAGGTTCTTTAATGGCTCCTAGGACAGAATCCTAGCTTCCAAGCAGGCATCTTCTTCATGTAACTAATGCCTCACTGCTCAGCCCTCTGTAAATCTCACTTCATGCTGCAGCCACACCAAACTCCACTCAGATCCCTCATACCGTCCTTCCTTTCCTTGTGCTGTTCCCTCTGCAGAAGATGCAATTCCTTCTTTCCTCTCTCCTTTACAAACTCTTGCCTGTCCTGTAAGACCCCACCTCTTCTCAGGGGCTCCTTAGGGAGGGTCAGGCACCTGAGTGCTTAGTGGCCTCCCGCCACTAAAATGGTAAATGTTAGCATCTGTATTTTTGTCTGTGCCCCTAGGAGATGGGGCCCTCTTTATGCCAGCAACTCTGTGTTCCTGACACCCAGCTGAGAACCTGGGACAGAGAAGGGCGCAGTGCATGTTGGTGAAGTGAATGAATGAATACATGTCAGTTATTCTTAGCCACCTTCTCAAGACTTGAGCTGAATACGTTAATCAAGTGTCCAGTCAAAGTGGGTTGGGAAGCAAAAATTGCATTTCTGCCACTTGCAAAGATGGGGAGTTTGGTTTTCACCCAAGGTCTCTTGGGGCTACCTCAATCTATTGCCAGTATAAATACAGGTGTAGAGTCCAAGGATGCCAAGCGTAGCTGGAGCCTGCCAGCAGAAGGAGATTTTGAGGCTCCTTTTCTCCCCAAGGGCTCAGAAGTGATTCTCACTGCGGTTAAAATCAGGAAAGGGGAGGAATGCCCCACTTCACCAAATGTTTGCGACCCTAATCTAATGGCTCGATTCACCAGTTGTCTAAGAAGTGTCTCCTTTCAATTAATTTTCTCCTAGGATCCTCATGGTATAATCCAAGAATTCATGCTGTTGGGATCCGAAGGACTGGACTGGGATCCTGGTTCTACTTGCTGGTTGCATGACTTGGGGACCCCTCTTAGCCTTGGTTCCTCCTCGGTAGGGTACCCATCTCACATTGTGGTGGACCAGACCCAAAAGGATGATGTCTATACCACATAGCCCACTGTCCAGTGGCTTCCCTATCTTCCTTCCTTATCACAGAAACTCACCCTGAGCATGCTTCCAATCATTACCATTGATGAGCCGTGTTTGAGCTTGGGAAGATGTTTCCTAAAGTCTAGTATCGAGAACAGTGGCCTCTAAAGCTCATAGAATGGGATAATTACTCTTGACCAGGCTGTCCCTACATGTTGGCATGTATAATTCTTTTCAGTAGCCCTGTGGGGAGATACTGTCATCATCCAGTATGGTCATTCTCAATTCTCAGATGAAGAGACTGAGGGCCAGAGAAAGGCCACACAGATGAAAACCAGAGCCCTGTAGGCTCCAGAGCCCTGTAGGACTGACAGAGCTAGGCTACCATTCACAACTCAGCCAACTGGAGATTTTGGTGAATAGCAGTAACTAGTGAAGGCAAACCAAGCCACTATAATCCCAGTCTACAGCAAAGAGACCTGTTTTTCTAGGAAGTTTGTAGAGGTCGCATTATCGACAAGTGTATTTTGGAATGCTGAAAACACTTCTAGGTACCTTTCTCACATTGTCTCTTTTTTTTTAAAGTCTTTAATTTCTTTTTTTAATATTTATTTTATTTTATTTTTTATTTTTATTTTTATTTTTCTTTTCGAGAGAGGCAGAGTGCAAGCAGGGGAGGGGCAGAAAGAGAAGGAGACGCAGAATCCGAAGCAGGCTCCAGGCTCCGAGCTGTCATCATGGAACCCCATACAGGGCTCGAACCCATGAACTGTGAGATCATGACCTGACCTGAAATCGGATGCTTAACCAACTGAGCCTCCCAAACACCCCTCTCTCATTGTCTTTACCACCCTTCAGGTCCCTTTGAGTCCAGGGACCTGAGGTCAGAAACCCCAATATAACCTAACCTTCTTATGAAAAAAAAATCAGAGTGATTTTTTTAAAAAATGGCAGCTATAATGAAAATATTAATTACCACATTTAGTGCCCTGCTTGAGTTTAATAAGTAATAAATTTTATCAAAAACAACATCTTAAAATTTACCAATAACTTTTCCATTAATGAATCATTTGATGCTAATAATAATAATAGCGGTACTAGTAATAACCATGACTCATCAAGAGATACTTTATTAAGCCATTTTTAAGTATTATTTACTTTTCACAACAATGAAAGCTGTATAGTATTTTCTCTGGCTTACAGACGAGGAAGCGGGTTCATTCATTACCTCATTTGATTTTTGTCTTAATCCTTCGAGATTGGTTCTTTTATGATCACAGATGAGGAAACTGAAGGTCAGGAGGCTAAGAGACTTGCCCAAGGTCACACAGCAAATTAGAGGCAGAGTTGGGTCACAAACCCCAATTTTTCTGGCTCAAAAGTCTGGGTTTTGAATCACCGTGGTGTAGTTCTCGAATTCACCCATAATGTAGGCAGAGATCATCCCCATTTTGCAACGCGGAAGGAGGTAATGGGAGGGGAAATGGTTTATCTAATATTCTCCCAGCTTCCCTGTGCCCTCTGGAGATCATAATGCTTAGTAGTTGCACGTAAGGGCTATGGAGTGGCTTGCACTTAGCATGGTGCGAGAACCTGGTAAGCCATCGGTAAATGATAACTGTTGTCATTTACAGTGTGGGACTTCGACAGCCCACGGCTGTGGGCGCAAACCTGGTACCGATGTCCCGGACTTGCCTGCATTCTGTTTTGTGCTGGCTTGAGCTGGGATCACAGGACTTTTCTATCATTTCCATTTAATTCTCGCTGATGACACACCACCCCGATCAAGGCCATCTGAAACTCTGCAAGGAAAAGCTCCCTTTGTGGGAGGTCCTTCTGAATGGATGTGGCCTGCAGGAGACCCTTGGAGCAGAGACCGGGTCCCTGACTCACACTGAGCTGTCCCTCATCCGGCTGAGGCTGGCCCAGCAGCCACCCACCTCTCTCGAACCCTGCGTTGTCTTCTTGGCACAGACCTCCGGCTGCAGACTTTGGACTCCAGGCTGCAGAATTACTCACTCACTGATTCCTCCTTTGGCATCTGCCAGAATCCAGGAAGAGGGCTTTGTAGTCTGTCTTTCTCACTGAGCTTTTTCCCTGCCTCCTTTATTGGTTGATGTGCTGGAGCCAACGCTGAATTTCTGTCCCATTTCCTCCAAGGACCAGTATCTGGCAAGAATCATCTCTGCACTTGAGAGGCTGGGGAGAAGTCAAACACCAGTTCTGGCTCTTTGCCTCTCCAGGCAGTTAGTCACTTGGTTACTGCTGGCTGAAATTGATCAGAGATGTCATGGGGAGGAAATGCGCTTCTTATGAGTTAGCAGAGCATGGTTTTCAAAAAGAGCGGGGGGGAGGGGTGTGCATTTTTATTGTGCGGAGAAAGTTTAATGGCAAACTGATTTCCTCTTCTGAGAGATCTGACTCCAATCCCCTAGATGCTGCCATTAGCACTTCCGTTCTCAGTGCGTGTAAGTCACGGGAAGCCTGAACACAGGTGTGGCATTGGGGAGAAGGAAAATTAGATGTTCTACACACAGTGTTTCATTTAATCTCCAGTACAGCCTATTGTCACTATCCCCGTTTTCAAGGGTAAAAATGACAAATTTGGAGTGGCGTCTGAATTTGCCCCCGCCTGTCCCAAGTTCACAGTTAGTAACTGGCAGAGCAGACATATGGACCTACATCTGTCCAGTGCCAAAGCCACAGTGGGGAAGTGGTTCTTCTCTCTTCCTCTTTCTCTCCCCCCCTTTTCTTTTTTCCTCCCTCTTGTCACCTCCCCCACCCCCACTCTTCAAGGAGTCAGAAATTTTCCAAAGAATTAAATAACACAATACACTACCTTGCATACATTAGGTGCTCAATGAAAGAACATTAAATCTGAATTGCTATGCCTTGGCTTTTAAGAGTGTTTGCATTTTCAAAAAGGCCTCCTGGAAAAGACAATACCTAACAGCAACAACTGAAGGGTGAATTTCTAGCACAGGAGATCTTCAGTGGGACATTTCTTTCCTTTCTCCCTCCCTCCCTTTGTTCCTCCCTCCTGCCTCTCTTCTTTCCTTCCTCTGAGGTTCTCTCCGTCTTGCTAAACAAACCCTGGCACTAACTTAAGTGCTCGATAAATATTTACTGATTTAATCCTCATTACCACTGTATGCATGTAAGTACTATTATTATCAGCAGCATCCCATTAGCTAATAAGTAAATGGGGCACACAGAGAGTGGCTTAGTTTTCTGCCTAGGAACACACAGCTCAGAATCAGCAGAGCAAGAGTTTGAAGGAGGGCGGTCAGTTTCTCTAACCACCGCCAGTGCGCTCTTCTGCCTGTTGACGCAGGAATGGCTTCCCAGAGGGACTTCTATCCTTTCCATCCACCTGACATTGTACAATTTCCAAGGCATCTTCACGGGTCTCCCACCATGTAACCTAACCACCATCTGTGAAGTAGAGACTGTGGTCCCTTTTAGCAACAGAGGAAATGCAAGCTCTGAAAATGTAAGTGACTTGCTCAAGGTCACACCCCTGGTCAGGTGGCAGAGCTTGAAAGCCAGACCCACTTGTAGCCCACTTATTTCTACGAGTGAGGCTGGTGCCGAGGAATTAGAGCTGAGCGGGGCAGAGACAAAGCTTTGAGCAGGAAAAAAGGATGCTCAGTGTGTTCATTTTTTCTTGAGAGGGGAAATGTGTGTGTGTGTGTGTGTGTGTGTGTGTGTGTATGTAATAGTCATAAAAGTATTCCTCAGACCTTGAGGTTTTAATAAAATGTGAAAAACATTTTACCAGCACCCTCCCTTTCCTCCTGGATTTTAGGCTCTGCATAATTTAAGGAAATGTAATCCATATGTTTGATTATTCATACTTCCATCATCAAAAAATATTGTTGATTCTTTGAGGAGCTTTTGATGTTCTGGAAGCCAATCTTTTTCTTTTTCTTTTCTTTTCTTTTCTTTTTCCTTTTTTTTTTTTTTTTTTTTTTGAGGGCAGTGCAGAAGAGAACATTTTTTAAAACATTCTCCTTTTTCCTACAATTTTATTTCCCTTGAAAAAAACACTTTATGGCATTTGAATGGGAGATGAACAAGTGGTCACTAGAATATTCCACTCTTTCCTACAGATTTTTCATACAGTGATGAGTCCAGGAATGCAGTTCTTGGTTTCAGGGCTCTGATGTGCAGGGAGGGAGTTAATATTTATGGGAAGCCTACCCATGAAGCCTCTCTATGTATAAGGTGGCCCCTGAAAGGAGGTGCCATTGGCGCTGTTTCATAGAAGAGGGGAGTGAAGCTCTGAGGCCAATGAGTCGTCCAGCTGGGGTGCAGGTCCAGCATTGCCTGACCCTAAAGCTGCAGCACTCACACTTCTCAGCTCCTTTGTGAAGATACGAGGGTGTATTGCCATCCAGTCAACACATTATCCAATTTCATTCTCATCATCGTCCCTATATCTCTATCCAACATCTGGACCCAAACCACCCCTTCCCAGGAGCCCTTGCTCACCCCTCCCGGCAGTAGGAGCTAAGAGTTGGAATTCAGTGTCCCTGTTCACCATCTACTGTGCGCTGATCGCAGAACAAGGTTAAGGGAGTGACAGAGATGAACCAGACCATTCCCTCTCTCTGGAGCACTGAATCAAGATGTGCTGCGCCATACACACCCCTGCCAGGGCATGACACCTCTGTAGCCTAAATGCCATTCTTCAAAGATACCCTCCCCGGTCTGGCCCCCCATCTAAAGAAATCTTCAGCTACCTTCCATCACTTCAATCTAGTGTAACCTGCAACACGACGCTTTTTACAGGATTCTATTTTTCTTGTTTCTCTATTTTCTTTTTCTAGTTTATCTTTCCCCTTCTCTCCCCTTCCCTCCAAGAGTAGAGCAATCCCTGGTATACAGAAAGCACGTAAGAAATATTTGTTGAAGGAAAGCATGTTTTATTCATCAACGTATCCCTAGGCTTTGAAACAGACTAGGTATTTGATAATAATACTATCTAGTATTTGTTGAGCACTTATGTTCCAAATGTTCTTTGGAGGATTTTACAAGTATCATCTCACTGAGCCTTATGAAAAACCTCTGAGGTAGTTCTGGTTATTATTCCCATTTACAAGTGAGGAAGTCAAGGCACAGAAAGGCCAAGATCCACAGCTAGCAAGAAGTGAGGCTGAGTTTCAAACCCAGGTGATCTTAACCCCAGAGCTGGAGGTCTTAAGCATGGTTCTAAATGTTCCATGGGTATATGAATGTTTGGGAGAACCACATCTAGGTAGGACATGGCATTCTGAAGGCAGGGTGAAAACAGTGAGGCACGTGTGGCGAAGAGAATCAATGCCTCGTAGCTGACCAAATCAAACGTTTTGGAGAACTTGACAATTATGCTTCATTTTAGACTGGGGCAGGTGGGAACAGGTGCATTTCAGAGTCGAGAGTCCAGAGCGTAGAGGAAAGGGCAGATTAGGCAGAGAAGAGGGCATGGGGTGAGGAGGAGAGGGAAATAAGTCTGGAAAGGGAGCAGAGGGGCAGAAAATGGAGGGCTTGGAATGTTAGGCCAGCAGATGTGGTCTTGATGGTGTGAGAATGGTTTCCCCTGGAAGATTCCCATACAGGGACATGCCCCGATCAGAGCCTCCTGTTCTAGGCTGCATTTGGCCTTGCCTTTAAGCTGCACCAGCTTCAGGGCAGCCTGCATTTCACATTGCATATCATCTTCCTAGTAATCCTGGGAGGTCCAAATTACTATTCCCATTTTACAGATGGGAATAGTATCTCTGAGCACTATGGGTGCTCAGAGAGTTGGATTTTCCCGAATTTATCAGCTGCTAAATGGCAGCGCTAGGCCCCTAATTCCTGTCTGCCCAGGCTGTATCCATTACCAGGAAATCATCCCCACCACCCCATAGAGAAAGGAATGGTGCCAACATACCTACCTCGACTTCCCAAGGGTAAGAAAGAGAATTTCCTGGTTACTTCTCCCTTCTCAACATTTGTGGCATTAGCGAGAGAGAGCCTTGTGGGAGAGGGGGGGACGGCAGAGACAGCAAATTGTTTCTGGATGGAATTTTCCAGACAGGGCCTCAGTCAGAGAACAAATGGGCCTTCTGAATTTTCACTATAATTGTTATTGACCTTTAGTGAGATGAGCAAAATTACTCTCCCGTGCCCCTCCACCCCCACCCCCTTTTTACAAAACTGTTTTCCCTGACTTTTCAAAAATGAAGTTTGGCCAGCCCGGCCCTGACTGCAGACTGTGGGAAAACAATACATCTCCTTATGGCCCTGAACGGAGCGTTTGCAATTAATCCATTGATCTCAGTAGAAAACCCTATTGTATCAGGGCCCGCCAGGAGAAAGCTGCATCCTGCCCCTCTCCCGCCCCGCACAGAATGTTCATTGAAGTCAGCCCCCAAATTGATGGCAGGATGTGGCCCTAAAAGCCTCCAAATTAAAGGGGTCCAGAAAATAATGTTGGCTGGGCAGCGGAAGCTGGGGCGGAGGAGGTGGGAAGAATGGGGGAAGGGGATGGTTTCCTTTGGAATCTGCATGTCCAGAGCTTGGCAAATGGCAAAGGATTTCTAGTTGCCCTTGACTCTCAGTTCTCCTTCGTTTGTTCTGCAAATTCAGAGCCTTAGCTATCTAGTTTGCTGCTAGTTGGGCTTTTTGTCCAAGCTGCTGCCTCTGATGAATTGACAATAATGATACTTACTAGAATCTTTTGGGCATTAGACAATAGGGATCCCCCACCTTCCCCTGTTTTACCTCATTCGCTTCTCAAACAGTCCTGGGTGATGGTGAGGACTATCTCTTGTTGTTGAGTGGGTCCTACCTGCCAGGTGTTTTCCACATTCATTTTCATTTAACCCTCCAGGCCCTGGAGGTAAGCAGAGCTAGCCAGCTGGCCAGTAGCCTGGGATGCTGTAACCCAGGCCATCAGCCTTCAAGAGACATTCAGCATTAAGCGCCACTGGAAACGCAAGATGTGTATTTTCCAGAGCTTCTCTGAGGCAGAATATGTGGATGGAAGAAAGAGTCAGATAAGCTGCCTGGGCTGAAGACTGAGCCCAGAGGTGCCTGAACTGTCTTCCCTGGAGAGTGGGTGACATGATGAACTGTCTTTCCTGGAGGGTGGGCGACGTGATGAACTGTCTTCCCTGGAGGGTGGGCGAGATGATGAACTGTCTTCCCTGGAGGGTGGGCGACATGATGGCGGAGCTTTGTTTTGCTCAGTGGAGTATGTGGTGGGGGGCGGGGGGGACATCCTCGGACTTCACATTACACATGCTTGTGAGGTTGTGCACTGCTTACACATACTGTGTGTGTATGTACAGAGAGGAGCCCTGCTACGTACACCGTGGTGCAGACAACCTACACAGTAGACCTGCCATAGTCTTCCTTTTCAGCTCTTGTTTCATCCAATATGTTCTCTCTCTTCTAAGTAAAGATTAAACAAATATTCAAAGAAGTTTTGTAAAACTTCAGAGTGTCAATCGGGTCCTGTAGGTGGGGACTACTCTTCTTTTATAGATGAAAAAATGGAGGCACACAAAATGGAATGACATGTTTGAAGACCCACAGCTATTAAATAGTTGATTCCGAACCAACAAGAATGTAAGCTCTAGGAAAACTGGAATTTTCTTGGTCTTATTCAGAGATAGACTACCTCCAAAATCCTTAGACCTATATGCCACCTGTATCTAATATGGTGCCTGGCACGCAGACAGTGCTCAATGAAATTTGCTGCATAAATGAGTAAGTTGCTTTTTGTTCTTTTCCAGGATACATGGGGCCCTGAATCCTCTCTGCCAGGCTGGTTGCCTTCCTGCTATTTGTCTGGTCCTTGTGTTTTTTAATAATCCTTCTACAAGGATCTTCTGATAAATCCCCTGTAAAATTCAGTTACAGGAGGAAAGTGGGTTTCTTCTGACAAATGAAAAAGGTATGCTTCCTTTCATCAGAAAACAAGAGCTATAAAATGCCCCAAGATTCCCATTTTTTTTTTCTGTCTTGGCTTCAAAACCTTTGAATTAAATTTGGTGCTCAATTTCATATTATTCTTGGGTTAGATTCAGAGTACTGTGGGGTTTTTTTTTTTCATGCATTCTGTGATTTTAGTTTTTTTCTCTCTCTCTCTCTCTCTCTCTACCTGGTTCAATTTTACAGGTGTCTTTTTGGATGTAGATTATAGGCTAATAATGTAGATTATAGGCTAATAATGTGGATTATAGGCTAATAATAATAGTGCTCATGATGTTACCAGAGCCTTATGTTGTCCAGAGTCTCTCATACGTCCAAGACGTGAAGAGAGAAGCTACACCCAAGCTCAGACTTTTGCTATAAGCTTCATAGTTCATCTGTACTAGTAGTTCCTCACTGGGGAAGAAGCGAGGGGCCGTGATTTTGCCCCTCGTGTCAAGTTGAGAAATCTTGGTCTATACTTGTCAAGGGTCATGAAGCTCTTCCCAGAAATAACTTGCATTCCTGCCTTTTTCACTCCCCTTGGCTGGGAGTGTTCAAGGGAAACCTTCAGCCGGACTCCCCACATACTTTCTCTTGAGCAGGCTGCCTGGCCCCCTCTGCCCAGGGTCCATCTTGCTCACATAGGAGAGGAACCCAGACAAACGAGGACCCCATCAGAGTCAGCTTTTGGTCTTTGATTTTCACACAGGTCTTACCCTGGAGACTTCCGTTTAAGTCACCGGATGATCTTGCATCTTTGGCATTGGGAGAGAGAAAATTTCAGAATGAAGTGATTTTCTTTTTTATGGTTGCCTTAAATAACACGGTCCCATAGAGGAAGTTAATAAAAACATAGCTCCCCAGAGATCTATGCTGATAACTTTTGGACAGGGCGGGGGTACTTTTGCTGTGTTAGTGTCATTTTGATGAAGACATTCCCCACGTCTGCTTCTGCTGCCCTGTGTTCTTTTAGTTGACTGTCAGGAGTATCAGCTGTTTGGGCCAAGGGACATTTTTATTGCCCTAGTCTAAATTTCTGGACATCTGCCTCAGTTTCCCTGCTTGACACCTCAGGTTCTTCCTGGGGTAAAGGTCAGACTTGAACTCATGGGTTGGAACCCTGCTGCAGAGTCTACTTTTCCTTGTCAGGGGCAGGAGGAAGGGGAGGGGAGGTGTGGTCTCATGCTTTTCCTACTCATCCTGTACTGACAGAAGCATGGATGTGATGATTTCCATGCCCCCGCATAGTCACCATCCACCCAATTTTGAACATTGCCCGTGGCTATGTCCCCGTGAAGGATAGGACCACTGGGGGAGGGGAGCTCAGGCTCACTTAATCAGTTAGACACCTGTTCTCTCGATAGCATTTACCACTTCAGGCAAGATACTGTGTGCCAAGCACTGTGTCAGTTGGGTTCCCAAGATTAATAAGATCTCATCACTAGTTCACACAGAGAACAAATGGAAACTTACAGTGCTCCGTGTATCAAGGCTATGATGGAGGTGAGCACGGGAGGTTTGTGGAACACCCTGAAGGACCCCTGTTTTGTTTTCTTTTGTTTTGCTTTGCTCTATTTGCTCACCCTGAAGGACACTTAAATCATCCTGTGGGAAGGTGGTCAGGGAAGCCTTCCTGGAGGAGGTGGTGCCTGAGCCAGGTTTTAAAGGGCTTCTGTTGGCTCAGCCAGCTCCTCCAGCCGGTCTGGTCTCTCCAGCAACTCTGACACTGGTTCTTCCCTCCTCACTCGTCTCAGCTCCCGCTCCCTAGAACATCTGTGTTATTGTACTCATGCCCAATCTCTTTTCTTTTCTTTTTTTTTTTAATTTTTTTTTTAACGTTTATTTATTTTTGAGAAAGAGAGAGACAGAGCATGAGCAGGGGAGGGGCAGAGAGAGAGGGAGACACAGAATCCGAAACAGGCTCCAGGCTCTGAGCCGTCGGCACAGAGCCCGACGCGGGGCTCGAACTCACGGACCATGAGATCATGACCTGAGCCGAAGTCGGACGCTGAACCGACTGAGCCACCCAGGCGCCCCCCAATCTCTTTTCTTAAATCAAAAAATAAATAAAAATGAAAAAGAGAGTGGTGGACCCATCGAGTTGGGGGAACTTCTGTAGTCTGAGAACTTCTGGAGTCAGCCTCTCAGTAACTATGGAACCCCAAATTTCAACCCCAAAATCCAACCCAACTTGGGGTTACTTCTGGGTAACAGCCAGCTGTTTCAAGGAGCTCACAGTTTCCTGTCGGAAATGCCTGTGGGGGTGTCAGTGGGGTTGCTACCATCTGTTAACCAGCTCCAGCCCCCGCCCAGAAGAGACCAGCCTGGAGACTCACGGAAGCACAGGGCAGAGATTTTTTGAATCCTCACAACGGTTCTGAGGGGTGGGTGTCCTTGTCCCCATTGCATTGCTAGAGAAACTGAGAATCAGATGGGTTGAGTCACTTGCGAATAAATGCAGAAGCCAGGACTCAAAAGCCGGGCTTTTCGGTCCAAATCCGTTTTCTTCACAATGCCTCATTTTCTCAGCGCAGCTGAGCCTCCTCGACCAGTGAAGAGCAAATCAGAGCCCCGTCCTATTTTCCCTCAGGCTCGCTCTCACAGAGTTGCTTTGGAGATGAAACGGAACCAGAACAGAGCTTATGTGTTTTGTTATGTCACACCTCTTTTTCCCAAGATTTCAAAGGCTCGGATCCATTTATCTAGATACTCAAATTCTCACCAGGGGCGTTAGAGAAGGGCTGGAGAGTGAAATGCTGTTTTGGAAAGGATGAAACAACCCTTGCAGTGTTTATAGTCAATTCCGGAGACCTGGTTAGAAAAATATTTTTAAAAAACGGAAGGAAGAGGAACTATGCACTCACGAAATGTGGGCTTCTCATCGTGGGGCAGCTTTGCTTCTCATCGTGGGAGTCTGTTCCCATGAGTGGATGTGTGCAGCCCCAAACTGCTGCTAGGAGATGAAAGGGAATCTTTCAACATTTCCTCCCATTGTCTGAGCTTTCTCCCTGCTTTGTCACCATAACATTCTTTTTTGGGATTCCATTAACGAGGAGTTTTCCTCGCCCCCGCCCCCCCCCCCCCGAAACAATTAAAAGAGAAGGGTTGGCACAACCAGCCAGGAAAGACCTGTGGCTCACTCCTAAGTGAGTAACTCTCACGTGTCTTGGAACGATTTGCTGCTTCCAGCCAAAGAAGTTTGAGCTTAAAGAGACAAACACATAAGCATTCCACCTGTCTGGCTGTAAGAAGTGGTCTAGACTGTGCAGTGAGGCACTAGGAGGGCTGAGTGTGACTTGGGGACCAGAAGACCTAGGCTCAAAGCCCGATTTCACTCTTCACTCATTGTATGGCTTTGAGCAAAGCCCTTCACTTCTCTGAACTTCACCAAGTTCATCAGTGAAAATCAGTGCCCGTGTTATGTGTGCTCTTGTGAAAATTTAATGACATAGGGGACATGGGAGTACAGAGAACATAGCAGCTTTCAAATATGTTCTTTGCTTTCTTTCTCCCTCTTGCCACAGCCCTTCCACCTGCACAATCTCCAACATAGAACATCTGAATTGGCCAAGTGGGAGAAACAGGATTAGCCTAACAAGAAAGTTTAAGCACTGACAGCTTCATTGAACTCATAAGGAATTGTATGTTCATCTGTCTGTATGTTTGGAGCAATATTTTGTAAGAGAAGAGAGTGCTCAGTTGAGGCTATCTTCTGTCCATGTGGGTTTTCAACACTGTTACTAACCAGAATATATATATATATATATATATATATATATATATATATATATTCTGTCTAAAATAAGCCTACTATTATTTATAAAACTCCTGTTCTATTCTGGCTACTTTGTGAATATAATCTTGTTTAATCCTTACAATTACGTTATGTAGTAGGAATCATTATCCAAATGTCCACATGAGGAATGAAGTCTGAGAGAAGCTAGTCGGTTATGGAACCTGAAGAGAGTAGCCAAATAGAGGGGGCCACTTTTCAGGAGCTGCGGCCTTTGGTAGAGGAATATAGCCAACCCACAGCAACCGGACACAGAAGGAGCCAGGGGAACCACTATGCCATCCTTACTCTCTTCTTACTTTCTCATTTCCTACTGGTGGCTTCTATTGGCCAAACCCAGCTGAGAGCCAGAGGGCAAGGGAAACTTTATGAGGACCTTTATAAGGCCAGCATCCTAGAACACAGAGCCAAATGGAGAAGTAGTAAGAGTGGATCTGCGTGGGCAAATGGAGAATATCCAGCAGAGTATTCCTTCATTCCCATTCTGATATTGCTTACAGTCAAATAGGGAAGATGAGACTTTTTCTTTAAGTTTATTTATTTTGAGAGAGAGACAGAGAGAGATAAAAAGCAAGGGAGGGGCAGATGAAGGGAGAAAGAGAACCCCAAACAGGCTCCCTACTGTCAGCACAGAGCCCGACACAGGGCTTGATCCCATAAACTGTGAGATCCTGACCTAAGCGGAAATCCAGAGTTGGATGCTTAACCAACTGAGCCACCTAGTCTTCTTGGCAAGACAAGACTTTTACCCAATACTCACAGCACAGGTTGGAGTGAAGTGCGTCTATTACAATAGGCTTGAGCTAGAGGAGTTCCCACTTTATATTTATCACAGTGTGACATAGCTCCCAGTGTCTAACAAAGCCCAGATGCTAAGCAGGCATTAACGATCCTCTGTAATGGGACTCCCATCATGCGGAACGCTCCTCTCACCAGATGTGGTGACCAAACTGGACTGCTCACCACTGCAGTCACTTCGGTCGTAAACACTGTCATGTCTCCATGCTTTGGCTGAAGTGCTTCCCACAGCCCAGCAGGCCCTGCCCTCCTGCCTTCCTCCATCCTTTTCAGCACTGGGTGTACATACCACTGTTTCACGAGTCCTTCCCGGATCCCTCTCACTCAGAATTGTAGCATGGGTTTCCCTGTGCTTCTGCAGCGTGGCTCTTGCTTGTCTGGATGGAGACTGTTTCATTGAACAAACATTTCACTCAACAGTCACTGAATGCCTGCTGAGGGCCCAGCACTGTGTGGAAAAGGGGCTACCCAGGGATTAGGACTGGTTCCTGCCTTCAGGGAGCTCACAGACTTCCTGGGATTGGAGCTGTTTTGTGCCAACTCCTTTCCAGATTGTGGGTATCGTGAGGACGGGGCGTCTGTTTAATTATCTTTGTGCTTTCAGTGCTTAGCAACTGTGCAGCACAGAAGTCTCAGAAAATGTGAAGCTATAGGGGAAGCAAAGAATCAGAGAGGGATGAAGCAAGGAAAGGAGAAATGAATTAATTTGTTCCACAGGATTTGCTGAGTGTCTTAAATCTAAAATGTTCCAGGCCATTATATACAGTGAATAGCACAGGCTACATACATGCAAGTGTGTGTGTGTGTGTGTGTGTGTGTGTGTGTGTGTGCATGAAGAGTGAGGAATTGGTGAAGTATGTCTGCAGAGGCCTGAGGACAAATCCGAGAATACCCTCTTGACTTTGCCTTTTTGGACTGAAGCTTTCAGAATTTCTGAAAGCAGGTGATTTTTGCAAATGAGGGCTTGTCGGCATATGGTATTTGGATGATACAACTTCTTTAATTGAAAGTGTTATCTTAACCAGAGAGTTTTGCAAAACCCCAAAACAAAGACATCTGTTGCTGTTTTTGTTCTTTTCCCCAGCAAACAATCTGGTGGTGAAAAATAGGAATGACTAAATGGAATGCCAGGGAAAATTGTGGATTTGAAAAACAAACCCCTACATCTTTAAGAGGAGGGTAATTAATTAAGGTACAAGGCAGGCAGTTTCTGAACACAGTCTTCTATGAGATTTTAGATCATTATAAGTCTACTTCTTTATGTATCAATAATTATTAACACAACCATGGAGATGAGCCAGTGGCAAATTTAGTGCATTTTTCAGTTGTCAATGGACCCTAACTCTTAGCTCTATGTTCCTGGTGCCTTGGCTGAATCTCCAGGCCAGACCTTCTGGTCCACCAGTCTCCTGGACATCTCCTCCTGATGTCCCACAGGCACCTCAAACTCAAAACTGATCTCATCAGTCCACTGGAACCTGCTTTTCCTCCAGAGTTCTCCATTATGGGGAGTGTCCCACCCCCCACTCAGTCCTATAGGAATTCCCCCTCCTGGACACCCTGAACAATCTGAAGTCAAGACCCATGGCTTCCCCCTTGGAAGAATTCCCACTTTGCTCCCTTTCTTCATCACTACTACCTCTGCACCCCTCTCTCTAATCTCTTGTAGATCACTGCAATGGCTCTGCCTCTATCCAGACCTCTAACCTCGATTCCCAGTATCATTAAGGATCATGGCTGGAAGAAGAACTCATCTCACATGGTTCAAACTAAGGACCATTAATGGAGGGACTACCAGAGAGGTGAGGGCTAGATTAATGGAGGCATCTAGAGGCTAGCAACTACTTGAAGCTGTTACCACCTATAGGACTGAAGGCACAAGGGGAAGAAATGAAGATATTGAAGCCTACTGAGGACTAGAACTATGGAAAAAGGGCTGCCCATTGGGAAATACCAGGGAGCAAGGAAGAAATCACACAATTCTCCTTCATCTAACTCCCTTCTTGCTGGTGTTTCCCATTATTTGAACCCAGCCGGCTGGTTCAAGGGAGATCAGAAGGTGCAGTCAGTGGGGCTGGCCTCCTGGGATGCAGAGCTGGGCAGAGAAGGGCTGAGAATAGATTTGGGAGCTTGGAAGAGGAGAATTGAGAACAGTAGCCTCCCCCTCTTATCCATTCTGCATTTTGATACCCAAGTGCTAGTTCTAAAACGCTGACCATATCTCTTCTCTGATTGAACCACTATAGAAATTCCCCATTGCTCTTAGGATAAAACCAAATCTCCTTACACTGGCACTGAATCTTCCTACTGACCTTTCTGACCTCTTGTCCCATCTCTTACCATTCCTGGTTCTTAGTCAACATCCTAGCTCTACTGCATTGCTTCCAGGCCTCTGAATATACCATGCTGCTCCAAATCTTTATGCCTTAGATGTTCCTTTTTTCCTCCCTGTCCAAACATCATCCCAACACCATCTTCCTGGTGAACTGCAAGTCTTTCTTCCAAACCTAGTTTAGATGTCACCTCCTCCAAGAAGACTTCTCTAATGATTCCACTCCCCAATCTGAATTAATCACCCCTACCTCTGAGCAATCTCCATCATATACATTTTTATTTTTGCACTATTGACACACTTTGTGATTTTTTTTCTTGAACATGTCTGTAATCCCCCAGCCAAGCCTGGCAGCTCCTTGAAGGCAAAGGCTGTATATTATGCATCTTGGCATCCCAACGGATTGTCATGGTGCCTGGAACATTAAATCTGTTCAGTAAACATTTAAGGAAGGAAGGGAAGAAGAGAACAAGAGAGGGAGGGAGGAAGGAAGGAAAGAAATCATTCCAACTGTTCAAAGTATTTTCAAATGCCTTGCCCCATCTGACCTTCACAAGCAGTCTGGATGCTGGGGTAGAAATAGTTTCCTAGGATAAGGACACTGAGTCTTGGGAAGGATGAGAGGAGTCTGGGCAGTGAGAAGAGTTAGGGATTGGGATCCAATGCATTGCGTTTGAGCCCCAGGTCTCTAACTTATGGGATGAGTGTTCTTTACTGAACTAGGAGCTTCTCTGTGCTGTTGTTTCATCTGTAAATTGGGGGTAGTAATAACACTTACCTCTCAGAGTTGTGGGCAAGGCAATGCGTGAAGACGTTTCATATACTATTCAGGGCTAGACAAATAAAAGGGACATGAGGACGATTTTTTGGCACACGCTACTATTTTAGCAGTTCTGACAAATTGACATCTTCCCAGCTGTCCTACCTTAAATGCCGAAACTCAAAGAAGTCTGAGGAGACTCTTTGCACCATGAGAAAGTTGATTCCTGAATTTTCAGAATTGTAAAGGCAGGTCCAACAACACCTGGAAACCACCTAAACTCATCTTGGATCTGACACTAGGCTTACCTGCTGTAGGCTCTTGTGACAATGCACACAGGCTCTACGTATTGGTTACAGCTCACTCCGGTCAAGCCAGGTGCTACCATCTCTGGAAGACTCTGGCTGCCAGAAACTTCTCTACATTTTTTTTTATTGGCTGTGGTTCCATGCTTTGGGGCCACCCAAAAGAGGCCTATGCTCGTTTCCATGTAATAGCTCTTTTGAAATGAAGGCAACTCTATTGCCCTCTGAATCATTTCTCCTTCAAGCCAAGATATTTCACGTCCTTCAGATGCTCTTAATAATGCAGACTTGAGGCCTTTTACTACACTGAACTTTTCTCTCTCTTGTACCCCTCATTTGAGCCTGTGACAAACCACTCAGTTGCCTCTTTCCATGACACTAACACCATAACAAGCCACTGTACATCTGAAAAAACAACCACACTTTATGGAGGGCCTCTTACATCCAGATCAGGAAACTGAGGCTCTGAGAGGTGGGGGCCACTTGCTCTCTTTCACATAGATGCTAAATAGTGCAGGGATTATACTAAGAGCTGTAAAACTTCCAGAGCCCCTGTGTTTTCTACTGCCAATGATACCTTCTCTTGCTCCATTGAAGCTATGGACAAAAAGAACTGACATGTGCACTAATCAGTCTCCCTCACTAAACACTAGTCTCCTCAATGAAAAGATAGGATTAAGCTCATTTCTATAATTCACAGTGCCTTCAACATAGGAAACACTTGGAAGATGATACTCTCATCATCATTATTAAATGCTTAACAAAACTTGCCAATTTTCTCAGTCATTCTGGGATTTCCAGATGATGAGGGTTTTGGAATCACATAAACTAGTGACTCTCAGAGTATGTACTGGTGTCAGCTTGGTGTCAGCCTGCCAACTGTTATGGGTCCTTGCTGAGATAAGTTCAGAAATTGAGAGTGAATGCTGAGAGATTTTATAGCAATTTGGCATTTCCATTGCATCCAATCATGTGATTTTGTGTTTTACAAAAGTGTTTGTTGGCCACAGATTGAGATTAAAAACCTGGTCCTTCACCATAAACCTTTTGAGAAACAATGGTACAGACCATTTGCCCAATGATTGGTTCTATTTCATTTGTATGAGAAATTTGAACTTCACTTGGACAATAGACTCAGTTCATCTCAGTTTAGCAAAACACCAGTCACATTAACTGTGTGCTGTGTGCTCTGCCAGGGACTGTGGGGAACAGCTAGGATTGACAAGGCATTGTGTCTTCCCACGGCACGCAGCTCAACAGTGTGCCCAGAGTAGGTGCTTAGGAAAGACTGAAGTCGAGTTTGTTTGACTTGGATGTACATTTGCGATGCTGCAGGCTATCTAATTAGGTAGGTAATCTTAAATCCATTTTCCATAAAAGAAAACTAAGGCCAAGAGTCACCCAAGGCACCCACCTACAGGCAGTGAGTGGTGGAACCAAAGCTAGAATACGGTCATTCATCATCACATTCACACTGCTCTTAACAAATACAACACATGTCATTGTGGCTCTTTCGTTCTTATCCTAGCCCTGCTCTATCTGATGTAGACTCATTATAGCAATACACTCCTTTGTTGGCCAAGTATTTGATAGAAATCTGTTGTGGTGCTAGAGTTCCCTAGGTAATATGTCAGGTCAGTTACTAGGATTCACAGGCAGGCAGCAGACACTGTCAGTCATTCAGTCATATTTGTGCTAGAAGTAAACTGAACTACAAAAGTGGAGAGAGTTAGGAATGCTGAGGAATGGAGAGGCCTCTTTTCCTTGGAGATTAAGCAGGGCTCTTACCTTCCTCATGGGGCAAGTGGATAGAGCCTTGAAGTAGTAAGTAAGCCACATGGGTTCTGATACCTGTCAGTGGATGGCCCAGAACAGATTCTAGACATGTTCCATGTGATTGCCATCTATGAACCATGAACAGGATCCTGCCCCACCAGTCTAGCCAGGTGACTGTGAGGTCCAAAGGAGATGCATTACATTTAACAATGCTTGGAAAGCGCATCTCTGGTGCGGACTATCATTGGGCTCCTGACTGTTACAATTTATACTGTTGAATTCTTGACTGTTAGGAACCCTTCCTAACCCAGGACCACTTACAAGGGAAGTTGGTCTCTACAAGTGGCTCCCTGTTGTACAGGTTCGCATTGGTGGGATTAAATAAACTGGGTGAGAATCTTTTTAGCCAGCAAAATTCCCTTGAGAATGCAGTGAAGCTTGTGCCTTTCTTTGTGTCTGTTTAATTGAGGTGTGCAATGGGAAACACTCAGTTTTGCCCTTCAAAATCTACTCAATAGCTGCTTTCTCTGTGAAGCTGCCCTTGGTCCCTTGAGACCGAGTTCAGCATTCTGTTGTATGTACTCACTTCTGTTGTTTGACTCATCTCATGCTATGGTGGAACTTGTTTTCTTGGCAGTCTTCCTCACTAAACCATGAGCTCCCAAGGCCAAGAGCTGTTGGGTCTCCAGGGCCTCGTACAGAGCAGGTGTTAGGACTGATGGAAGGACAGATAAATAAATAATGGGATGACTTAGCATCGGAAGAGCCTGGGTGGCAGTTCATCCGCTGTGTGATGTGGGCACATCAGAACTTCCCTGGGTTTGACTTTCCTTTCAGGCAAATTGACAAAATAATGCTTTTCTATTAAGATCAAAAGAGGGGCGCCTGGGTGGCACAGTCGGTTAAGCGTCCGACTTCAGCCAGGTCACGATCTCGCGGTCCGTGAGTGCGAGCCCCGCGTCAGGCTCTGGGCTGATGGCTCAGGGCCTGGAGCCTGCTTCCCATTCTGTGTCTCCCTCTCTCTCTCTGCCCCACCCCCGTTCATGCTCTGTCTCTCTCTGTCCCAAAAATAAATAAAAAACATTGAAAAAAAATTTTTTTTAAAAAGATCAAAAGAAGTAATGTGAGTGGAAAGGCTGTGAAAACAGTAAAGTCACAAGATGCAAAATAATGCTTTATATTTTGGCAATATATAATGAGAGTTTTAAAACTGGCATGGTTCCAGGCAATTCAATGGGGAAGGAAGGAAGTCTTGAAGTGGCAGCCTGAGGGGGTGTCTATGTCCTACTTCTTAACTTTAATGAAAATGTAAGAATAAGGGGAATGGCCCTCATTGCTTAACTTAAATGGAGAAATTCATCTCTTTATCAGAGACGATGGCTTGTACTTGAAGCCATTTGACAGTCAGTGCCCACACCAAGGCTTCCTCCAGTCCCTGTTTCCCTGTGATGGGAAACTTGCCCCCAAGGCGGATGCAGCCACATGGTCCCCAACCATGTTTGGTTTCATGCTCTGCTGCCTCCATCTTGAAAGTCCTAACACTTTTGAACCAGGAGCTCCACGTTATCATTTTGTGCTAGTTCCCATAAATCGAGTAAGCAGATCCTGTGTGTACTTTCTGGGGGCGGCTGCATCCCTCTTTGGATGAGGCTGACAGCTTTGATGCTTTTTTAATTTATTGAACAGAAATCTCCCTTCCTTGGTGCCCTTTCGGTCTCATTCGGCCTTCGAAGCCTAACCTGGGAGGATTCCTCTTTCAGCCAATGATAGTTAAAGACAGTTACAGTTTTCCTCTCCTCCTGACCCCATCCTCACTTCACTTTTCCCTTTCTAGTGATTTGTGATGCCACCGTTATTATGCATGTGATTTGAGTGTAAAATGGGACCTAGTTCGTATGTTCATTGTATTCCATTTTTCTGCCCATGTCGTTTTGTACTGGTATTACACTGTTTTATTAATTATGGACTTGCGGTCTGCTTTCAGATTTGTTAAGGCCAGTTCTTCACTATAATTATTGCCCAAATCCTCTTTGTATTTCTCCACTCTTTATTAATCAAGAGGACTTTTAGAATCATTGCATTCCTGAGATAAACCCTACTTAGTCATGGTGAATTATTCTTTTCAGTATACTTTTGAATTCAATTTATTATTATTTAATTTAGAAATTTTACAAAAACATTAATGTGGGAGATTGAGGTAATCCTACCTGTTTTTGGTCTGTTGGATTTAAAAAATTATTTATATATCTAGCTTTACTAAGGTATAATGGACAAGTAAAAATTATACATAATTAAGGTGTACAACGTGAAGTTTTGATATAAGTATACAATGGGAATTGATTAGCCCAGTTAAGCTAATTAACATATCCATCGATTCCCATTTTATGTGTGTGTGTGTATTGAGAGAACTTAAGAGCTATTGTTTTTAATTGAGGCATAATTGACATATAACACTGTGTTAGTTTCAAGGCTACAGTATAACGATTCTATATTTGTATATATTGCGAAACGATCACCAGAATTACGCTTCGGTGAACATCTGAAACCTTCAACTTGTTTTTTTGCTACTTTTCAACATTGTCATTTAAAGATGTTTATGCACTTGCCACTATTATGTCCTGGTAAATTTTATCAACATAAAATGAGTTTTGTTACCTGTCCTCCTTTTGAAATTGCTTTGCCTGGTATTTAATTTATTATGCTTTCTCTTTATGCTTATCTGACTTTTAATGTTGCATCCTTATTATTTTAAGCTCTCCGTGATGGTTTGTCTGCCAGTCTTTCTTTATATATTAAAAAAATCACTGTTTTTTTTTTATTTTAAAATTTAACTCTAAAAGCAAACTTAACTCAAGAGTGTATGCCAGTCCTTGATGTAGACAAACCACTGGTTTTTGGTTTAAAATTTAAACCAAGAGTTTCTATCTTACGAGCTCATTTCTGCTTATCCACATGTTTTACAGCTCCCTTGCCATCGTGGTTAATAGTGGGCTTACAAGAGCTTCGTGTCTTTTTAAACTTTAAACTTTTGTGGGATCTCATTTTATTACCTCCAACTCCCCATCCACTCTTCCCTCCATTTCCAAATCTCTGCCTATTTCCCTAAGGACAACAGCAAGTTGGAGCAGAAGCAATTCAATAATCAGATGTATGTATCTAAGAAACTTTAAAAAATAGTATATTGATGGGATATGAAAGGAACTTACAACTAGAATGTCCACCTTGATTAAGATAGGAACAAAACATTTTTATTATTTTATGAAAATACTTAATTGTTGTAAGAAATTATCACATTTTGGCTCATATATTTAATGTATAACACTGATATCAGAAATTTATGGTGTTCTTATAAGAAATATATGTAACATAGATCAATAATCCAAAAAGGCCATAGACATGAGTTGGTGACAGCCGTGCATGCATCACACGATTATGGAACGTTCCAGGTTTGTGAATCAGGAGTTTTCACAAGACCACCAGGCATTCCAATGTAGGGTGTGCTATTTCTCCATTTCTTCTGACCAGAGCATGATGCTGTTTATAATAATGAGGAGTACATAGACACACACACACACACACACACACACACATTTCTTATGTATATATGTTAAATGACATTTTAGGAAAAAATATCCCAAGAACTATTTTTATTTTTACTTTTTATTTATAATTTTTTTCAGGGCAACAGCTATCTCATGGATTGCTTGCATTTCACAGAGTATAAGTTAGGAAAATTTGCCTTGGGAGCAACTGGGTTAAAACGGTTCTGAGGAAGATAAAAACTGAAGAAGATGCTATTCATCCATTCAGTCATTCATTATTAAAACAAATACTTATGAAGCACTTACTTGGGGTCAGACATTGTACTTTCCTACTAGAGCTGTGATCTTGAATAAGACATACTTCTAGCCTGTGTGAAGCTCTGTCTCTAGTGGCTGATCATAAGAAGGTGTCATGGGTACTATGATGGAGGGGCTCACAGGGGATTAAGGGAGCATGGAGACAGTGCCTCATCCAGCCAGGGCATGAGAGTGTGGTCTCGGAGAAAGCCTGAGTAAGTTAAGGAAACATTTTTCCTAGAAGAGGATACCAGAGCCACCAGTCACATAGCTGTGCATGGTCTGTGAGGGCACGGACCAGAGGGGATATGGATTCATATCCCATTCCCTCTCTGGTGACCATCAATGTCCCCAACTCTTGAAGGAGTTTCAAGGACTTGGGGTGTGGTGAGTCTCAGTGGCCCCACTATGGTATCGGTGGTTTCTGTTCATTAAACTTCAAATACAGTTGGAAAAGTCTGTCCAGTGGTACTGTTCTATTCAACGGGGATATATTTTCTTAGATGCTGGATAGTGCAGGAATCTCTATTGCCTGAGACTCTTTGTGCCAAGGCTGGACATCTTTTCTAAGCTATAAAAATTATGAGTTCATATTGGTATGAGCTTCTCTAGCTCATACAAATGGCCTAATAATTATATATCTACATAATTCCAAGCCCTTTGAAAAAAATTCACCGTGACCTTAGACAAGTCAGTTTGTCTCTCCGGACCTCAACTGCATCATCAATAGATTGAAACTTTCAAACAGAAGCAGGGATGGCGAACATATGGTGTGTGGTTATTCTCTGTTCACAGATACAGGACATACATCCCTAATCGACCACTGCATGCCTTCTGGCTCGATTCAAATAGGGCCTCAGAATCCTTCTCAGCACTGTTCTGCACAGTCACTGCCAGGTAAAACCCTTGTGTTTTCCCTGATTTCTGATGTTACTTTTGGGTCTAACATTTCGATCTTAAAGAAGGCAGGAAAATATCCACTGCATGTAGTTTGTAGGTGAACAAAGAAAAGTCATATTGTTGTGGCATGTCGAAGCCTTGAAAGTAGGAATGATTTAAATTTCTGTACATTTACCAGAGACTGGTGGATATTTGTTTGTTTGTTTGCTTCGCTTTGTATCGTACAACTGTGGCACTACGTTAGACACCCCTGACCCCTACTGTATGCCTGGTGTTTCTTGAGCGTATCACATTCTTATTTGTAAAATGTTTCAAAGCTGTGGGGCTTCTTGCTATCTAAAGGAGGTCTGTCATGATGCCAGTTGCAAATAGAGAGCTCATCTGTATTTCAGGTAAGCACTCTGTGATTTTTCCGTGGTGTTTCTGAGGTCTGTTTTTTTTTTTAAGTGGAACATGTTGGATATTAGCTGAATTGAGTGGGTTCCCCACTGAGAAAAGGAAATCTTTTCATTTTTATCTTTTGGTTTCATAGAATAACGTAAAAAAAGGTTTATAATCCAGACATATCAACCTTTGGTAGTGATGTTGGAGGCATGGCAAACTGGCATTTGTGTCTGAGGGTTCAAAACTGCCCTTCTCCAAGGAGGTGGAGTTGCTTCCTGTCCTACACAGTGATTCAAACTCAGCACGTTCTCCCAGCCATGGCACCCTGCCTGGCCCAGAAGAGTGGATTGGTCCAGCCCCTCACAGGAAACACCTGGCCTGCTTGAGCCCTCCTGAAATCACACACTTTGCTTCAGGAATTACTTCCAGGGGCAACTGGGTGGCTCAGTTGAGCGTCCAACTTCCTCTCAGGTCCTGATCTCACAGTTCGTGGGATTGAGCCCCACATTGGGCTCGCTGCTGTCGACACAGAGCCAGCTTCAGATCCTCTGCCCCCCTCTCTCTCAACCCCTCCCCTGTTTGCACACTCTTTCTCAAAAATATATAACATTTAAAAAAAAAAAAAGAATTACCTCCAGGTTTCAGGAAGAATCTCACAGGGGAGGCAAATCTGCAAAAAATTAGAAGGAATCTCTTTTCTTCACCCTTTGGCACCATCCTGCTCTTCTGATGTCAACACTCTGCTGGAGCCCTGGCTTACTCCAGCTCTCCACAGGCAATGCGGTCCTGTCCACAGGGAACTTAACATCCATATGGAGAAATTCACCCCTATTAGAGGAAACTGCACTCATTTGTTCATACACTCAACGTGTGTCTACCGAAGACCTCCTAGAGGGACATATAGACGACTGAGTCTCACCCTCTTCCTAAGAACAAGTGGATGCTGTGGTGGTGGAGGTTTGGGGTGCAATGGGAGCACAGAGGGGTGGCCATCCTTGGGATCAGGGAAGGCTCCCTGGGGAGATGCTGGTCATCTTAGTTTGATGGACAAATAGGAGTCAGCTGCTGTGGGGATCTAGGAATTAAAATGCAGATACATAGATTAAAATTATTAAGACTTGCCTCTAGTCCTCACAAGCTTACAGTCTTATAGTTGTGGGACTGGATTTCATCATTCAGTTAAGATGAATCAACAAACATTTTGGAGCTCCTGTAATGCACAATCTTCATGTGAAAACTATTAAATGGCAACACCAGATAACATCTTATTAACACCCATTCTAGAGGTAACAGTATGTACTAAATGAAGGGAAACAGACCATGTGTGGCTGGATCTTTTTCACCCTGAAGATGCAGGCCGCTCACCTGCTCAGAAGATCAAGCCAGGTCCACATGATCTGTTGAGGAACTATCGCATGATGGAATTCAAACCTAACTCAGATCACCGCCCTTAGTGCAATGGCGGTGGAAGGGGATGCTGACTGCCTACTCCTGCACTGAATTTTCTCTCCCACCTGTAAATATGTCTGTTGTTTCAGGAGTCACGATGCATGGAAGGGATTTATTCCAGTGTCTGCTTCTCCATGAGCTGTGAGCTCCTTGTTCTGCCTCGGACCTAGTGAGAGCTCAGGACAAGTTTATTGAATAGGAAAAATACAGTAAGTGCAGAGGCTTTTACAAACACATGGCAGTCCTGATATTTTATACATTACAAAGTTTAGAAGTCTCCCTTGAGTAAAGCAACAATAATAATCAGATAAGCCTCTAGCAACCACAAAAATATCAACAGCACCAAAGAGCAGCAGAAGTAGTTCATTCCCAATATTGAATTAGGTGAAGTTGAATTCTTTGAAACAACTGAGTACCTCCTTGGGAAATTGTGTCATCTTGATCCCTGGATCCTGGAATCCAGCACCTGGCATTTGGACAGCCACAAAGTTGGTGCTGGAAGTCGACTGAGATAAAGGGGTGTAATGATAGAAGTTCCAGAAGTGCTTACCAGACTCGATAGACAGACATTTACTGAGCATTTACTCTGAGGACGTGATGTCATATATTCGAGGGCTAAAAAGCCAAGAGCTCTTATTCCGCCAGGGGAACTGACATTTATTGAGGACCTTCCCTGTGCCCAGACGCTCTGTGGGATGCATTTTTGTCTGTTAGCTCTTTTAAGGATCCCAACAACTTATGTAAGAGAAAATAGTGATGAAAGGTGGGCCCCTGGAATACATGTTAGGGCCAAGACCTCTACTTTTGGCTTGTATTTTTCCTTCATGTTGCTATGGAAGTGCCCGGTTGCACCAGCGGTAGGGGTTCGGAGTGACTACAGATGGAGCCTCAGAGAGGTGAAAAGCGACAACTCTTTGGGCTTTTAGAGATACCATCTCACTTAATTCTCACAGATACCCATTTCAGAGATGAAGAAACTGAGCCTCAAGGAGGTTGGGGACTCACCCAGTATCACACTGCTTCAATAGCTATGCAACGCTGGTCACAGATGAGTCTGTATTTAATCCTCTACCTTGCACTATGATGGAGATATGGCCCTGTTCCTCTGCCTGGGGGAAGCCAGGCCCTTCGTCTTTACTGCCCCCCGCCTGTTCGAGGGTGCAGCAGTGACCACCCCACAGACTGTGCAGCACCTCTGGGTTTCTGCTTCACAGCTGGATGGCCTTGAGAAAGGCCCTCAACATTCTGGTTCTGAGTCACTTGATTGCAAAACAGGAATGGTGATACCTGCTTAGAATCTCAATTCTGTCACCCGCTAGCTTTGTTTCCTTGGACTTGAGTTTCCACGTCTATAAAATGGGATGAAATAATATTGGATGGGTCAAATTAGCAAAAGCATGTGAAAGTGTCCTCCCAAATCCTAGCTCATAGTTGACACTAATAAACAGTTCATTTCTCCCTTGTTTTAGGCAACCAGGCTTTCAGAGAACTCACCAGAACTCTCTGGGAGTATTGGGGCTGAGGATGTCCTTCTCATCCTGTTCCTCCTCTCGTCGCTACACTCTGGATGTCTTTGTTTCTTATCTTCACTGTGGACCTCAGCATTGATCAGGCAAGGGGGAAAGTGAAGCCATAAAGAGAAGTCTTGAAGTTCGCTGGGCCCCCAGGGAGGAAGGGGGTGGGCAGGTCTCATTCTATTTGTACAGGTGCATTGTAATGCTGCCTGTGGTGTGAACATTTTCCACTTCATTACTCCTGGCCCTGGCCCAGGCCCCGGCTGCTCCCCTGGTCCCTGCCTTGGTTTAATTTCAGCGGTTCCTGGCCTTTGGAAGGCAGCAGTAACAGAAAGGAAAACAGATGAGGTCGCCATAAACATTTCTGCACGTTGCCCAACCAGGGCAGATGGATACACTTGTGCAGCAGGAGCTTGGCTGGCTTGGTTGGGGCCATGGGTACCCCCATGAAAACACCTCAATCCCCAACGGCTCCTGTCTGCTGAGGCCAATCTTTCTAACTAGAGCTGGTTTAATGTATAAGTATGGGTCATAACAGATACCCATGGTTCCAGGACACTGTCAGCACAGTTTATAAAAGATGGTCGAACTGAACTGAATAAATAAATAATAGCTAGCATGTATTGAGTACTTGCTATGTGCTAGGTGCTGTTCTAAGCACTTGAGATGGATCCTGGAGTGAGGTATATGCTCTTATTATCCTTATTTTGCAGGTGAGGAAACTGAGGCACACAGCATGGTTTGTAAGCAGTGGAGCCAGATTTTGTCTCTGACAGTCTGACTTTAGACTCTGCATTTTAACTACCCTGCTCTCTTGCCTCCCGATACAACACATTCTACGTGCTTCTATTCTGATGATGAGAAACCTTGAGGCATCTGTTGTAGAGTTAGTGATATGACTTAGACCCATTGACTCCCAGAATTGAGTTGGACCATAGGTGATAAAGCTCAGTGACCATTAGATGCTGGGATTCCTCGCAGACATCATCCAGACTGTACTTACATACCTCCATTGATGGGAAGCTCATCACTATATAAGGAATCCTGTCACACTGCATGACTCTTTAAATCAATGTTAGTGCTGATGACTGTGTGCAAAACAAAGCTTTTTTCCAGTCATGTTGGTTATCTGTAAAAGAGATAATTCAACCAACTGTTCCTAGCAGAGTGCCTAGAACAGTGTGGGCGCTCAGTAAATCTTTATTTCTTTCCTCCTTTCCTCTTTGTCTTTCACACATTAAGAAGAAAAGAAAGAAATTATTTACTGACCATGCTGCCAGGAGGGTATATTTATAAAATAATATTAAGTTCATGCCTCATTTGAAAACGGAGAGGTTTTGTAGGGCAGGGGGATTCAAATCTCATTTTTCCTTTTATCCTTTCCCAAATGGTTTGTGAATGGTTTTTTCTTCCTTTCCCAAATGGTTTGTGAATCCACATGTGCCACACACTTGCTGGTCATGGGGCTGCAGAGCGGAATAGAATGCAGTCCCTGCCTGTAGGGAGGTCCCATGTACGAAGACAAGGATAGGAGCCTGCCATGTCAATGACCTGCAGTTAGAGCTACATGCAAATGCTAAGGTAAGCCAGCAGTCGGAGGACTGGCTCACTCACGTTCACCAAGGCATGTTCTCCAAGACCCACTGGGCAATATTTTTTCCACCTCCTGGTAAACATGTTCTATATAATTGAAAGAAATGTTTGCATTTGAAACTGGCTTAAAATTATCCCCAAACATATAATTTTAACAATTGAGGGGCCATGTCATGACAGAAGATACACCAAGGATTGAGATTCGTCCCAAGCCTCTCATCTACTCAAGGGCATTGCTCCCAGAACAGACCCGTCCTTCTCTCTCCCACCTCATCAATGTCTCCCTCTAGTAGGCCATTCTCGTCAGCACACAAACATGCCGTGAAGTCAGCCATCTTTAAACAGAAACCCTCCATTTGATCCCGTCTGCCCCTCAGTTCTCTGTTCCTCTTTCCAGAAAAACTCTCCAAAGTGTTGAATCTATTCGTAGTCCTTGCTTGCTCTCCTCCTGTTGTCTCTCAGACCCACTCAGCCGTGCTCTTGCCCTCACCATGTCACTGAAACAGATATTGTCAAGGTCACACTTTGCCATCTCTACAGATGGGAAATTCTGCCAAATCCCAAGGCCAATCCCCAGTCTCTCCCCTAACTTACCACTGATTTGACCCTTTCTTGAGACACTTCCTTCACTCAGCTGCCAGGACTGGAATCCCTGGATTTTCTTCCTCTCTTAAGGGGTCCCTCCTGCACAGCTTTCTTGCTGGGTCCTCTTCCTCTTTAGTAGCTCTAGCCATTGGGATTCTCCATAGGTTGGTCCTCTCCTGTATCTCCACTCACTGTCTTGCGGATTTCAATCCAGGCCTATGTCTCCCATAAATAGCATATGTTCTGATGAATGGCCATTGAATATCTCCAGATTGCCGCTCTCCACCTTCTCTGCCTCTCCCATCGTGTCTCAAAGGTACTCTATCCAAAACAAGCTGTTCATTATCAGCCTGCCCCCAACCTGCTCCTATCCCAGGATTTTCCATCTCTGGAAATGGCAACTTCATACTGCCGGTTACTCAGTCCAAAAGCTGTGGAGTCATCAATGACTCTTCTTGCTGACACCTCACCTCCAACCTTCAGCAAATCCTGTTGCCTGTCCTTGGGAAATAGTTCCAGCATCTGTCAGTTCTCCATCTCACAGTTACCACTTCCTGAGCCACCATTCTTTCTTGCATTGTTTCATTAGCCTCCTAACTGGTCCTCCCGTCCATCCTTGCTGCTCTTCAGACCAATGCTCATGTGGGAACGAGGGATGCCAAGTCACATCATGTCACTCCTTGGCCCAAAGCCCTTCAATGGCTCCAGTCTCACTCAGGGTAAAATCCAAAGTTCATTCCACCCCCCAACCAGGCCCTCGTGAGCTGGAGCTCTCACTTCTCTGGCTTCATGCCCTGCAGATCTCCTCATCTTTCTCCTTGCTCTAGCCACACTGGTGTACTGGCTATTCACAGGCAGGCAGAGACACTGTTTCTGCCTCAGTGTCTCAAGACTCACTCCTCCTCCTACCTGGGTACCCTTCCACCATGGTATCCACGTGGCTAGCTCCTCCCTCCTCTCAGGTCTCCATCGAAAAGACTTTCCAGATGACTATAGAAAATCGCATTCCACATCACTCTTTACTTCAAGGTTTTTTTCCTTGAAAAAAAGTACTTTTACTTTTACTTACTGCTTATTTTTTCTCCGTAGTGCTTATCACTACCAGAGATAGTAGGTATTTATGTGATGGCTAATAACCTGCTGCCTTCCTCTAGAACGTTAGTTCCTTACCAGAAATTTGTTCACTGCTTTAGCCTCAGTGCCTAGAACAATATTGGCACCTTGCAGCTACTCAAAAAAAAATTTTTTTGAAAGAATATGTTAGAAAATGATGCCTTGCCCTTCTAGACTCAGCAGATAAGAAAATCCAATGAGATGAGGATCATGAAATCATGTTATAATGAAGACATCATATATAAAATCAGTGGAGAGATCAGTTCTTCCCAGTTGTGTCCAAATTGGTAAATTTGTCTCAGATGTGAAAGAACATTATCAAAGAACATGGGGTCTTGGTCATTTTTCAGGGCTTTCTTTGGAGTAGCTCCATATGAAGAAGGGGGAGAAATAAACCATTATAGTATGATCGCTCCACACTGGGAGCCAGGACATGGGTATGATCCAACTACATTTCACACAGCTCCACCTGGTAGACTCTATGAGTTCCCTGAGGGCAACAGCCGTGTGTTTTTAGCTTTGCAATTTAGCTCAGGGTAGACATCAATAAGAGCTTACTGAGTTGAGAATTGGGCTTAATTATTTTATTTTATTTTATTTTATTTCATTTTATTTCATTTTATTATTTTGTTTTATTTTATTATTTTATTTTATTATTTTATTTTATTATTTTGTTTTATTTTATTTTATTTTATTATTTTGTTTTATTTTATTTTATTTTATTATTTTGTTTTATTTTATTATTTTATTATTTTATTTTATTTTATTTTATTTTATTTTTTAAAAATTTTTTTTTCAACATTTATTTATTTTGGGGACAGAGAGAGACAGAGCATGAATGGGGGAGGGGCAGAGAGAGAGGGAGACACAGAATCAGAAACCGGCTCCAGGCTCTGAGCCATCAGCCCAGAGCCCGACGCGGGGCTCGAACTCACGGACCGTGAGATCGTGACCTGGCTGAAGTCGGACGCTTAACCGACTGCGCCACCCAGGCGCCCCTATTTTATTTTATTTTATATTTTATTCTATTTAGCTGAGGAAAGGGCTCAGTGACCATAAATGACTTACCCAAGGTCACACAGGTAGTCACTGGTGTTACTTCCAGTGACAGAACCATGCTGCAAAGGCGCTGCAGATAACACGAGGCTGCCCAACCTGGTCTGAGTCTCTTAAAACCTGCCCTGGAATTCTGGTGCCGCCTTTGCACACACAGCTTTCGTTAGCGCCATCGGCAGGCTGTGTGCTGACAGCATAATGGCTTCTCTTTAATGCCCTTTGAAAGGAGGCTGGAAAACTTCAGTAGAGAAGCGGGGAGAGGTCCAGGGGAAAGCCTTCTCCCAGTCACGGGTGATTCTGCAGCACCTCCCAAGTTTCGATGTGCAGTTTCAAGGTTTCTGTATGGCCAATGGGGTTGCTATGGAGATACAGAAACAAATATTTGGAGGAGGCCGGTGACACCTCCCTGTCCCCCCCCCCCCGCACCCCCCGCCCCCGACCAAGCCTAGTAAAGAATGTTTGGGACAAGGCCCCTGCCCATCAGGCTGCTGTTCGCAGCTGAATGCAGCCTTTGTGACCAGCCTCCTGGCCTGCCACCAGGCTCCAAAGAGGTGACTCGGCCCAGATCTTTCTAAATAGTGTTTGTGTTTTAGTTGTCCACAGGAGGGGGGAAAAAGCTCTACAGAACTCTAAGAAAACCATGCAGCTTATGGCTGACTGTCAAGACGAAAATGATGTCATTCAGGAGAGCCCTGCAAGGCTGCAGCAGAGACAACGCGAGTTACCATTCACTGAGCACTGGTAAAGGCAGGGAACGCTGCCCTCCTAGGGGCTGCAGCCCCGTGCTTG
This sequence comes from Herpailurus yagouaroundi, assembly GCF_014898765.1. Taxonomy (NCBI): domain Eukaryota; kingdom Metazoa; phylum Chordata; class Mammalia; order Carnivora; family Felidae; genus Herpailurus; species Herpailurus yagouaroundi. The sequence goes on from NW_024412388.1 coordinate 48,084,470, forward strand.
GGGAAGCCTGTGCCATCACTCCCAGCTTACAGATGAGGACGTTCATGCTTGTGGAAGGGACACAAGGGGCTTCGGGTAATCACGCTGGCACGTGGTGCTGCCGATGCTGAGTGTCCCAGCATTATAATTACTACTGGCATTACTGCAAAGTTCCCTAGATTTCTGTGGCACGATGGCTGGCAACTTGGTGGAGCCTCTCCCCGTGCACTTATGTGGAGTCAGTCTTGAGAGAAAAGGAACAGTGACACAGAGAAATTAAGCCTTAGCTGGGAGTTAACCATTTATTCATGGGAACTTGATACGCCTGCTTATCACTGCAGGCCGGGCGTTGTGTGATCTTATTAGAATGTGCAAGCCCATGGCTTCCCGTCTGGCTTCAGTTTCTGTGTTGGGGAGGAAGAGGTGGTGGGGGAAACTTAACAGCAGGTGTTACTTCGAGGGCTAGAAAGGTCCCATTGTCTCCTCTGCAATAAACTGCCTGGTTTTCACCTGCTGACAAATCACAAATTCGCTTACCATTAAAATTCTGGGTCATTACTTCAATAGTTTAACAAGTCTTTATTAAATGCCTACTGAGGGTCAGGCACCGGGCTAGGTATTGGGGATAGAGAGATGAATAATATTTGTTTAACGAGTATTTATTGAGTGTCTGATCTGTGCTAGGTACTACGTTAGACCCTGGGGATACCACTCATTCCGTCTCCTCAAGGGAATTGCTTGCAGCTAAGTCAAGTAAACAGACACTTGCATGGGAAGGATTACCTCTTCACTTGTAAGTACAGGGCATTAGGGGAGCACCTATCAAGGGCATTTAAAATTAGTCTCAACCAGTACTATCCCCTTCAGTAGCCCCCAGCCCCCTATGGCTATTGAACACTTAAAATGTGCCTGGTCTGAACTGAGATAGTTTGCAAATGTGAGACACAGACTGGATTTCAGAGTCTTAGTATGAAAAATAGAAGGTAAAATATCTCATTAGCAATTTAAATTGATTACATGTTGAAATGATCATGTTTTGGATATATTGAGTTAAATAGAATATATTATCAAAATTAATTTCTCATGTTTTTCACGATGTCATTTAAGCTGACCACAAACTTATGAGGTAGATATTTTATTCTTACCTCCATTTAACTGATAGAGAATGGGCTTACAATGATAAAGGGACTTGCCCAAGGTCATATGGCTTAGACTAATTGATTTTCCCAAGATCATACAACTGGACCTTCCCTCAGAGAAAGCCCACTGATTACCTGGTTTAGAAATTGTGTCATTGAGTTGTATTCTCTCCATGTGTATTAATCTCTACAGAGGGTCCGAGAGTATGTCAGAAGCATGAGACATTTCCAATCATGAATCGGTTTTAGGGAGCAAGGCAGATACATCCTGAAAGCAAAACACTCGTACCTATGTCAGAAGATGACTGGTGGTCCCCAAATAATGGTTGTCCCTTTCCTCATTGATAAGAGAACCCCTGGGTTTTAGTTGGGCCTGTGGCTGCTGGAGATGAAGTCAGTATTGTCTGACCTCCATTATAGCTAGGTGTTGCCATATGACTTAGTTCTGGTCCATGGAATGTGAGTGGAAGTGGTGCATGAGACTTCTGGGAAGTGTGCTTCCCTGCAGAGCACATGCCTTCTGTCCTGTTGTTCCTCCTTCTTGCTGGAGGGAGCTACCATCTTGGGTAAGAAGGTAGAAACTGTGCATGGAGGATGCAGAGCAACAAGATAGAAGGAACCTGGGCTTCTGCCACTGAGGAGTGTGATCACTTCCCTCTGGGCTTCAGTTATATATGAAAGGATTCAACCTCACGATGATAATGAGTTTTCTGTTATATATGGCTGATCATAATTCTAATAACACCACGTATCAAAATTTTCTCCAGGTATGTTAGAAATGACAAGGTTACAGTAGAATGATCCCTGGAGTCAGAAAAGCCCATGCCTGGATTCTTCTCAGGATGTGTGATTTAAAAAAAATGTTGTATGAGTCCATATTTTAAATAAACTGATTTATTTTTTGAAAAAGAAATACATGCAAGTGATTAAAGCTAATTCAAACAAAATGTTTAATGATGAAAAGTTAGGTAGCCTCTTTGTGCTTCTGTTTCTTCCTCTATAAATGAGACTAACAACACTTAATGTGAGTGTGTGTGTATGTGTGGGCATAGCAACGAGCACAGGACTGGCACACAGCGAGTGCTCGATAAATCTTGCTTTCTATCCCGTGGCTCAGTATGTGTCAGATGCCACACAGAGAGCTAGAGGTGCACAAGAAATAGTCCCCTGTCTTGGGGATGATCACAGTAGAATTGATGAGCCCTGTAGGAAAACATAATATCCAGCAATATATGTGCCTCCAAAAGGTGCAAAGGACATGCTGAGTACGAGCTAAAGTTATGAAGCAACTTGGGAGTCAGGCAGACTGACATTTGAGCCTCAGGAGGTGTGTGAGTATGGACAAGCTAGGTCTCCTTCCTGAATCTCAGTCTCCACATTGAGAAAAAGGGAATGATAATAGTCATTATCATGTAAGATTGTTGGAAGTGTCAAATTAAAGGAAGCATGTTAAAATACTAATCATTATGACTTAGACAAAAGAAATATTCAATGCTAGCATTACATAATTTGGGGCTGAGGAGATCAGGGAATGCTTCCAGATTTTAAGCTCAGATTTGAAAGATGAGTAAAACAAGGGAAGGGCCTACAAGGTGAAAGAAAGCATAATAGTAAGGGCAAAGAGGAGGAAGAGTGAATGGCAACTCCAAGCAATAGCAATATGTTTATCAGGCTAAGGTGAGGGATTCAAGGGAGTATAGAGAAGAAGACTAAACATACATTGAGGGTTGATTAAGAGGGCCTTGAATGCACAGTTGGAGGTTGTGACTTTATTCTCTACAAACTAGGGAGCGATTAAAGATCTTTTGAACATAAGCACAAGATAGTCATAATGTGTAACTACGGTAGGTTCATTCATTTCTTAGAAGGAAAGGTAGTGGAGTGGACACTGGGAGTCCAGTCAAGACAAAAAAGCGATGAGGGTGAAAAGTAGGGTGTTGGTACTGGAATGGAGAGGAAGGAATGCTTCTGAGTTAGAGCCCACCGGGCATAGTGACTGGTTAGGTGTTGTCCTTTAGACGCTCTTGCGTGCAAGAGAAGCAGACCTGGTGTGACGTCTCTATACCCACCCCATCCTCACCTGCTCCCAGGAGGGATTTCCCAGGTGTTGTGCTTAGCTGGCCTCAGGGATCCCTGGGCATACCTGTCCAACAGGACAGCTCTGCTTTCTCCTCAGGTCCCAGGTTCATCTCGGCCCATGACTCAGTGTGAGAGACTGATGGATTCTCTCTGACCCATAGAGAAGGGTGAGTCATGACCAGGACAGCAGTGTTACCCCATCCAAGACAGAGTGGCATCTGTTGTGGAATCTAGTAGAAAGGTCATCAGAACAGCTCGGAAGATGTCTGGCTCAGTCACTGATTGCTGGGAAGCTCCTTGAACTCTGTACCCTGTTTTTTTCCATATGTAAAATGGGTGTAGTTCTCTGGGGTCAGGGGGCATAAGATTAGAGAACAAATTCTTCCATCAGTTCACTCAACCAGCGTTGACTGGGACCTGCTCTGTGCTGATGTGCTGGGGACAAGGAATGACTGAGACGTACGCCCTCCCTCAGATTCTAATGGGGAAACAAGTAAATAGAAGCACTAGTGTGCCATTCAACTTCCAATGTATAGTTTCATGTTTACTAACTCACTTGAGTCATCTCATGTGAGGTAGAAACATATTATACCCATTTTATAGATAAGGAAACTGAGGGCAACTGAGGCAGAGTGATTTACCCTTCCTGGTGTTCCCACATGACCTTGGACATGATTCCACCACAGTCTTTAAGCATGCTTTATTAGGGATGGAATTTCAAATGTTTATTGCCCCCTGAAACTTTAAGCTCTCTACAGGCAGGGCTAACTTCTCATAAGCCTGTTGACCATGAGCATCTAGCCCCAGCTTGGCACATAGTGACAGAGGGCTGCCTAGCAGAGGATGTAGTGGGGGGAATGCAGCTAAAAGTTACAGAGTGTTGGCCAAGTGTGGGCTTGGCTCTTCACTTTACATTTATTGGTTAATCTCCTATAAAAACTCAGCACTGTGGGTATTCTTATCGCTGTTTGGTAGGAAATGTGCCAGAGGCTGACTTAAGGGATTTGCCCAAGGTCACACTGAGAGTAATCTGAAAATATTCCCGCTCAGACATGGGCAGGGAGATGATGTTTGTTGGTGGGTGGGGTGGTGGAGAAGTGGGTGGGACACTCAGTAGTACAAACCCAGAACCGGAGAAGTTCCTGCAGAGCATTTAGCTCTTCCCCAGAAGTATCTCTATGCTCCAGGACCCAATCCTGCTCTCCAGCTTCTATAAGCGTCAATGTTTTCTCTACTAAAGCAGTTACCTGCCCTGCCGACTCTCTGTGAACACTTCTGAATAGATGCTCTCAAGGGAGAACAAAGACATGAAGAACTCATCACCAATGCTGAGCTCCCACTACATACCCAGGCACTGGGCGAAGACATTCGCTTATGCTTTCTCTTCATTCTCACAACATCACGAGGAAGGAAGTACCATTGTGGCCCCAGTTTTACAGTGAGAAATTGAGGCTTGAAGATGGTGGGACTCAGCCTGAAGTCACAAAGTTGGCAAGTGACCCCAGGCCTGTTGGGTTCCAAAGCCTGATCTACCAACCACTACTTTATTTATTTATTTTTTAAATTTACATCCAAATTAGTTAGCACATAGTGCAACAGTGATTTCAGGAGTAGATTCCTTGATGCCCTTACCCATTTAGCCCATCCCCCCTCCCACACCCCCTCCAGTAACCCTCTGTTTGTTCTTCATATTTAAGAGTCTCTTATGTTTTGTCCCCCTCCCTGTTTTTATATTATTTTTGCTTCCCTTCCCTTATGTTCATCTGTTTTATACCTTAAAGTCCTCATATGAGTGAAGTCATATATTTGTCTTTCTCTGACTAATTTTGCTTAGCATAATACCCTCCAGTTCCATCCACATAGTTGCAAATGGCAAGATTTCATTCTTTTCGATTGCTGAGTAATACTCCATTGTATATATATATACCGTATCTTCTTTATCCATTCATCCGTCGATGGACATTTGGGTTCTTTCCATACTTTACCAACCACTACTTTAAAATCAACACATGTGCAAATGGATTATGGCCCATTGTGACCTTGGGCAAATCCCAAACCCTTCTGAAAGTGACCAGGCCACAGTGGTGTTTGCTCCTCAGATAGGGGTATTTTCCAGCTTCCACTTACTGATATGACTTGTTATGAAGTAGCCCTCTGCCCACTGTCTCCCTTAGTGTGGTCAGAGAGCATGTGCCAGTCCCCTACTGGATCCAGCTATCTTTGGGACGTTGAAGGCCAAATTTGAGGGTATGGATTAGCCCCAAACCTGAAGTCTTCTCCATGGTAACTGCTGAAAAAAAAATCTCTCAAGAATCTCAGCATAATGTGACCAGGGAGAGGTCTTAAGAAATCAGGCCAAATAGAGGAAAGAACAATGGATAGGAAATCAGGGCACGATAGCGTTGTGAGTCAGCAGTGCGGAGGTGGCTGCCAAAAGAGATAATGTAAGCTTTGGTTGTATCACTAGGGGCATAGTGTCAACTAAGTAAGGTGACATTGCACTTTCTCCGTGGTCAGGCTAAAGCTGGAATGTGGGGTTAAGGTCCGGTTCCACATTTTAGATGGTCATAGTCAACCTGGAACTGGTCCAAAAGCTCAGCACCAGAACATAGAATGGAATGATGTTGTCTTCCTCGTATAGGCTGAAGGACACGCATTTCTTCTTCCCGAGGAAGGGAAGTGGTGAGGAAGCTGGGAAGAGTGGGCTGTCTGGTTTCCCTAAGTGAGGCCACAGATTTCTTCTACTGACTCTGCAGGGGAAAATGAGACTCAAGTGAGGAACTAACAGGAAGCTAGAGTTAGATTCAAATGGAATGATGCCTTTCTACTGGCTAGAAAGGAAGCCAAATAAGGAAATAGTTTTGAAGGGGGAAAAAAAAAAACAATGAAAAAACTCAAGGAACCTTCTCCCTCTCCTCTGTGTGACCCTGCCCAAATCACCTCATTTTCCTGAGCCTCAGTCTCCTTGCTCGGAAGGTGTGGGTGATGGTCACTGGAGAATCCAACCACATGCAGGAGTATGGGAGCAGGGCCAGTGATCCTCATGCACATGGCTCAGACTGAGACCACTGGGATTTAAACTGCAGTTTGGGTGAACTTGCTGCCCTGTTTTAACTCCTCCGTGCCTAGTTGCCTCATGTGCAAAAACAGGTTACTATGTGTAAAGCACTCAGAACTGAACCTGTTGATACGGTCAGCCATCATCATCATCATCATCATGGTGGCCATCACTCTCTCTGTATGAAAGTGACCATCGTGGTATCTAGAATATAATAGATGTTCAAAGAACGCTTCCTCTTTCTCTCCTCCATCTGCCCTTCCCCCAGGGAACCCCTCCATTGTGTCACTGGTATCCTGGGTTCTTCTAATCCCCAGAATTCTGGAGAATGTTTCCAAATAGTACAACAGCCATTTACATCGGATTCAAAGGCAGCTACCAGCCTCCATCTAAATACTTTTTTAGTGAAAAAAAGAAGCAAAGCAAGGAGAAAACAAACCCCTTACTTTTAAGAGTGTCCCATTGTTAACAGAGTACTATCTCTGCTGCCTCATTCCTTCATTAGTACATGACTTGGCAGGCAGAGAGCACTCATGTGGAAACTGAGGCTCAGAGAGGTTCAGTGGCTTACCAACGGCCACTAACCCCTGAGTGAGAGGCCTGGGGCTTGAGTCCAAGGCTTTCTGACTCTACACACTGGCATTTACATCAGGCATCGCCCAGCCCCTGGTCCCTGGCCCCTAGCTCCTCCCACTCTGGGATTCTGCTCTAGGAAGCACAAGAGGGACACTCAGGCTGCCCATCTTGAAGCCCAATCTTTGCATTGTCAACAGGGCCAAGGAGGAGAGAGAGGAGCCTGGAGCCCTGATGTCTCTGCCAGGAGCCTGAGCTTTTAGAGCTAGTCTTGGGCAAGACCCAGAAGCAAGCAACCAACATCAAGAGCCCAGTGCCCCTCCCAGCATGGCCAACTGACTGGTAACCCTGGGCCTGTGCTAATACAGTGGCCACCAGCAGCATGTGGCTCTCGAGCACTTGCACGGAGGATCATTGTTTCTGTTTTACAGCTCTGTCCGGGAGCTTGTCTTCACTGCACAGTTGGTAAGTAGGGTCACTGGGACTTGAACCCATCTTGTCTGCCCCAAAGCCCGCCCTTCACCACCACACTGGCCTCTTGTCCTGCTCTCCAAGGAGTGTCTGTGCACTTTCTGAACCCAGACAGGTGATTGGGTCATGTCTGCCTGTGCGGAGGGACCTCCCTTCCTGCTCGGCTCCACCTGGGCCCAGCTTTAGAAGCCACCTGTGTTGTTCTACTGATAACAGTGTTTGCCCTTCCAGAGCCAGGGCCATAAAAAGCAGCTTTCAAAGTCACTGCCGCAGAAATGTCAACATGAAGGGGAGGCCAGTCATGCTTTCTGAGGTGGAATGTCACCTCTGGACTGCCTCAAAGGCTTTGCCAGAAGGACCTTCAGAGTCCAGGAGCCTGGGGTCTAGACTTGCTTCTACCACAAACATACTGTGCTACCTTGGGCAGGTTTCCTGCTTTCTCTGGGCCTTGTTCTTGTCCTCAGAGTAAAGAGAGGGCTGGACTTGAAGACCTTAAAGGTCTCTATCCTTACAACGTTTAACCTCCTCCACTCTTGATCTTGGGGACAACACCCAGACACGGCCTGTACTGACTGTGAAATGCTTTATGTAGCAATCTTCAAAACAAAACCACCCCAAAACCTGGACCTGGATTTTTTTTTCCAAAATCTCCAACAATGTCGCCATTGAAATGGTAAAGCTACTCATTAATATATTGTAAAAAGTGATTTTGTGATTTTCTCCATGTATGAAAAAATGCTCCCCACCCCTGACACTGGGCCCAGAGCTCCAAAATATAAAACCACAGTCAAACCACTAGGATTCTACAGAGCTCAGGTGTTTGGACAAATTGCCCTCACTTGAGAACACAGGGCAATTTTCTCAACTTTTAAAATGTTTTCTCCCTTCTCCCCCCCTTTTCTGGGGTTTTCGCCCTTGCTTGTAACTTAAACCACAAATAAAGCTTTAAGCCTCTGGCTGTGAGGAGTGGGGTAGCGGCTGCCAAGAACAGCATGGCTCACGTGGGCCCTTTTTCTGCTGCTCTAGAGAACAGCTCTAAGAGAACAGCAGAACAGTCATTTTTCCCTTTCTTCTCTAATTGTAGAAAATGTTGCCTTTTGAATGGGCTGGGGAAGGGGCAGATTGGTGTAGGTTGTGGTGGGCAGAGAGAGATCATCTGCTTTAGGTGAATCAGAACCCAGCCATGGTAGCCCCAAAGATTCACATGTCTCTCTCAGAGGAGCCCCCTAATACTGACTTCCATTTAATCTTGTAGTCTAGAACCTGGTCCATATGGGCATTCACGACATATCTGTGGTCAAGTGAATGCACTTCTATATTCTCTCTTACCGTCAACACTGGCAGGAGTGTTCATATCTTCATTTTGTAGCTGAGGACACCTAGACTCCAAGAGGCAAGCCCACTCATTCAGGGTCATTCACATGGTTACCTGGAAGGGCTGGTGTGTGAACCCAGGCTGTCAACCAGATCGGACTCCTAAACCCCTGCTCTTTCTGTGGCTGCTTCAGTGACAAGGACCAAAGAAACAATGTGTTCTCAGCTCAACCCTGAAGCTGAGGCACGATGGACAAAGCATGTGGAGCTAGACTTCTCTTCTCCAAGTGCTGTCTCCCACGTCTTCCAAAATTATCCCTATGGGGATGACGCTTACAACAGAAATGCCAACTCAACCCTCTTTCCAGCTGCCTGCTGGACATCACTGCCTAGATTTATGCTCAGTTCTATGGACGGTGCATAGCCCACAGGTGGTGCTTACTGTCATTTCAATAAAGAAGTCAATGATGACCCATAAACACTATCAAAACCTAACCCACCTTGTCCATTGTTGAATCCCCAGTGCCTCAACAGGGCTTGGCAAATAATTGTTCAGTGAATGAAAGAATGAATGGAAGAATACATTTGCCCTTCTTCTACCCCCCACTCTACCCCAATAGTTTATCTTCTGGATTGCCTACTTCTGCTAAAGATACTGCCATCCTTCTCCAATTATTCAAACCAAAGGCCTGGGACCTCCCCCTGGACACCCCTTCTTCTATGTGGCTCCTTGAATTGGTGACCACATCCTTTAATTCTGCCTCTGACCTATCTTTCATGCCTATCCCTCCTCTACAAATCTCAACTCATGACCTTCTTGCTTTTATTGTTTAGAACTGTATTGCTTGCAAGAAGCAAAATCCCAATTTAAACTTGAGCAAAAAGAGGAGTTTTTTTAAAAAGTTTTAAATGTTTATTTATTTTTGAGAGAGAGAGAGACAGAGAGACAGAGTGCAAGCAGGGGAGGGACAGAGAGGGAGACACAGAATCCAAAGCAGGCTCCAGGCTCTGAGCTGTCAGCACAGAGCCCAATGCAGGGATCAAACCCACGAACTGTGAGATCATGACCTGAGCCAAAGTCAGAAGCTTAGCTGACTGAGCCACCCAGGTGCCCCAAAAGGGGAGTTTTAAATGAGAATATAAGCAGAATTGCAGAATGAGAGCAAAACCAAACTACCAAGCCCCAGGAAGGGTGGAGTTGGCTGAAACAGGGAGCTCTTATTCTGACAACTTTCTCTCTCTCTCTCTCTCTCTCTCTTTGTCTGAGTCCCATGATATACTGGCTTTGCTGTGTGTCAACAGCTCTGTGTATCATAGGGACATGGATGTCTGTGGGCTCCCATTTACACAGCTTTTAGGATCAGAGTGGAAAAAACCTCTTCTCCAACTCCAGTAGGATAATTCATAGAGGAGTCCAGTTTGCCTAGTGTGGCACATTCCCCACCCCCTGCCCTGCCCTGCCCCACCCAGGAGCAGTAAGTGGGGCTGGCAACACAGAGAGCGCCTCTGTAGGAGTTAGAAGAAGGCATCTCATCCTCAGGTGCTGTAGGCCCACTAGTATAGCAGAGCACAGACTGGATTCAAGCCTCTATCCTGCCTTCCAGACAAACTTGTTCATGGCACAACCTGCACAACTACATAGTAGACCTGGCTGGCAGTGGAGGTGGGGCTGGGTACTCTCTTTAGCCTAGTATGGATCAGATGTCTATACCTGGCCATCTGATCCATACTGCTAGAAAATCAGTGTCATGTAAATGATCTCACTTTCCATTTGGACCACATGGTCATAGTGGAGGGAAAGTTAGTGAAGGAGCATTTTTTTCCAAGAAAGGAAGGTGGCACATTCATAGATTTCAGAAGAACTATATGACCTGGAATGTGTCTACACTTTTAAACCTGATCTTCCTATTGGTTCCCTTCATTGATCCAGGGGACCATCTGCCCAGATGCTCTGGCCAAAAACCTGGGGGCGCATTCTTTATTCTTTCCTCTCTCTTACAAATAATCTCCTGAATGTGTTTCAAATATGCTCTGATCATCTCTCCATTTCTTCTGCCATTTCCCAGGTTAAACAACTATTATTTCTCACTTGGCTCATTACAATGCCTCCTAACAAAAATATTCCTAAATTCATCCCATCCCTGCATCCACACCGCTTTGTTAAGTGACCTTGCTGTTCTTGCCTTTGAGAAGTGGTGTCCATTGTTCTGCCTTTTGGATCTATGGTTGGTCAATGAGACATTAAGAGACCTGGCATAAACAGAGGCTTGAAAAGTACATGTGCATCATGGCTTGTGTTCTCTTCCAGTTCTTGGTAACCTTGCAACTGCTACCTTGCAAAGAAGCCCAGGTTAATGACAGACATGTGGTCCAGTCACCCTATTGCCCCACCCAATATCTAGTGCCCATCAGACATGTGAGTAGCCCACTAGTTGACAGAAGAACTGCCCACTTGACTCACAGACTTAAAAACAGTAATGAAATGGTAGTTGTTTTAGGCCACTACATTATGGGGTGGCTGATTACACAGCAAAAGATACACCAGGCTTGCTCTCTTCAGTCTTCTCCTTCTGGAGTGAGTCTTCATACTCATCCTGTTATCTTCTTAAAATGCAGGTCAGATTCTTTTACTTCCTTTTTCACAAAACTGATAGATCATCATATACTAAAGAGTGAACAATTTCGTTTAATACAACAGTCCAAACTCTCGAGGATCCAGGCCCTAATCCTCCTTTGATTTGCCCCTGTCTTGAATCCATACTCTCGTCCTGTAAACTACGAAGGGATTCGATGCTCCCCAACACTGGATCTACACCTGTGCCTGGAGGAAAGGATACATAGGATACATTTGGTGGCCTTCTAGAGCATCATTCTGCTTTTTACCTTTCCTACCTTCACAAAACCCAGCTCAAATGCCCTAGCTTCGGGAAACGTCTGCTGTGTCTCCTATTTTAGATCCATTGATTTCTTATCCATCTACTATTCTAGATTGGCCACCTCTTGGAGGCAGAAACTTTATTGGTTTCTTTTTTGTAGCTTTCCCCCACAGAACCTAGTATAGGGTCTGGAACATAAAGATGCTGATAAAAATGCTAGATGTCTCTAAAAGTCTTCTAGACTTGGATGAGGTGGACATGGCCTGTTAAAGCAAAAGATGAAGTGGTTAAGAGTGCAGACTCTGAGGCCAAATTGCATGAGTTTGAATCTTGGACTTTTTCCTTACCACCAGTGTGACCTAACGAAGTTATTTCACAGTGCCTCAGTTTTCTCATCTATAAACTGAGAACAACAATTGAACCCACATCAGAAGGTGGTTTTGAAGGATGAGTTAACAAGTGTAGAGTTCTAGAAAGGTACCTGTCATAGTATGAACACTTGTTAAAATTTAGCTGCCATAAGAATGATGATGATGATGTTGATGATGATGATGGTGGTGGTGGATGTTGATGTTGGGTTGATGATCTGTCTTCTGGACTTCGTTCCCTCTTAAATGGTTTTCTAGGCCTGTGTGGAGAACCTTGGGAGACCCAGGTTCAAGTCTTTGCTGTGCCAGCTGAGTGGGCTTTACCAAGCTGATTCCCCTTTACTGAGAGTTGTTTCTTCATACAGTGGGTGTGACCCCACTGATTTGGGAGAAAGTCATGAAATAGGAGATGTAAGTTTTGGGAACACTAGGTTCTGGCCAAGACCTCTTCCTCCCAGAAGTCTTCTGTGACCCCCACCCCCAGACTGGGGTAGGCACCCACAATCCTCTGTGCTTCCTCAAGCCATGCATTCATTCACAGAGACTTCCTGTGAGCACCTACTATGTGCTGGGAGGAAAGCCATGAACAAGACAAAACTCTTGCCTTCTTGGAGCTTACATTCTTGTGAGAAGACAGAGTAGAAGTAATTAAATAATAACATAACTTCAGGTTGGTAAGTACCAGAGGATTCAGGGCATGCCTTCCTAAGTGCGGCCCCTCAATTGTTGACACACTGTGTTGTTTTTGCTCATTCATTCTCTGTCTCTGCTCTGCGCTCCTGGAGGTCAGGGGCCCCACTGCACTTGGTAATGTAGCTCAGGTACCAGCAGAGTACCTGTTATACTATAGGAGCTCAATCAAAGTTCATACCTCTCCCCATGACTGAAACTAATGATCACCATAGCATTTGTAATTTTCTGATTACCATTTTTCTTTCAATAAATTGTCACTACAAATCTACTATGTGTCAAGCTCTGGTCTTCCAATGCCAAAGAGAGAAGACTGCAATGTACTCTTCTTATCAAAGAGCTCACAGAAAAGGGAACATTCTGGCCTAGCTGGGTAAGCACTGTGGTAGAGGTTTACACAAGAGCAGTGAGGAATCCAAGGGGACCCACTCATTGTGGCTCTTGAATCCTTCAGGGATCCTTTGAGCTGTCAGACCTCACAGGATGAACAGGCTATGTCTTTACCAGAAGACAGAGTGGCAGGGTTTTTTACAAATCCAAACTATGGATCCAACAGCAATGGCCTGAAGGTAAGACATGTCCCTGATGAGGCTCCATCTGCTCCTCAGTCCTGGTCCTGGTTCAGACCAGTCCTCCCAGAGCTCTGTCATTTCTCCACTGAAAACATGCATTGGGCCTTAGGACCAAATTCCTAAGCTGGGGTTCCAAGCCCAATGCAAACAACCCACACTTCTTTCCGCCACTTTCAAATCCACTCAGCTCTGTGAGCCACTCTCTGTGTGACCTGGGGCCTCAAAGTCTCCCGGCTCTGGCTCCCTCATCTGCAGAGTGGAGACTGGTTTAACTGACTGGTGTCCACCATGTGGTTCCTTCTGTCACTCATTCATCAAATATCTACATCACGCTTGCTATCTGTTAGATAGTAACACACTCTTTCGTGTGTAAGAGATACAGAAATGAATCTGAGATAAAGGTCCCAGCTTTCAGGGACCTTATATTCTAGTGAAGGCAGACAGAATATAAATGAATAAAAAATCAGAAAAATATAGTATGTCAGATGGTGGCAAATGTGAAGAAGATAAAGCAAGGAAGAAGGACAGAGCATGCCTGGGGTGGTGGCTCTGGAACTGGGACTTCAAATATGGTGCCATGGAGGGCATCACTGAGGAGAGGACATGAGAGCAAACATAGAGGAGGCAGGCGGCAAGTCTTGGAGAGATCTGGAACAGTGTCCCAGACGGAGAGAACAGATGCTCTTTGAAGATCAAATTTACTTCCTCCCTTCCTCCTTCCTTTCCTTCCTTCCTTTTTGTCTTTTTTTTTTTTTAATCATTCCCCCCAAAATATTTTTTGGAATATACTAGGTGCAATGCCTTGTACTAAGCCTTCCCAGTAGAAAGATGGTCTCATGTTTTTAAGTGCTCCAAATTTGTTGATAGAGATGGACAAGATAAACCAACAGTTTTAGTGGAGGGTGTTACAGGTTTCTGTCAGGGAAAGAATAACTGTTTCATGACAGGAAGCCCTTGGGCAGGCTGGTGAAGCCCATGGACCTCTTCTCAGAATAACATTTAAAAATGCGTAAAGTATGGGGCATGTGGGTGGCTCAGCAGGTTGAGCATCTGACTCTTGATTTTGGCTCAGATCATGATCCCAGGGTCACAGGATAGAGTCCTGTGTTGGGCTCCACGGTAAACATGGAGGCTGCTCAAGTTTCTCTATCCCTCTGCCCCTCTCCGCATCTTGTGTTCTCTCTCTAAAATAACATGCCCAAAGTAAAACATATGCAACAGCAAAGGAAGTCAATTGTTTTTAGAAAGAATTAACAAAATATGTAGAAAAAATCAAAGTGGTAGTAATTTATGAGTGTACTTACACATTAAATAATCAGATCTATAGGTTTACTAACTATTGACATTTCAAAATGCTGGTGAGATAATCTGCAATAACTCCAAAGTGATATGAACATTTCTGTGATTTTTATTGGTGATGAATCACAGGGATAGCAGATATCAGTGTGCTTTGAGCCTACATTCATAATTGAAGGAAATGTTAAATTTTAGGCAGAGGTTAGTGAACATAAAAATGCATTTTATCTTCCATGCAAGTTCTCAAAGCTCCTAAATCCCATTTGAGGTTAAGAACCTGTGTACTAGAGGTATATGTGTGGTGGGAAACAAAGGAAAAAAACCAGGAAGGGTCAGGAGAACATTCCTAGAGGAAGTGACTCCTGAGCTGTGTTCTAAGGGAGGAGTAGGAGTTATCCAGGGAAATAGGGGTGCAGGGGAATCCAGATAAAAGTAAGAACACCAGGCAGCTTAAAACAGTATGTATGCCTCCTCGGGGAACTGAAGTTTAGTGTGGCAGGAACTCAGGGCTTGTGTAGGATTGGGTGGGAAATGAGTCAGGAGAGGTAGATGCTTGGGTCCGATCACGGAGGGTCCTGGGTTCTAAGCTACAGAAAAGACCTGGAAGGTGGTAGGGAGCCCTTGAAGGATTTCAGCAGCAGAGGGACATGTCACAATCAGAATTTCACATATCAGAAAGATCATTTTGGCAACTGTGAGGCTGGTGGATTGGAGGGGAGGGCCAGGAACTAGAGGCAAGAAGAGTTAGGAAGCTGTTTGAATTAGTCTAGGCCAGAGGGCTGTAAGTTCCAGGCAGTGGCCATAGGGCTAGGGAAGAGAAGACAGGTGCCTGGACTGTATAAGACATGAGAAGCTTCAGAATTTGATAATCGATGGGGGTGGGGGCATCGGGAAGAGGCAAGGATCAAAGCAGCTCATTAACAGGTGGGCAGCTGCATGCAGAGGATGAGCTTCCATGGGCTTCAAACTTCCTGCTTACTGGTACCTCTGTGCCTTTGCAGAAGCTTCATCCTCTCCGGGGGATCCCTTCTCCTCCCGTGTCGCCCCCTTTCCTGGCTCAGATCGCCTCCCCAGTTTCACTTCTCCATCTTACTAGGAGGCCTTTGTAGAGGTGACAGGTTATGTCTGAGCTGCAGCCTGAACGTAAGAAGCTCTTGCCCCACCCTGTCTGGACACCTGACATTCCCCATCCAGGGCAGAGGGCCGTGGGCCTCTCTGGTCCTTGGTACCAGTCACAGAGCCTGTGCAGGCTCGGTGGGTCATCAGCCTGGCACCGGGCCACGTCGCAGGGAGCTGCCTGCCCATTCACAAGCCAACGGCAGTTGCACTGGAAGTCAACAGGGAAATGGAAAGAGACAGACCCAGCCTCCGTGGAGGCGCCTGCCCTGGGACCTGTGCCCGTGTGCACATGGCTTTCCGGGTGAGGATTTCCCCTCATGGAATGGGAATAGCAGCTGAGGCCGAGGAGAGATAGAGAACTGCCTGTGCTTTCCAAAGGGCTTCCTTCCACAGTGTCTCATTGACTCAAGCTTCATAACAACCGTTGGTGAGTGTGTATGTGCGTGCATCTGTGTGTGTGTGTATTCATGCACGTACACACACACACACACACACACACACACACACACTTTCTCTGATTTACAGATGAGAAAAATACAGCCACAAAAGATGAAGGACTTTGTCTAAGGCCACCCAGCTATTAAGAAACAGAAGGTGGGTGGGGAAGAGGGTTGGGAATGAGCACATCCCTGGAAAACCCTGCAGGTCTGTAAGGTCAGGGGTTAGGCATTGAAGGGGTTCGATGGAGCAAAACAAGTCGTTACAGTTTCCCGAGAAGTCTACTGATCAAGTCAGGCCCTGGTGCACAATGGCGGGGAGCAATGGCTCCTGGCGGTGGCTGCTGGCATGATTTGTCCTGTATCTGTCTGTAGCCTCCTCTCCTGGCATTCACTCTTGCCCCAAGCAAATGCTATACTCCAGCCACACGTGTTAGCCTTAGCCAGCCGGCCCCATCACCCTTTCAGGCTTTTGTCCTATTAAACATGTTTTTCTTTTTTCTTTTTTCTTTTTTTTTTCTGTCTAGTGAGCAGGGGATGGGGAGAAAGGGAAGGACACCTCTTTCTGTAATTACAGGCTCCAAAAGTGTCACCTTCTCATTAAGGTTAAAGGAATACATTGCGCGACCGTAAAACCACGCTGGAAAAAGTGTGAATGCGTGGCCTTGAGACGATAGGGAAGGTGGTCAAAGGTGACGCCACTTTAACATGCAACTTCCTCAACAACCAGGAATGCTGCCGGGGTCCCAGCCCACCAGGCTAGGTAGCCCTTGGTGCTAGCACCCAGCCGTGTCTCCGACTTGCTGGCACACCAGAGGGCCCGAGACATCTTTGGGGAAGGACTTTGAGAAGGAGAGGTGTAAGGCTACAGAGAGAAGTCAGTCCCTCCCCCCACCACTGGTACTTCGCCTTAGGAATACAGTAGGCTGTCACTTGGGTCAAAAGCATAACCGTGGCGAGGAGCAGGGAGAGAAGGAGGATGGTTACGAAGAGGAGGAAGAGGAGGAGGGGAAACGGGAAACAGGAGGGGGAGCGGAGGAGGTGGGGTGGGAGGGATGCATGGTGGGAATTTAACGGCCTCTAATAACAATCCCTAGATCTCTTGCAGCTGCTGGAGAAGTCTAGCTTGCCCTCGGGACTAAGGAGGGAGGCTTTGTAATCTCCACACCCACACCCAGGGAAGCTTGGGTAGCGGCTGGGCTGCTTGGGTCGAGCTTCCCCTCCAAGCCCTGCTAGTTTAGGGCCGGACCCTGAGAAGACTGGTTCCCTGGGCCAGGTCCACTGTCTCCAGAGCCAATGGGGCACGGCTACAGGTGGGCAGCCTGGCCTGGAAGCCACAGGACTGTGACTCAGAGAAGAGGCTTTTGCTAGAAGACTCCTGAACCAAAGCGGTACGGTGGTGCAGCGTTGGGCAACAGGAATAAATACTTAATTTAAAAAAGTGCTGGGGGCGCGTCTGGGTGGCTCAGTCGGTTAAGCATCTGGCTTCGGCTCAGGTCATGGTCGTGTGGTTTGCGGGTTTGAGCCCCAGCTCAGAGCCTGGAGCCTGCTTTAGATTCTCTGTCTCCCTCTCTCTCTGCCCCTCCCCTGCTCACGCTCTCAAAAATAAATGAAAGTTAAAAAAATGTTTTTGAAAAAGTGCTGGGGGCACCTGGGTGACTCAGTCGGTTAAGCTGCACGACTTGATTTTGGCTCAGGTCATGATCTCCTGGTGTGCGAGATGGAGACCCGCGTTGGGCTCCGTACTGAGCGTGAAGCTTGCTTGAAATTCTCTCTCTCTCTCTCTCTCTCTCTCTCAAAATAAATACACAAAAAACCTTTTTAAAAGTGCATAGTTTGAGGAGAGGTTCTGTACAGACTTCGAGGTGAAAGACCCCCGAGCTGTAAGGATAAAGGAGAGCATCCCCATGGAGAAGCAACTTTGTGCCAGACACAGTGTGGGGTGCTGGAGATAGGGAATTATTATCGGAGCTCCTATGGATCGCATGCCCACCACGTGCCAGGGCTTTCACTCCGTTTAGTACCTCCCGCCACCTCCCTGAGGGAGGCCTGAGTGCTCGCACCGCACCGTCGGGGAGGCCCAGACATTCAGTTACTGAACACAGAGCAGCCCGGGCCTTCAAGCCCTCCTTGCTCTACAGCTGCATCAGAGGAGGCCGAGGAGGGTAAGTGACTTGTCACAATTGAAAGCACCTGGCACGTGCAGCTGAGCCCATTTGCAGGGTTTTCAGTCCATCGCCAACTGCCAGGGCCATTTTCTCAACTGGTGGCAGCTTCCTGTGTTTTTCCAGTGCCGGGTCACGGCTGGCCTTCCCAGGAGGCTCTCGGGGCCCCGGGCTGTGGCTTTGCTCAGTTGTGTCTCCCGGGCAGTAGTGACAGTGCACCCGTGTGCTGATGCAGCCCACGTGCCCACAGAGATGACAGGAAGGGAGCAGCCAGGAGGGAGAGAGGAAGGAAGGGCCTGGAGGGAGAGGGAAGGCTCAGGGGACTGGCTTCCTTGTAAACAGTGCAGCCTGTTCTAAAAATACCCCTGCCCTAGACAGGGCATGCTGAGTTCCTCAGGTCTCTTCCAGAGGCTTCCCGGGAACCTGGGGCCCTGTCCTGAAAGGCTAAGAGGATGGGAAGAAAGTTGACTTGTGAAGAGTAGGATTTCCTTAGCAAGGAAAGTATACCAGTATTTCCTTCCTCGGCAAAACAGGAGGAGGACGCTCTGTGGGTTTTAGCAGCAGCGGAAACAACAATGAAAAGCAAAAAGCTGCTCCCCTGGGCCCTTGTGCCCTGTTGAGTAGTCCGAGGCCTGGGCCTGGCTCCGGTTCATAGTCTGGACCTACGATCAGAGACTGGGAGTAGGCCCCGGGGCTGGTATCTCCAGCTGTTCCCTTTATCAGGCGTGGGATCTATGACTCAACCACCTGATGCCTTAGTCTCTACAATTATAAGAGGGAATCACGACAGTAGTGACTTTGGTCAGGTGTGAAGGGGATTAAATGAAATGCTATTTCATAAGGTTCTTAGCACAGTGCCCCGTACATGATAAACGCTCAAAAAAAAAAAAAAATGCTTATTGTTATAGTATATGGGAGGATATAACTATTTCCTGAATTCCAAATTAAGACCACGTTTAAGAGGAAATGTAGTAGGCAAAGAGAGTGGTGGCGGTGAGATGAGGCAGAAAGAGTCTAAATCCTAGAAATCTCAAATCAGCCATTTGACAGATAGGAAAACTGAGGCCCAGGGAGAAAACGGGAGTAGCCGTAGGGCAGACACAGTATTACCAGCTGCCTGTGGGTTGAATATAACATAACCACGTAACGAGAACACCAAAATCCTGGGTGATTCTAAGCCTGCCCCACTAGGAGTCAGGAGAATAAGGCCTTTTATTTATACAGCACTTTGAAGTTTGGAAAACCCTTTAAAAGGGGAGACAGACCTCAGCAGACCACTGCCAGAGGGCTGAGCTCTATGAAGGGGGTGCTACAAGCATGTAGCCAAACAGAACTCATCCTTGGGGTGGTGACAAAGTTACACATCTATAGACCAAGCCCTTGATTCTGAGGACCATGGAGAAGGGGCACAGGAAGGCAGGGTTTGGCTCAGCCTAAAGAAGAATCTTCTAGGGGCGCCTGGGTGGCGCAGTCGGTTAAGCGTCCGACTTCAGCCAGGTCACGATCTCACAGTCCGTGAGTTCGAGCCCCACGTCAGGCTCTGGGCTGATGGCTCAGAGCCTGGAGCCTGTTTCCGATTCTGTGTCTCCCTCTCTCTCTGCCCCTCCCCCAGTTCATGCTCTGTCTCTCTCTGTCCCAAAAATAAATAAACGTTGAAAAAAAAATTAAAAAAAAAAAAAAAAAGAAGAATCTTCTAATGCTGTGCCACCTGATGTGTTAGACCCTAGTCAAACATGGTCATTGAGCACGTGAAATGTGGCTAATCTGGATTTCAAAGACTTAATTTAAAAAGAAAAAGTAAAATATACCATTAATCACTGTTTTACTGACTCCATGTTGAAATGATAGTTTCATGAGGTCCATTGAGTTAATTAATATAGGTTATTAAAATGAGTTTTTCCTGCTCTTTTTTTACTTTCCCCCATGGCCTCTGGGAAGACTAGACTCACCCATGTAGCTTGCAGCCTTTCTGCTGGGCAGTGCTGTTGTAACCACTGAGTTTGTGCAAGAATGGAGCAAGCTGTCTTAGCAGGTAATAAGTCTCTCATCACTGGAGATGTTAATAAAAGTTGTTGTTAATGCACTCGTTAGAGTAAGGTGGATAAACCCTATAATCCCTCCAGTTCTGACTCAGCTGTAATTCTCACACAATGCTCTGAGGAACACTCGTTCTGAGGAATATGAATAGAGGTTTCATGGGAAAAAAGATGGGTGATCAATTTAATGTGGGAAATTCTTGGTTGGAAAAAAAGGTGAGTTCCTTTATGCTAAGATTTCTCAGAACCTTCTAAAAGCTTTCTTAGCGTTTTATTTTATTGAGAGACGGAGAGACAGAGTGCGAGCAAGGGAGGGGCAAGAGAGAGAGGGAGACATAGAATCCGAGGCAGGCTCCAGGTTCTGATCTGTCAGCCCAGAGCCTGGTGCAGGGCTCGAACCCACAAAGGAGAGATCATGCTCTGAGCCGAAGTCAGACACTCAACTGACTGAGCCATGCAGGCACTCCCCCCCCTTTTTTTTTTTTTTAAAGGTTTTATTTCAGAACGTTCTAGACACAAAAGTACACCGTGGGTCTTCATGATAGGGACATTATACATAACGTTCCCTATATTAAATTGGTCACGGAGCCTTCTTTTAACAGGGCATGACCAGGAAATAATTTATTATTAAGTTCATTCTTTGAGAATCAATGTCCTCAAATTCTCAAAAGGACACAGATTCCGTTGTCAGACATCACGGAGTTCAAATTCTGGCTCACGTCCTAAGTGACCTTGGACGTGTTATTTCACCTTTATCAGCTGTGAAATGAGAGGGTGCATATTCCCCCCTCCGTATGGCTTTGAAGCTTACACTGTAAAGCTTAGAGAAAACATAGTGCCTGATGCAGAGCAGGTATTCAACAAAAGGTAGCTCTAATTGACGACAGCCTGCCTGGCCAGGAGGGAGAGTGGCTTCCCCAAGTGCTGCTAGCTCTTGAATTTCCCTGTGTGTGTCCTAGCAGCTGACCTCACTTCTCTTCCCTAAACAGCAGCGACCGAGAACCTCCGTGCGTCGCCCGCCCCCCCCCCCCCCCCCCCGGGGGTGGTGCATAGGAAGCGTCCTCAAATCTGGTGTGATTTTATAGGTCAAGTCGGTTTCCAACGGGAGACATCTATTTCCTTCTCTCCGGTCACACCTCATCCCCCCTCTGTCAGTCCTGGCCAAAGGAAGCCACAGCCAGGCCTGGCAGGCTCCCCCTCAGTTCCTGTTCCTGCAGGCCTTGGAGCCCCCAGCAGAT
Source organism: Herpailurus yagouaroundi (assembly GCF_014898765.1). NCBI lineage: Eukaryota > Metazoa > Chordata > Mammalia > Carnivora > Felidae > Herpailurus > Herpailurus yagouaroundi. The sequence continues at coordinate 48,105,880 of NW_024412388.1, forward strand.
GGACCGCCCTTATCAGCAGGCTCCAGGCCAGAGGAGGAATCCTCCGGTCACATGCAGCTCTCTGGAGGTCTCAAGAGAGGCCTTGTAAATAAACACAGCCTATGCAGAGGAAAGGGGAGGCGGGGAGGTTGAGGGAAAAGAATCCTTGAAATTTTGGTGACTGGGCCAGGATTAAAGGCCACCACGCATAACCCTTATTGGCCATTTCTGTGAGGAATCGACAAATCATGCACCGTCCCCGGAAAGAAATGCGTGCAGGCCTTTAAATAGCCCTTGGAGCTGGGGTGTTCCCACTATGCTGCTGGCTTGATTCAGGCCTAATCCTCGCCCAGGACTGACCCTTCACAGTTTACAGAGCACTTTATCCCTGGGCTCTGTGGAGTCGCACAGAGCTCTCCCCAGAGCAGGGAGGTGTATCATCATCCTAATTTACAAATGAGGAAACTGAGGCTCGGATTAGGAGTGACTCACTTCTGCACAGCTGGCAGTGATCGAGTCCGGGCATGACTCTATACGTGAGATCCATGATGTCCTGATGCCAAGTCCAGAGAGATCTGCCCATCACACCCCAGTGTCTTCCACCATGGCTCTTCCTGTGTGCCCTATGTCGAGCTTCGTGCTCTGGCTGCACCCCATTTCTCCCCAGGGAAGCCCATGTTTCGGGGAAGAGGGAAGGTAGAATAAATGAATCTCAACATAGCTGTGCTCAGTGAGTGAAGCCACTCAAAAAAGAGGATATACTCTATCACTCCGTTTATATAGAACTGTAGGAAATGCTGATCTACAGGGACAGAAAGCAGATGGGTGTCTGTTTAGAGAAGGGAGCCACGAAGAAACCTTTGGGGCGATGGATACGTTCGCTGTCTTGGTGGTGCTATGGTTCGCAGGTCCATCCATAAGGAATTGTGCCTTCAAGTACATGCGGTTTATCGTACGTCAATTATACCCCCATAAAGCTATTTAAAAAGAGGAAGATAAGAGAAAAAAAGAATGGAGGAGGTTGACAGGCATATCGTAAAGAAGTCTGAGAAATTTTAAAACGGAGACACAAAGTTCCCCAGGCACATGGGGAAGAAGAGAGCGATTCTTCCCCCAATTGGAGAGATCCGGGAAGAGTTTTTGGAGCAGGTGTCTGACCTGGCTCAAGGTCTGGATAAGGAGGTGCTAGGTTAAGAAAGATCAGGATGCCGTATGCAGGTAGAGTGTGCTTGGGGCAGAGGGAGTGGAGTACTCTCCCTAGCCACCCCCACCCCCACCTTCTTCCCAGTCCTTAGAGGCTTGAGGCTAAAGCTAACAGCTGTGATTTCCTTTTCTTCAGAAATTCGGACACACGCCCAACTGGGCAGGCAGCTGGTTTTGCTAATAAGATTCCTGCCCTCCACCTTCCCCACCGTGCAGCTCATCCCTTGGGTCTATTGAGACCCCTGCCCTCTCCAGTTTCCTATCTGAACTGAACTGCCAAATGCTGGCTGACTGGGCCACTGACAACCGTAGCTCCCAGGGTCCTGGGCAACCTCATTTCAACCTCTTCTAAATCCTACCAAAAAGAGGTTTGGGGCGATCGGTCTGGGAGTATGATGGGATTCCAGGTCCAAAATGAAAATACCTTTTTTTCTCTTCCATACCCTTTAGTATTATGCTTTAGTAATAGACATGTGGCCACTGGAGAATTTTGGCTAATGAGTTTATTATGAAAATGTTATGATAAAGCAGTAGGAAATTCAAGAATCGTTACAGGGCAGTACACTGATTAACTGGTTCATTTGCTCCCCAAACAGAATTCCGGCAATTGGTCTTACAGTTTGTAAAACATTAACTTGGGTTTGGATGATCCCACTATTCATGTCTTTACAGAAGGGACTATTCCAATGACATATGAAACCCACATATGAAATTGTGGGCTAGTTCTTTCTTTTTAATTTCCTTGGCATGCTTGTTGATTTTAAATTGCCCCCTTTTCCAAAGTTTCCTTATTAATTAAATAAACCAGGCAGCCACATTCCCTGCCTCTAATTCAGCACTCGAATGTAAGCTTAGTTCTGGAGTCGGCTTTCCAACCTTGGCTTAAGGGACATTAGTCACTCAGAGCAAAATGTAGCATTTGAACAGCTGTTTCAGGCTTTCAGAGTCCAGGGCCTACAGGTTTGGAGAAAGTGGTGGAAGGAACCAATACTTATTTGCTGAATACCTACTCTGTGCCAGGCACTGGTGACTTCATAAAGAGTATCTCCTTTCATTCTCTGAATAGCCCGTTAATGATGATATGCTCTTTTTGGTTGAAGATCAATCTTCTCTGGGCACAGCGAGGTCGAGAACATATCAGACCTCACATAACTTATGAGTAGTGAAGCTGGGACTTGCACTCAAACAATCTGATTCTAAAGCTCATACTTGAACACTGCCCTGTATGTACCTCATTTAACCCTCCCAACCCTGAGACCTAGGTACCATTATTATCGGTTCTGTTTTCCAAACGAGAAACCGGAAGCTCAGGAAAGCACTCTTCCTAACAGACACTAAATGCAGACCAGAATTCTGTGATCCTGGGCATGTCACTTCATCCATCCCCCCATTGTCTGTCCTTCATTATTAGTTCAACAGGCAGTGGCAAGTGTTTATTCTGTCTGAGGGATCGTCTTGTCCCTAAAGATGAAAAGACGTATAAAATATGGCCCCTGCTCTTCAAGAACCTGTAATCCAGAGAGGGAGGAGAACGCCTCTACAATAAGAAACACGGTTGCGGTGTGTGAGGCGCTCTAAGAGGTATGCGTGAAGAGCTGTAGGAACCCAGAGGAGAAAGCATCACGCTACCTGGTGAAGTAACCAAGGAAGGCCTAGAGAGGAAGGGACGTTGTACTGTAACTCTTCGCTCCCCGGATAGAAAAGGGAGGGTGGTACTTGAAGCAGAGAGACCATCAAAGGCAAAAAAGTAGTATAGGATAAGAACAGCTCAGATGCTGGTGCCTTCCGAGGCGTTCACTTCCATCTCTATAATCTCCACAACAGCTCTGAGTGGGTATTATCATTCATGGGCACACAGAGGGCTTGCCTACGTGCCTGTGAACTCATAGGAGCCTGTCCATGATCACGCAGCTAATAAGGAATCAAGCTGGGGTTCAATCCCAGGCTGTCTGGCTTCGGAACCCACACCCTTAGCCACTCTGCTCGGAGTGTTTGGGGTCACCGGCCAGTAGCTGTTCATGGGGTGTTAGAGGCAATGGGGCGGGCCACATGAGCAGGAAGTAGGTCCAAAGTGTCTTCCTTTCTTCATAAGGCCTTAGCTGTTCTTGATCCAAAGACCCTGGACCTCTTGGGATTCATAAAAATAATAATGCCATTGGTGTGTGTGTGTGTGTGTGTGTGTGTGTGCGCCCATGGGTAAGTGCATGCTGGGGAGGGGCCTCCACCTCTCTCTATATGGATGCTGTACAGAGGAACTGATACATCAACTTTACTTGCTATTGACTGGAACGCTATCTGCTTACTGTAGAAATATTGTGTGTCTTATACTCTGTGGAATTCTCTTGGCTTCAGTGTCAGTGTTTGAATCCTTGTTCCTTTTCTGCACTTCCATGCCCGACTAGAAAGCCCAGAAGGACAGAGCTCTTGTCCACCTTCTTTTCCACCATCCCCTATGACATAGCATAGAGCCTGGCACATGCCAGTTATTCAATAAATATTCGTTGAGTGAATGATTATTCGCTGAATGAACTCTGTATGTAGTGTGCAAATGAGTTAATTATGAGTTAACAAATCTAGTTTGGTCAATAAAATATCTTTGGCTAGTTAATCGATGGTGTAGGAGGGAAAAGCATGAGGGCCTTTCGAAGATGGAAAATGTAGAAATTATTGGCCTAGGTCATTGGCTCATAAAAGGAAGCTGCACTTTTGTAAAAGTTTGCCTTCAGGATTAGATAAATCCAACAAGTTTGGATTCAGTGGGTGTGAGGTGGTGCTTGGGCTTCCCAGGTGATTCTGGAGGGACCAGGCCAGTATGTGGGTATGGCAGTGTGAATCCCCTCCTGTTCTGTTTCTTTTTTCTTTTTTCCCGTCTCGTTCAACTTTTGCTTGAACACTTTGAGCCGTGGGAGCTAACTACCTCACAAAGCAGGCTGCCCCCACGACAACAGCAACAACAGCAACGAAGACATCGATACAGTGACCCTATATACTGAGCACTTCTTACGTGTTAAGCACTACACATATGTTACCGAATCCAAAGGCCAGGCATTATTTATCCCCATTTTACAGTGCAAGCAACTGAAACTGGAGTTCAGTGGTTTGTTCAGTGTCTCAGAGGTGGTGAGGGGCAGGCTTGTCTGGCCATGTGCTTCCCCAGGGCCCTGAGCTGGTCCCTGGTGGTGGTGGTGGAGGCGGGGGTGGGCCTAACTCCCGGGGAGGAGGCCGAGGGGAGCCTGCCACATCCGCAGGCCCTGCCCAGGCTCCAGACTCTGCTCCGCCCAGCTCTCTGATCCTCCCCATAGAAGGTAAACCCAGGCAGGATCCCAGGAGGCCTGGCCGGCCTGGTGTCTTGCTGGTTTCAGTTTCTGAAGAGCCCAGCCCTGAGCAAACACAGGCGGGGGAGGAGGGTTCTGGAAGCCTTCCCAACAGATAGCAGATTAACTCCCTGCTGCCTGGGAGACACCCACGGGGGAAGGGCTGGGTTACCAGCCTGCAGCCTCACAGCCCTCACAGGCGGGCAGGACACTGCTGGCTTGCCGGGGGCCACCTGAAGCCTGAGAAGGCACACACCCACCTGCCAAGACGCCATGACTTCTGGGCAGCTCAAGGTTCCAGTTCAAGCCAGGCTCTCCCTGGGACCTCTGGGCTTGGGGAGAAAAGGCTGAGGGGCCTCCCCAACCCCACCCTCCAAATATGGACTCATCTTCCTGCCTCAGCGGGGCCCCTTCCCTCCCTCACTAGGGCGTTCCTGTTCCAACGTGTTAGCAAACCCCTTCCAATGTTTGTTTTCTTTCTGAGAAAGAGGCTGAGGGACTTTGCCAAGACCAACATGAACTCAAAACACAGGGCATTCTCTGTCTGTCGGGCATTTTTCTGGACAGACAGACCTAGGTCTGAAAACTAGTCCTGCCACTTCCTAGCTGGTGACCTTTGTGTAAATTTCTTAATCGCTCTGAAAAAATGGGGATGATGATACTTATCTTTAAGGTATGTTTTGAGGAGCAGATTAGATAAATATAGATTATACATATTAAGTACTTAGTGCCCGCCATCAAAGGCAATTAACATTATCATTAATTATATTGTTATTACGAATGACTAATAACCCACTCAGGATTATTGCTAATGCTGCTGTGAGCGTAAGTGTAAAAAAAAAAAAAAGACTCAATTAAAAATTTTTACTGAGGGAAATAGTTTTATAATGGGTAAATAAAGGAAGAAGAATAACACATGATTTCATTTAATGTTCAAACAGTTTCACGAGGCAGGGTTATTATCCCCATTCTACAGAAGAAGCAGTTGAGGTCTCTGGAGGTTAAGTAACTTGCCCATGTCGCACACTGAGTTAGTGGCTGGTGTCCTGGCCCTTGTGGTATCCGCTAAGACCCTCCGCTTCATATCTGCCTGCCTCAGCTGAGATGCTTCCATGTGCCAGGAATGCCTTCGCGTTGCCCATGCCCTCATCAGCTTAGAGGACAACAAGCCAGCTCTGAAAACTGGCTAGAGGCAACCTCCTCCAGGCAGCTTTCCGAATTCTCTCCTTCCTCTCCTTGCAGAACTAAACCCTCCCTCTTTTGTTCTCCTTGTGCCTGAGACACGTGACTAGACACTCTTGTGGCTTTGTGTCTCTTCTCCAGGGAATGTGTTCCTCTAAGGAAGACAGCACACATTTTTTTTCACTTTGAGGGGGTCAGTATGTGGTTATAGTTAAGGAGCTGGGCATTGAAGCAGGACTGCCCAGGCTCCCATCTTGGCTTTACTGCTTGCTGGCTGTGAGGCTTGAATAAATGATTTAACCTCTCTCATTTTCAATTCTTTTATCCATAAAATGGAGATTAACAATGAGATCAGCTGCATGAGGTTACTGTAAGAATTGAATGAGTTCGTATATGTAAGGAAGGCAGGATCACTGAAGGTCCTGAATTTTGCTTGCTAACAGAAAATGAAACAAAAAGAATGGTACTGAACGTGCGGGAAGCATGAGGTCTCAAGAATCCATCTGTAACTTAAGGTGTGTAACTTAATTCCTCTCTCTGAACTTATTTCTCCCTCTGCAAAATGGGAAGTTTGCTTCCCCACAGCTAGATGGTCTCTGATGGGTAATATTCAATGGTGTTGACCAGTTCTTTGCCTATAGGACTTCTGCTTGTGTCATGTTCCAGAGTAGAGGTCATACTCAGAAATAAATGACTGTTTCACCATTGGAAGCACAAAGCCCAACCAGTTGTAGATGACCCTGCTAACCATGATGATTGCCAGCTTTTACGGAATACATACCAGTGCCTAACATTGGGTCAAGCGACATCATTATCTTGTTTGTTTGTTTGTTTGTTTGTTTGTTTTCCCCCTTGAGAACCCTATAAAGAAGGTGCTATTATGATCCCTATTTTACAGCTGAGATAACAGAGGCTCAGAGGTTGTAAGTAGTCGGATGCAGAGTAGAATCCTCATTTGTCAGACTCCAATTTCCTACTGCCTGAAAGAAACCTCTCCAAAGCAAGCCTGTTCAAATACCTCTGGGGTCAAGGAGCCTTTCATCTTTTAAGCCAGTCCATTCATTAAGCATCCCAAGTAGCTGAAAAGTATACAGCTGCCATTTTTACATTAGCTTCATGATTTTGGACTTGGCACCCAGGCAGACATGATTTGGGTGGAGGGTGGAGGGAATGAAGATTATAAATTCCCCCAAGGAAAGTCTTTGGGAGCAGTTTCCAAGAGGGTGGTCAGAAGACAGAAGGCCCCCACTCTCACCTCTCTGTGCCTGGCCAGGCCCCTCATCCATCCAGACTCCCATGTGGGCATAGAGCTAGGGAATGCTAAAAGATTCCAATCCATCCTCGGTTTGGGATTGGGCTAAACCCAAAGCATCTGAAATTTGTGTCTATAATCACTAGTCGATTGAGATACATTCCGTTGGGGTGGTGTTTGGAGTATAGTGAGTCAGGGAACACATTAAGGAAAAGTTTGGAGCAAATCAACACTGCAAACGTGAAGGGAGAAATTGGCTCCAGGACCACTGACTCTCCCTGGCTTTGTTTGGTTTTCTCTCTTTCCAAAAGCAAATATCCTGCTTGAACACCTCCAGAGACCCATCAATTCCAACAGGATGAAGTCTAAACTCCTTGGGGTGGCATTCAAGGGCCTTCACTATCTAGTCTCAACTCCCCATTTAAAAATTTTTTTGTTTATTTATTTTTGAGAAAGACAAAGAGACAGAGTGCAAGCTGGGAAGGGGCAGAGAGAGGGAGACACAGAATCTGAAGCAAGCTCCAGGCTCTGAGCTGTCAGCAAAGAGCCCGATGCGGGGCTCAAACTCATGAACCATGAGATCATAACCTGAGCTGAAGTCAGATGCTTAACCGACTGAGCCACCCAGGCACCCCTCAACTCTCCTCCCACCATATTCCCAAGCTCATTTCTAGCCAGAGAATTCCACACGATTCCCTCCATGGTTTTTCCTGCCCCTGTGCCTTTGCACATGCTGTGCTTTCTGCCTCATGCACAAGCAGATGTCACATCTTGATGGCACCAGTCTTATTTTAAAATGTTTTGTATTTCCTCTTCTACTCCCAAGACTTTTCCAGATAGTCTCTGCAAGGAGAAAATCATCATAACCTGTTTGGAATTGTAACTAAACACACAAATAAATCAAGGAATATCAACTGGAAACATTGAGAGTTAGGGCTCTGAGTTGGTCCCCAAAGCAGTGTGGAAAACCCCAAACTCCTAAGGCTGAACATCAATGTGGTTTGGAAAGTCTCATGTCACTATGAAACTAAGTTAAGGATGATACAAGAATGTGCTTTTTTAGTTTGAACAATTTGTTTGCTGTGTTGATGTTATGCTAGATTCCAACAACAGGACTGAAAGGCATTGTTAAGGGAACTCTACAAGTTGTTCAGGAAGTTAGCCAGGGTGGGGAAGCCTTCCCTGGAGCATTTTGAACATGCCATTTCCATCACAGGTTTCAATGTGTAAAGAATGAGATTCAGGAGCGCCTGGGTGGCTCAGTCAGTTGGTAAGCATCCGACTCTTGATTTTGGCTCAGGTCATGATCTCATGGTTTGTGAGACTGAGCCCTGAACCCCATGTCCAGCTCTGTGCTGACAGCTTGGAGACTGCTTGGGATTCTCTGTCTCCTCTTTGTCTGCTCGTCTCCTGCTTGCTCTCTCTCTCTCTCTCTCTCTCTCAACATAAATAAATAAACTTAAAAGAAAATGAGATTCAGAGCCCCATTTCTCACACTGAAATGTTAGCATGAAGTGAGGTGACCATCTGATCTCGTTTGCCCAGGAAATTCTGGTGTTCACCCAGTATTCTGACATAATTATCAGTACTTCCCCTTTCGTTATCAAGTACCCCAGCATGGAAGATAAATCCTATGCCATTCTAGAACCAGATAATCACCCTAGGGCTAGTGGTTGCTTTTCTAAGTCTTTGCCATCTGTTGGACTCAGCCTTTGTCCCCTGCTCTGTGACAGAATTCATAGCTCCCTTTGTGTGAGCTCAGGGCACTGCGTACTTAACTCCATTCACTTCTTCTACTAGGCATTGGGCCTCCTCACCAGGGATCGCACTGCATTCTGGGTATCGCCTCACACCAGACCTGGACACGGTGAGGTCTTAATAAAAGATTGTGGAGTGAATTATTTTGGGGAAAAAAAAAATATTCCCTAGTATGTTTTTGTTTTGCTCTATTTTATTTGCAGTCCTCAAAAGAATAAAAGAGTCTTCATAAGAACTTTGTACATCTTTAGATCTAAGCACTGAAAAGTACAATATGAAATACAAACTTCTTCAAAAGGAAAGTCAAGAAATGTTTAGGAAGTGACAGGAAAGACCCAAACATGACTTTTTATTGCTATTGTTAAAGCTGGAGCCAGCCTCTCTGATAGTCCTTTAAGTTCAGAATTTGAAGAGTGATTCCATTTGCACTAAAAAGAATCAGATTTATTTTTACTCGTCTGTATCCTTTCTTAAACAATTGCATATTACCTTTTTTTTTAAATATGTTTTTTCTTTAGTAAGTACATATTACTTTTTGACAGGAAAAGTTTCTAGTGGAAAAGATACAAATGTTGAAATAAAAATAACAGTTTTTCAAAAGCTTTGACAAATCATTTCTGCAAACACTTTTTTTTAAGTTTATTTATTTTTGAGAGAGAGAGTGAGTGCACAAGTGAGGGAGGGGCAGAGAGAGAAAGAGAGAGAGAATCCCAAGCAAGCTCCATGCTGTCAGCGCAGAGCCTGACACAGGGATCGAACCCATGAACCATGAGATCATGAACTGAACCTAAATCAAGATTTGGATACTTAACCAACTGAGCCACGCAGGCATCCCTAGGCAAACCCTTTTATATTCCAGAGTCAGGGGTGAGTGAAAACGAAGAAACTGACAAACAGAGGCCTGAAGAATTTAAGCGATCAGGGGAAAGCCTTGCCACTAGTAAGTGGCAATGTCAGTATCTGGACCCAGTTCTCTGAACCCGTGTCTCTTGATCCTTGCACAATGCCTCTCTGATTCTTTTGGACTGATGAAGGGCCTTTGAGCAGGGACACTCTTGTCTTGTCCTACCTGGAGTTAGAATGTGAGCCTCATGCCCCAATTAGACTCGCTTAGATGAAGTTAAACTCTGCACGGCCCCAGTGTAAAGGAGTCACAGAGAAAAACTGTGTGTGAATAGGGTTAGTATCACAGGCTTTGGAGTCAGGCAAGCTGGACTTGAGATCTCAAGGCCTCACTCGCTGTGTGACCTCGGTCAGGTTACTTCACTTCTCCGCGGCTGAGTTTCCCCATCTTTCCACAGGGGACAGGCAGCATGTTTTTGTAGGAATTGAGGAGGTTTAAATGAAATGATGTTTGTAAGGCACTTACCATGTTCTGGAAGTAGTAAAAGTTGACTAATTATAGGCATTCTTATAATTACCATTACTGCTCTACTAGCTACCTTGTACTGAAGGAAAGCTTATCAATTCCAAACAGGAACTATTGCAGACGGTTCTTTCTGCTTCTCCTACTCAGACGCCAACCCCACAAGCAGCTCGACTTCAGCTTGTGTCTGAGGAGGTGTGGTGACTGAACTTGGAGTCATACGTAGAGGAGCCCGTGTGACTTGTTCGCTTGTCGCCAGGCATTTTCCTATGTTCCTAGATTCCTTGACATTGCTTTTTTTTTTTTCTTTTTCTTTTTCTTTTTTTTTTTTTTGGCCTGGGCTTTGCCAAACTTCCTGGTTTGAGTCATCCTTCCTAGCAGTTTGCGAGACTATGTCCTGAAGCTGGAGATAATAAAACATGTCCTGATGTGTCAAAAAAAGGGAAAAAGATGGCTCCCATATTCACTCACTTAAAATACTGGCTACTAGTTCTGCATTTTTAAATCTGACGGTGGGGATGCCTGGGTGGTGGCTCAGGCAATTAAGTGTCCGACTTCAGCTCAGGTCTTGATCTCACAGTTCATGAGTTCAAGTCCTGCATGGGGCTCTGAGCTGACAGTGCTTGGGATTCTCTCTCTCTGTCCCTCTTTCTCTGCCCCTCCCCTACTCACTCTCTCTCTCTCAAAATAAATAAAACTTAAGAGAAAGATTAGAAAAATAAATCTTATGGTGACTTTTTCTTTCCTTTTTTTTTTTTTCTTTTAACCTCCACACAGACCTCTATCACTGAAGAGAAAAGCAACCATGATATCCTGGCATCTACAAAAGACGTCCATTCATGCAAACATTCCCCACCTCATCTGATACATATTATGAAGTGCTATGCATTAGATCCTGTGCTCGGCACAGACATGCACATTCTTATAAACTGTCTGTGGAATCTGAGTTCAAACCTCAGCTTCTTTCAGTCCTATTGATTTGATCTTGTGTGTGTTAGCCTCTGTTCCTCAGATCCAGTTCCTTCTTTCTAATTCCCTATCTCAGCCATGACATCACCATCATCTTCCTGTCCCCGTTCAGAACCCTAGAAATGATTTTATTCTCCTCACTAACCCTCTCTGTAATGTCCAATCAACCCCCAGTGATGCGTGATTTAACTCCTACATATCTCTTTGTCATTGGCCTCATCTCTAATCCGTTCCACAGGTATTCTTTGAGGAGTCTATGTCCCAGGCTCTCTGCTGGACATGAGGTTACCTGTCCCCAATGAGTTCTCAGACTGGTCCGGTACACCCACAAACACATAATTCCCCTACAGTGAATGGGTGTGATGACACTATAACCCCACTTTTAACTGCACACTTAATCATTGCCAAACACTGTTCTATGCACTTTAAATGCATTGAATAGGGGCGCCTGGGTGGCGCAGTCGGTTAAGCGTCCGACTTCAGCCAGGTCACGATCTCGCAGTCTGTGGGTTCGAGCCCTGCGTCGGGCTCTGGGCTGATGGCTCAGAGCCTGGAGCCTGCTTCCGATTCTGTGTCTCCCTCTCTCTCTGCCCCTCCCCCGTTCATGCTGTGTCTCTCTCTGTCCCAAAAATAAATAAACGTTGAAAAAAAAATAAATAAATGCATTGAATAATTTAATCACAATAACCCTCAGAGGTAGGTAACATTATTATATTTATTTATTTATTTATTTATTTATTTATGTTTTATATCAGAGAAAGAGAGAGAATGCGCCAGCTGGGGAGGTGGTGGGGAGAGACTTTCAAGCAGACCCCAGCCTGATGCAGGGGTCAATCCCACGATCCTGGGATCATGACCTAAGCCCATATTAAGAGTCAGATGCTCAACCAACTGAGCCACCCAGATGGCCCTTATTATCTTGACTTCATAGATAAGGAAACTGAGGCAACAGAGAGAATAAGCAACTTGCCCAAGGTCAAGTTAGTTAGTTAGCAGTGGAGGCACCATGCAGTGTCTCACAAGCTGACTTCAAAGCCATTGCTGTTAACTGCCACTGAACTCTTCTTCTGTTTGAGGGAATGGAGAGAGTTTTCAGGGTGCCTTAAGGAAAGCTTCTAGCTGGACTGAAGCTCCTTCTCTGAGCTGTTGTCTATGCTGAAGCTTCAATGTGAGTGGGGGCTCGCCAGAGCAATTCTCCACGTTCCACAGCTACCCCAGGCCCTCACCTTGACCAGCCTCTTCACTGGTCTCCTCCCTGTTAGTCCATTCTCCCCACCTGTACCACAGTGAGCTTTCTAACCACATTTGACCATCTTACTACTCTTCTGCCTACGTTTCCAGGGGCACCTGGGTGGCTCAGTCGGTTAGGCATTTGACTTCAACTCAGGTCATAATCTCACCATTCCCGAGTTCGAGCCCCACCTCGGGCTCTGTGCTGACAGCTCAGAGCCTGGAGACTGTTTCAGATTCTGTGTCTCCCTCTCTCTCTCTGTCCCTCCCCTACTCGTACTCTGTCTCTGTCTCTGTCTCTCTCTCTCTCAAAAATAAATAAAAATGAAAAAAAATTAAAATGTGTTTCCACCATCTGCAGGAGGAAGTCTAAACTCCTCTGCAGGAACACTGCCTAGCTTTCAGCTTTGTTCCCAGCCCTCCCTGGCCTTGGCCACATGGAATCATTGGTGGTCCTCTGAAAGAGACATGCTCACTTCTGCCTCTGTCGGTGGCAAATCCCACTCCCTGACCTATGGCTCCTTCCACACTCAGCCCCTTGTGGGATGCCTTCCTAGATCCCACAGGCAAAGTGAAGCACTGTCAATGATACGCTCATTACCCCCCAATACTCTTAATTTTAGCTTCTCCCACTGAATTGGAGCAGTTGACTTTGGAATCTGTTTCTTTCATTACACAGTGAGCCCCTTGAAGAGTATTCCCCAACTCCTAACCCAATCTGGGACCCAATGTACTTTTAGAATGAATGAGTGAATAGAGAAATGAATGAATGAGTATTGAGAACAAAGACCACTTTCACGTCTTTTTATCTGTTGCAACTTATCATACAGTGCTGAAGACTGGACACATGTAAATATTGATTCTCCTCTTCCACATCTATGGGGCACAATAGAACTATTGATTTGACTATTGATCATGCCCACAATAGAACTATGAAAAGGTAAATGCCATCCATGATGTCAAATACATATCGTGAGAAAAGCGCTGGACAAGTGTTGTGATCTGGATTGTCATCTAGGCCCTATCACTGATTAACTGTGTGGCTTTGGGCAAAACATTAACCTCTCTGAGCCTCCATTTTCTCAGCTATAATAGTGCTATGAAAAGCCCAAGCGGGCATGGATACTGAAGAACTTTAGGTAAAGTGCTAGACAAGCCAGTGAGTGTCAATGGCTTGATTCCACGAGCTAATCTCCAAACATCAGTTCAAGTTGGGTTTACTCAGTGCTACTAGAGGCCATGGGGCAAGCCTTTCCCACTCTTTCTCCTCTTCTTGGTCTGAGTCCAGGAAGATTTCCATCTGTACCTTGTCTGCAAGCCAGACTCTGAACCTAGAGTTTGGAAAAACAGGCAAATTATATTCGTCCAGGTGTATCCTGTCTATATACTGAGCTGTGAGGCCAAGTTTGTTCTCAGAATAAAGTGAGCGCACACACTTTCATTAGCAGGGCAGAGCTCAGGATAATAAAGGCAGCCGTAGAGTAGGGGTGAGAGAGCATGCTCTGGACTTGGCCGCAGAATATTTGAGTCTTAATTCTACCACAGTCACTTACACACCGGGTGACTTTAGTGTATTCTTAACCTCTTACAGTCTCCCCTCATCTCTAATGAGGGTGATGCATTTGCCACAGGTTCGTGGTCAAGATGAAATGAAATAAGGAACGTAAGGCAGCTGGCACAGAACCCACTGTGTGCTGTGCACTACATGGATGTTTTCTTGCTGTTGCTGCTACTAATAGCCTGCATTTTCTAAGTTTTTATATGCATTGTATATGTATCGGGCTTTATGCTAAGCATCTCACGTGTATTCTATGGCTCAAGACTCATCACAACCTTGATAGATATTATCCCATCTTAAAAACTAGAGAATGGAGGCTCTGACAGCTTAAGCCGCTGTCTTAAGGTCACAGTAGAGTGATTACAGAGGCTGGGGACTTGTGCGGCAAATACGTCTATTTAAGTGAACGTTTCCTCCCTTATTCTACCAGGAAATTATACTAAAGACATAAGAAGTGGGAGGAAAAGCTGAAGACTCAAGTAATAGAAATACATGGTTAATTGCTTATGTACCCATGCAAACAAACACACTAAGCAAGATAATGTTGTGGACTGACACTTGTTTTTTTTTTTTTTAATTTTTTTTTAACATTTATTTATTATTATTGAGAGACAGAGCACAAGCACGGGAGAGGCAGAGAGAGGAGGAAACACAGAATCTGAAACAGGCTCCAGGCTCGGAGCTGTCAGCACAGAGCCGACGTGGGGCTTGAACTCACAAACCGCGAGATCATGACCTGTGCTGAAGTTGGCCACTTAACCGACTGAGCCACCCAGGCGCCCCTTCACTTGTTTGTCAAGTAGAAGAGGAAGAGGCAGACAAGCACACTGATTGTGCCATGGCCTAGAGTAATGAACTCATTAATAGATACTATCCAAAGAGTAGAGAGAACAAAAGGTGTAGAAAGACATCATTAAAATAGTAACCACTGCAACAGAAATAGAAACCATCCTAAGTATCAGAAAAGCTGCACATAAAAACAACAAGTCAAAACAGTTTATTTAGAGAATGGCAGAAATAAATTAAAAAAAAAATAAGTAAATAAAAGCCACCTAGCTTGACTTCTGAATTCAACCGCAGTTGGTAAGAAGGACTGGATTTCCTCTTCCACCTGAAACAACTGAAAAAACCAGACAAAATACATAAAATAGTGGTTTTCAGAACACTAGACCTCGGGAAATGAAGGTCAACAATCCCTGAAAGACAGGAAACGAATGAGGGGAACCCTGCAACTGTGCCTGCAACTCGAGGGGGTTTCTAGGCTGTGGCATGAGGGTGGGACCCAGACAGAGTCTAGAAGACCATCCAAGTTGAGGAGATGAAGCTAAGAGTTCAGAGAGACAAGTGTAGATGGAATGAGCAGGCCAGAGCACTGGACAGGAGAGAGCCACGTGGAAACAGGCCTCTGATGATCTACGCAGGATCTGGGTCAGTGCACCCCCGTGAGGATGCTCTCTGAGACTGGGGAAAGAATCCTCCAAAAAAGCGAGAGGGAACGATACCCAATACTTGCACTCGTGAGTAACTCGTGGGTCAAAGAAGAAATTAAAGGGAAGTTGTAAAGTATTTTGAACTAAATGAAAATGAAAATGGTATGTATTAAAATCTGTAGAATGCTGCTGATGCAGAACATACAGGAAAATTGATGCTTACAGTAGGAAAGAAATATCTTAAGTCAATTACTGTTGCTTCTATCTTAAGAAACTGGAAACAGAAGAGCAAATCAAACCCAAAATGAGAAGAAGAAAGGAAATGGTAAGGATCAGAGCAGCAATCAGTGGAACAGAAAAGAGAAAAACAATGAAGAAAATCAAGAAAGCCAAAAGCTGGTTCTTTGAGGAAATAAAATCAATAAACCTTCAGCTAGACTGATCCAAGAAAAAAAAGACACAAATGTTCAATATCAGAAATTAAGAAAGGTGACATCACTACAGATATTAAAAGGAATATTGGGGAAGATTTTTGTTAAATGTTAGTTTTTTTTCAGAGAGAGCATGAGCAGAGGATATGAAGTGGGCTCTGTGCTGATAGCAGAGAGCCCGATGTGGGGCTTGAACTCACAAACTGTGAGCCGAAGTTGGATGCTCAACCGAGTCACCCAGGGAATATCGTAAGTAACTCTGTGCCAATAAAGGTGACAACTTAGATGAAATGGACATATCACTTGAAAGACACAAACTACTAAGGCTCACTGGAGAAGAAACAGATAACCTGAATTGCCCTATAACAAGGAAGTTGAATTTGTAGTTGAAAACCTATGCACAAATATAATTTTAGGCCCAATTTGTTTCATGAGATGCAATCTACCAAGCACATGGGATGAGACACCAATTTAACACAAATTATTCCAGAAAACTGAAAAGAAGGGAATACTTTCCAACTCAATTTATGATGCCAGAATGAACGTGATACTAAAACCAAAGATCAAACAAGCAAACAAACAAACAAAAACTACAGCCCAATTTCCCTCATGAACATAGGTGCAAAAATGTTGAACAAAATTTTAGCAATTGAATCCAACAATATATACAAATAATGATACCTATGACGAAATGGAGTTTATCACAGGAATAAAAAATTGATCTCATGGTTTGTGAGTTCGAGCCCAGCGTCAGGCTCTGCACTGACAGTGCAGGGCCTGCTTGGAATTCTCTCTCTCCCTCTCTCTCTTCTCATTTCCCGCTCATGCATGGACTCTCTCTCTCTCTCTCTCTCTCTCTCAATAAATAAATAAATAAACTTTAAAAAAATTAAAAAATTATTTTAAATTAATTAAGACAAGTACAATTAAAATTTTAATTCCTCAGTTTCAGTAGCCACATTTCAAGGGTGCAATAGGCACATGGGGCTGAGACTCACACAGTGAGGAATAAGTGGAAGGGGGATGAACAGGTAGGTGCAAAGTGGGGTGAGTTGGTAGAGCGAGAAGGACCACAGGGGCCGTAAGGAATGTGGAATCACCTGATCAGATTTCCAAATTAGCAGGATTGCTTTGGCTGCAAGTTAGAGAAATGGATGGGAGGAAGTGAAGGAGGCAGAAGACCAGGCAAAAAAATATGGAATAGGAAGATGGTGGCTGGCCTGCAGCCATCTGCAGAAGCCCTTTCCCAATGTGCACATGGCAAACCGCCCTTCTAGAACTGGGTTCAGCTCCAGAGGGCACTTCCAGAAAACCTAGAGCAACTTTGAGGCTCTTGAACCAAGCGTGAGCGCAAGATAGTGTAGGCGTTCAAGACCAAGTGAAGGGATGTCCCCAAACACCTGGGCTATTCAGCTTAGAGACTCAGAAACCAGAAATCATGGCAGCCGCCCTCACTCTGAGGGAGGGAGCTGCCTGGTCACAGAGGCGACGCCGTCCCTGGAGAAGCCCGCAGCTTCCAAGGCCAAGGAGTGGAGGCTGAAGTTCTCTGGGCTTTCCCAAGGAGTTAGCAAGACTTATTTATTTTGAAGAAGCACAGACTGCCACCACCCCTCCCCTCACTCTTTTTATAAAGGCATCAATCCTTTGAGTCACTTGGGAATAAAACTGTTTTGGTCGAGAAAATTTCTGTAGGCGCCGGAGTAGGAGTTGAGGCGGCTGCTGTCAGGGAACGGGAGAACATATGGTGGTCTGTTATGAATGCGATCTGTTTTTTGCGTTGTTGTTAAACTTCCCCTCGTTAGCACTGGGCCTGTTATGTAAGAGTTTGAGGGTCCATATGGTTTGTTGCGTAAGACGCCAAGGAGGAACGTGGTTTTCTGTTGCTCTGCTGCTTGTCCCATTGTAAGTTTGGGGAACATGTGGCCATGGCGTCACGCTTGAGTAATGGAGTCAAGTGGTCCTGGATTTGAATATCAGTCCTACCACCAGTTAGCTGTGGGATCTTGGGCAAGTGACCTCACCTCTCTGAGATTTAAAATCTCCAAGACTTGATTTCCTTTGATGTGAAATGGAGGAAAACAGTTACCAACCGACATATTGAGTTTTCAAAGTTTTCAGAATTGCATGCTTTAGAAGTGTTATTTCCTTGGGGTGTGGCTCAGTCGGTTAAGTGTCCGACTTTTGGTTTTGGCTCAGCTCTCACAGCTCATGAGTTCAAGCCCTGCATCGGGCTCTGCATTGGCAGTACAGAGCCTGCTTGGGATTCTCCCTCTCTCTCCCTCTCTCTCTCTGTCCCTCCCCTGCTCATGTGCTCTGTCTGTCTCTCTCTCTCATGATAAATAAAGTTTAAAAAAAGTTAAAAAAAAGAAGTATTATTTATTTTAAACCTCATAGAAACTCCTGGAAGTAGCTATTATTATATTATAAGTCTTATCTATTATGTATCTTACACATTTTCTAATTACAACCAACCTATAGGAGCTCATACCGGAAGGGGTCTCAGGTATGTCCTGGCTCAGTAGAAACCAAGTTCGTGATCATTTGGTGATATTGTATAAGGTTGAAAGTGGGTCGTGGGGACTTGAATGCTATCGTGGACCAAACTGATCTTCCCATACTTTACAGTTGGGGAAACTGAGGCCCTGGCAAGGAAAAGTGGCTTGTTTAAAGTCAAATAACAAATGGAAGCAGCATTCGATTCCTAGGCATTCTGATTCAGAGCCCTGAGTTGTTGCCCTAATTTTCTGACCTAAAGGTTTAAGACAAAGCTTCTCCAAAAGAACAGAAAAGGCAAAGAGAACCTAACATGTACAGAGCAGCACCCCTGGGCTGCACACTCTCTGCAAAACACTTTACAAACATTTTCTTTCATCCTCACAAGGGCCCTACAGAGTGGGCAATGTTAGCCCCACGTTACAGAAGAGGAAACAGAATCTCAGAGCCATCATCTAATTTCCCTAAGATCCCAGAGTCAGAGAGGGTGATTTGAACCCACACTCCAGGGCTAAATAGTCATCCGCTCAGATGCGAGAGTTAAGCATCCTTGTTCTCCCACCCACAGAACAAGCTGAGAAGCCTTGGGCAAGAGGCTTGGACGCTCTGGGCTTTAGTTTTCTCGTCCTTAAACAAGAACAATCGACATACATTCCTCAGAGAACACTGTGAGCTTTAAGTAAGTTCAAGTATGTGAAATGATGAATACGGAGCCTGGCGCAGAGTGAGTGCTCGCTGGATGTTAGTTAAAAACAAACAAAGCCAGCGCGCGCAGCCTCCCGCCAGTCCCCGGAGAAGGCAGAGGAGATGGTGTGGCCCACGCAGAGCCCAGGGAGGCTGCAGCCAGACCCGGCCTCCCGGAGCCTCCCGCCTTGGCGCTGCGTCTGGCACCCGGCCCGGGACTGAGGAGTCCCCATTCCTCCCTCCTGTCAACTCAGCAGAACAAGCTGTTTCAAGGGAAGGTGGTTCCCCTTGAGAAAATGTTCTCACACGCCCTAGAGGCTGTTGCCCTGCACGTCTCAGCGATCAGCCTGGACAGGGCCAGGGCCCCACCCTGAACAACCATTCTTTGCAACGTCTGGATCCTGCCGAGCCATAAAAGGTAGTGTGTGGTCTGAACGGCTGTTGTCTTCTGACGCGGCCCCCTTTGGCTGCGCGTTTGCTCTTATCCAGCTTTATGGCCCAAGTGCCTCAGTTTCACGCCCTTGAATATGGGCCGGTCTTGTCCGGTTGACTATTTGGAAGGGACGTTGGGAGAGGCCATCGGAGACACCTCTCCCCTCCCTCATTTCTCATGTCTTCCTCAAGAGTCTGCAGTCTGACCTCTGTCTCCCCCACCCCCACCGCAATTGCCCTGGTCAAGGTCGCTATCTTAACAGCACTTCTCAGCAGCAGTGGGGACACTCCCTCCTTGCCTGATCCTCCCCACCTTGTTCTTTTAGTTTTCCCCCTGTCTTTTTGGCCACCTCTTCTTATTCTCCTCTGAGGGGTCCTTCCTCTGCTGCTCCAGGATTTAGCCCCCGACCTCCCTTCTCCTCACGCCACACACTCTCAGGGGCCTGGATCCCTGGCTTTAGGTACAATGTCCACATTCAGGACTCAGAGCCCTGCCTATCCCAGAGCCCCCTCCTGCATCCAGACCGTCTCTCCAGCTCCCCTCTGGACCTCTGTCCCTGGCTGTCTGAGAGTCCCCCAAACTCAACCTGCCCCGAGCCGTGCTGGTGTGGTCCTCCTCCTCCCCGCCTCACAGAACTGCACACCTCTCCATTTAATAAATGTGCAGTGGCACCTGCTGGGCGCCAGGTACTGTTCCCCTTGCGAAGGGGACAGCGGGGAACAGAACAAGGTCCCTGCTCTCGTTGCATTTGCATTCCATTTGCTAAGATGTCCAAGGGCCCGGCACTCCGTACAACTCTCTTCTTCCTCACCCTACACGTGCAGTTGCACACTGAGTCTTGTCAATTCTGCTTCCGTAATATCCCTTGAACTTGTCCCCCTCTTTCCAGGCCACTCTTGCTGCCAGAGTTCAGGCAGCTGCTTCTGACCTGGTTGGCCTATGTCCAGTTTTGCCCCTTCTGATCCACTCCATTCTGCAGCCAGAACCATGTCTTTTAGAGACAGAGATCTGGTTATGCTGTTCCCTTTGCTTAAAGACTCCAATGGCTCCTTCCCATCACCTTCAGGGTGAAGTTCACTTAGCTGGCTAGACATGTAACAGTCAGTCAGGGGTCTGCAGGGGAAAGAGAACCTGTAGGGGATTAGGAGTCTATCTATCTATCAATCAATCAGTCTATCTATCATCTATCTATCTACCAAGAGATTAATTTATTTCAAGGAATTGGCTTCTGTGACTGTGGGGTCTCGCCTGAAAGCTGAAAACTCTTGGGCAGAAGCTGATATTGCAGTCCACGGGCAGAATTTCTTCCTCCTCAGGAAGACCCCAGTTTTGCTCTTAAAGGCCATCCATGGATTGGACACGACCAACCCAGATCACCGAGGATAATCTTTACTTGAAGTCAACCGACCGCAGATGTTAACTGTGTCCGTAAAACATCTTTACAGCAATACCTAGTTAGCATTTGATTGAATAACTGAGAACAATAGCCCGGCCAAGTTGACACCTAAAACTCACCATCACAGTGTGATACTTTTGGACGGACTCCACACTTGTCTCCTTCGCCTCTTTTCTTCCCTGTCTCCCCACCCCACACTGTAGGCTCAGTCACCCCTTGTATTGTGCCAGCTGGCCTCCTGCCACCTGTCCTTGCACAGGCCTAGAATCCTCCCCACCCCTTTCCTAGATAATTCCTATTTGTCTTTGAAACCACGCAGGTGCTGCGTCCTCAGGCAGCCTTGCTGCCCTCACCCTCGCCCAAGCCCTGGCACTCTGAGCTGAGGACACTGCCTCTGAGTTTGCAAACCACTCCCGTTCCCGTGAGATGGAAACTTCCCACTGAACGTGTGATCTGCCTCCCTAGCCTGGTGACAGCTCCAGAACAAGAGCTGAGTAGCTGTCCCCTTCCATCTCGTCTCTCTTAAGTCCCCCAATCCCAATCAACAGTTATCGTATTTATTTATTTGCATGCAAGACCCCCCTCCCCACCGGGGAAGTAGGAAATCATGACTGTCTTGTTCAGCACAGGACCCCTGGGACTTACCTGTACCTGGCACATAATAGATACTCAATAAATATTTACTGAGTGAGTGAATTGATATTTATTTGAATGAATTGAAAAGTAAACACTTCAGTTCTAGGCACTACTGGTGGGGGGCAGGGCTGGAAATATAACCACCAAGGACAAGGGCTTGCTTTCATGGAGCTTATATTTATTCCAGGAAGGGGAGACAGACAGCAACTAAATAAACATGAGTAATCAGGATAGAGAAAATGAAAATACAACCCGACTGTGTAAATAAATGAGGGGATATAAGTGGCTGGAAAAAAATTTAAATTTATCTGGCTTCCTCAAGGGGAAGCACTACCTAGGGAGGGTGGGGGGACTAGTGGAATGAGCACTGGATTTGGAGCAGGAATTAGAAAAGTCTGACTCCCTTCTTCTTTGCGGCTGATGCTAAATAGTCTAGCCCCTTAGTACTGAGGTTCCCACATTTGTGATAATGGGATTACAGTGACTACTATATTTCTCTCACAGGGCTGTCCTATCACAGGAGACAGCAGATGTAAAGGAACTTAGTGAGTGTGGAGCTCTGTACAAATGTTAAGGGTCATGGTTGATCCTGTAATTGTTGCAAACAGGGCACTTTAGTTAAATGCATTGTTTAGCTGGAGAGAGAGGCAGAAAGGAATTTTGGCCTGAGACGGACCTGGGTTTCAGTCCATTTCAGCTACTTAATGGTGAACAGTGTGACCTTGAACATGAATTATTTCACCCCTTTGGGCCTCACTTTCCTGATCTATAAAAAGTGGGGAGGACATTTGCACCCACCTCATAAGGTGATTTCCAGGTTTAAACAAGACAATCCCTTCCAAGTGCCTGGCATTGGCTTGAGTCTATACGAAGGGCTCAGTTAATATTAGCTATTAATAGTCATTCTGTCAATCATTGGTGTCTGTTCATAAATGGAGCCATTCATGGTTGAGTTTCTCAAGTCTCACATTTCTGCCAGGAAACTTCCCGAGTCTTTATGCACCAGCACCTGTGATTATGCAAAACTTCATTTAAAGGCACAATGAGTGTTCATATCCAGAACATAAACAAGTGAAGAATTTGCCGTTCGATACCCTCCCTCCCAAGTTTCCAAAAAAAAAAAAAAAAAAAAAAAAAATTATTTTCTGGAACACAGAGAGAGATGCCCTCTTTATTTCTACAGAAAACAAGTGTTCCCGGTTTTATGATCATATAACCCTGGAACTGTTATGTTTTTTCATGTAATGCATTTACATTAGAGGCTCCATAAAGGAGTCCTTGTCAAGAGAAAACACAGCTGGTGCCCAATTACAGAGGTGACCGAGACTAATCGGCCAGCAGAGGTCTTAATTAAGCTGGACCCCAAACTACAGGAGACACGGCTGCTGGGGAACTGAGGGGGCCTCACACGCTGACCCAAAGGCAGTGAATGAGAAGGGCAGTTTTCTGCAGGGGGCAGAGAGGTGGTCATTTCAGGGACACCTGAGTTTAAGATTTAAAGGCTGGCTTTGCAGAAACAGATGCCCGATTTTGGCTCACTCCTTTCCATGAGAAGCGTCAAGCTCTTCAGCCTCTCTTCAGGTATCAGTTCCAGTATTATTTGTCATCCCTGGACCCTCAGAAGTTTCCAGAAGGGGAAGGGAGATTGTCAACTTCAAGCCGTCTGCACGGCTCTCCTGTCTCTCCCGCGCTCTCTGCTCCCTCCCCTACTCACACTCTCTCTCTCAAAAATAAATAACTATTAACAACAACAACAAAATTTAAAGCCTGGCTGCTCTGTGTACCTGTCTCCAGACCTTAAGTGGAACCTGTATCCCTTGCTCTCTCTGTGGAGCTGGTTTGTTTTTCCATATCCCCCATACCTCAGGGGCAAGAAGCAGGATCAGTTTCTTCTTTGTCCCCTAGTGCTACTTAAGCCATAATCCTCAGCCCTCTGTGACACACATGCACATACACGCACACCCCACATGCACCTGCCGCCAGGCATTTGGTAGTCACATCTGGAAAAAGACACTACCTGCTATGCACGGGATAGTTGCTGTGTGTCTATTTGTGAGGCAGGATGAAGTGTGGTCTAGGGATCCACAGCTTGAGGATCACCTGGGGACTTCACAGAAATGCAAATTCTCGGGCCACCCCAAGCCTCTAGGCTTTAAGAACCCTTCCCCCCCACCAAGTGATTCTGAGGCTCATCCATGTTGGAGAACCACTGGTGTAGCATTCAAGTGCACGGGCTCTATAGCCAGTTGGCCTGAGTTCAAATCCCAGTTCCGACCCACACTAGTGTGCTACCTCAGCCAAGTGCTGTGCTAGGTGATTCTTTTCCTCATCTGTGAGGTGAGAATAAAAATGATCCCTCCCTATAGGGTGTCCCAAGAGGACTGAAGCAGCTGTACATCTAAAATGTTTAGAACAGGGCCTAGCATACAACGAGCTCTCACGAATTGCGAACGGTTATTATGATGATCAGTGAATGGAAATTTTAATAGACCTCCCTGGTCCTTGCTTGCATCTGGTTGTGTTCACCAAGGACTTTTCGGTGACTCTTCTACATTGAGGGCTTCTCCAGCTTTCCAGAACGGAGGGGAGCGGGCTTCCACATGCACCTTTCTTAGAGGTCTTACACTTTACGCTTCCACGTTTGACCATTAAAAAGCAATTTCCAAACCTCATGTCCTGGTGAAATTTACAGCCCGGGAAAGCTGCAATACGCTTAACCTGTGGCCTCTTACAGCCTTCCATGGATCCCCAGTGTCCCCAGGGAAGGGAAGCCGGCTCCATCTGTCAGAACCTTTGACCTCAGGTCCAGGGGCCTCCCTCCTCACTCCATTCCAGCCACCCACACTCAAAGCCACCCCTGCTCTTATCTTGGCTGGCTACTGCCCCACCCCTGCAATCTCAACTCGCAGGGTTCCACTCTCCAACCCCTCCCTCTCCTCATTCCAGAACTCTCCCCGTGCGGGCTCTTTGATCTTCTCCCGAGTGCCAGGCTCTCGACCCTGCCTCCTTTCCTTCGCATCCTTTCAGACCTTCCTGGCTTCTCATTCTTGCCATGCCTCTTCTCCAGCCACATTGATGGGTGGACAGAGAGCATGAGCAAGAAATAAGCTTTTCTGTGTATAAACCACTTAGAATTTAGTTTTAGTTTGTGTGTGTGTGTGTGTGTGTGTGTGTGTGTGTTTTTAATTCCTGTAGCATGACAAGTCTCATCCTTACTGAGGCACCTGCCCCCTAGGTGGATGTAAAGATCCAAGGAGATCATGTGAGTAGCACACCAGGCCCAGTGTCTGCCCTGTAATAATTGCTCCAGAAATATAGCTATTACTCTTACCACCCAAACCATAGGGCCCATGGCACTACCTCGTGATGTGTCTGCAAATGCCTAATCTAACTGATGCACAATAGTGATTCTAAATTTCCTCTTTGTCTTCTCACCAAACCCTCAGCCTTCGTAGGGAAAACGGAAGCAATCGGGGGGGGGGGGGGCTTTTTCAATAACTTTTCTCTAAATCGGCAGGTTTCAATCTCTCTCCTCTTTTAGAGGCAACTGGGTTCTGGGATTCTGCTCCTGGTCACAGAAATTGGAGGGCAGAGGCTTCTAAGACTGGGAAAGGTTGAACATTCATCCGTCCCTCCCTCCCTCCATCCATCCGTCTGTCCATTATAAATACGTAGCAGGGCCTGGAGCTCAGAGAAATGTGATTTGAAGATGAAGAGAAGACTGGGACCTAAAGGGGTAAGCAGACCTCTTTTGTTTCCAAATCGGCACCCCCTGTGCTGTCTCTTGCCCACCTACCCAGGCACATTGGGTGGTCAAAGCTGGGCGGTGGGACTGGACTGAAGGTCACAAACCAGGCATCCGTCGCCACCTGGGTCTATGGAGGAAAGAATGAGAGGGCCAGTGAGGAGCCTGTGAGGAAATCCTGAGGAAGGAGGTAAAATGGGGGCACCCCTCTGACCCTCTGTCATTCTCCTGGGCTACATGAGCAATTAGCACACAAAGAAAAGCCTGTGCACTTCCCCCACCTCCACACAGGCATCCCTGGACCCCCAGACAGACAGACAGACAGACGGTGATGTTTCTCCTTTCCAGACAGCATCCTCAGCAGCTGCCGCTGACTCAGCCTCCCCACCTCCATATGGGTGGGGTAGGCGGGCAGCCCGGTCCCCGGGATTGACATTGTACGTGGCACTAAGAGTAAAGTCGCAGACACCCGCAGACAGGGAGACCTTTGATTTTTTCCCCATGCCCGAGGACATGTGCAACTCTCTCTCCTTCACCTGTCACTCAACCCCACCATCCGGCTCTCAACCCAAACAACCACCAGCCCCCTCCGCAGGAGACTGGGATGGAAAGGCCTCGGAGGCTCTACAGGTCCCAGCGGAAAGGGCCTTAGGGATTGGTCAGCAGTCCCCTTGAGGAGAAAAGGGTCACCCACCTCTTCTGGGGAGACCTGGGAGTCCTGGCTGCAGCACCTGCTGAGCCGGAAGAGCCCAGAAGCTCCTCTCCAGGGTGACTTACCTGTCAGGTAGGCACAGCACCTGAGGCTCCCCATACTTCAGGTCAAAGAAAATGTTTTAGTATATAATATTTGCCTTTAAACCCACGCCGTTGCAAAGTGTAATTAGACACATGTATGTGTATGTGTACGTGTGTATTTATATTATTGATATTTATTTATATTTATATTTGGAGAAAGGGGCCTGCAAAGCCACAAGAGCCTAGAGCCCACACAAGTCCCAGGGCAGCCCTACCTGCACCACTCTAGGTCTGTTTCCTCCTCGGTAAATTGCAGGTCACAAGAGCGTCCACACCGTGCCCCGCCACAGTCTGAGCTATCGCTCACCTCTCCGCTTGCCGGCTCCAAACTCCCTAATGTCTCATCAAGGCCTTTCACTGTTTATCACTCCGCGCTCCCACTGCTCTCCCCCAAACACAACTCTCCAGCCAGAAGCCCCGTGCCTGGCGCGGACTGTTTCTGGAACGAACTGAGCCTCCGGTTCCAGCATGGCTGTGTATCCTCAGGGCCCCCTTTCTTCAAAAGTAGCCCCTCCTCTCTGCCCGATGGCCTCCTGCCCGCAGCACGACTGCCTAATTTGTGGGGTCCCGTGTTCAAAAATTGTTCAGAACCTCCAGACGGCAAGGCAGAGCACGAAACCAAGTTCTGGGTTCTTCTGAGCACGGGGCTAGGTGTGATCCACGGGCCGCACGCCCGTGAAGCCGGGTCTGCCTCCCCTTCTGAGGTCCACTCCAGTATCGTCTACCTCTGGGAGCTGTCCTTGCCCCCACAGGCACATGAGGGGAAGTCACTAAATGAAGCACTTCTTATGTTCCATGCACTGTACCAAGCACTTTATAGCCAGGATCTCAACCCTCACAACCGCCCCGTGAAGTAGGGAGGACTTTGGTCCCCATTCTGCAGATGGGGCAACAGAGTGTCAGTAAGCAGGTGGCTGAGCTGGCATTTAAACCAAGGGCTGCTTGAGTCCAGAGCTCACGCTCTCACCTGCTGGACTCTACAGGCCGTTCTGACCCCATGGCCTTTAGATCCTACCTCTGCCTTCTAATTTCTGAGAGCCCCAGGCCCTGGCCCTGCTCCCTCAGTCCATGGGCATCCATCCTCCCAGCATTTCTGGCCCCCATACATCCCAAGACGCCAAAGTCCTTCTTCCCAGTCCAGACTAGCATCCAGCTTCCCAGGAGACGGACACATGGAAATTATCAGTCAGGCTTCCCGTATTGCTTGTGACCCCAAGTCCAGGCCGTTTGGTCTCTGTATAGTCTCACGAGTCCTATGCCTCACCCCCAGTGCCAGTGTTGGTTCAGACCTTCCTTATCCTTTGCCAGACCTCAGAGTGCCCCTCACTCGACCGTCTTTCTTTCGAATCTCTCTGACGTCCTGAAGCCATCTTGTCTTTTTAAAAAATGCAGACGTGGCGGGGGTGGGGGGTGGGGTGGTGCCTGGGTGGCTCAGTCGGTTAAGCTTCCAACTTTGGCTCAGATCATGATCTCACGGTTCACAAGTTCGAGCCCCGCGTCGGGCTCTGTGCTGACAGTCCAGAGCCTGGAACCTGTTTTGTATTCTGCGTCTCCCTCTCTCTCTGTTCCTCCCCCACTAGTGCCCTGTCTTTCTCTCAAAAATAAATAAACATTAAGAAATAAATCAATAGAAGATAAAAATAAATAAAAATGCAGACTTGGGGCACCTGGGTGGTTTAGTTGGTTAAGTGTCCGACTTTGGCTCAGGTCATGATCTCACAGTTTGTGAGCTCAAGCCCTGCATCGAGCTCTCTGCTGTCATTACAGAGTCTGCTTTGGATTCTCTGTCCCCCCTGCCCCCTTCCTGCTCACATTAACTCTCTCTCTCAAAATAAATAAACACTAAAGAACAAAAGATGTAGACCTGATCATGTCTTCCCTCTGATAGCTCCTTCTGTGGCTCCCTATATCCCTCTGGTCCCTTAGCCTGGGTGAGACCCTTCCTCCCCTCAACTAGAACCCTCCCACATGATCATCGCTGATTACTTATTTGAAACTCTTTGAGTGAGTCATGCTTTTTCATGCCCTCATGACTGTGTACATGATGCTCTCCTACCCGGAATGCCCTTCCCAGAACCCTTAGAAAGCTCCTCCTGACAAGCTGAGACTCATTCAGCCTCACCTCCTCCAGGCAGTCTTCCACGCTGGCCCTTCCAAAGGCTGCATTATTAGGGCTTCTCCTCTGGCCCCCCCAAAACTCACAGAACCTCTGCTCTGGCCCAGCACTAACTTGTGTCTATCCCAGGACTCAGACCCTTTGGAAGGTAGGGACCACATCTAATTCAACCTGCATCGCTGGCCTCTGGCATTGGATCTCCTTGGGATCTAGAAAGCACCCAGTTGGCATTTTCTGAATAAAATCTACGGATGAATGACAATTGGGTCAAAATGCGTCTGACCCTGTTCGCCCGTCTGGCATCAGGGGCCCCATTAAAACACGGCTGGGCCCAGCTCAGGTCTTCACCCACAAGACAGGTGTGCAGATTAGAACAGGAGCCCTGATGGCTCTGGAAGGAAGACAGACAGATGGATGGGATACCTGTTGTGCTCGTAGCTTCTGAGGGGAGACTAACATTCTCATGGAGAGGAGACGGATTAATATACCTAGAAAATGAAGCAAATTGGTTTAAAAACGGAGACCTTAATTTCAGCAAAAAGAATTAGTTGTACAAACACATAATGTGATGTGGTTCAACTGTGATTTACATGGTCACATTACTACAAACACTAAATCTAACCAAGGATGATACTGAAAGTAGACTGGGGAGCTGGGGGGAGGGGGTGTGGCTCCGTGGGGAAGAGAGGTAGGTCCCCCTCCCCCATCAGAGCAGGTCATCAGGGCACGTCTCAGACAGAAAATGAAGAGATGTTTCAACACATTATTTAGAAAATATGGAATTAGGGGCACCTGCGTGGCTGTTGGTTGAGCGTTCGACTCTTGATTTAGGCTCAGGTCATGATCTCACAGTTCGTGAGATTGAACCGCATTTTGGGCTCTCCATTGACAGTGCAGAGCCTGCGTGGGATTCTCAATCCTCTCTCTCTCTCTCTCTCTCTCTGCCCCTCCTCTGCTCACACACACTCTCTCTCAAAATAAATAAATAAATAAATACACTATTTTTTTTTTTTTAAAGAAAGAAATACGGAGTTAAATATTGGAAGCAATATTGGTCAGTGGCTGTCTCTGGGCAGTAAGATTTGAATGTGGAGGGGAACGCGGTTACGGAGCGGGCTTTGTAGAACCATCCACGTTTTTGAACTATGCACAAGATGTTGGTAAAACACACATGTAATTTTTAAAACACTGTCTGTAGTTCGAAGGTAGGGATCTGTTGTGAGGCCAGCGTCCCTGTCCTACCGGTGTGACTAATCTGAAACACTGTCCAGCCCTCCCTGGGACCCGACTGGGCTGGGCTGTCTAGCCCTGCGCCCTCGGTGACCCGGCCCCACCCTGTGCGCACCGCACCTGTGGCTCCCTTGCTGGCCTCCTCCCATTTCTGTAGGCAAGACATCTCCAGCCCCTGGGCTTTTGCTTGCAGGCCATGCCTTTGTGTCTGCCAGCACCTTCCCTCCCTCTGTCTCCCCAGCTCTGCCCTCCCCCAGTAAGACCACCGCAGACAAGTGTGTTCGCCTCTCCCAGGCCCGCTCTGTAGACATTTAGTGCGCTGCGTCTGCCTTCCCCTGGGCCTTTCCTAGATTCCTGCAGGGAGGCTCCGGGAGCCACGTTCCAGATCCTGATGTGAGGGCATGAGAGAGCCCCCGCTGACCGCCAGTTTCCAGCCCCCTCTTCTCTAGACACTTCCCTCTACCAGCCGCAGCACGTGCACCGAGCGCGAACATCTATCAAGTGTTTACAGTGTACCGGTGCTGCCCGCGTCAGGCATCATCTCATTTAATTCCTGCACTGGATAACGTTATCCCCATTTCACAGATGAGGAGATGGAGGGTTCATCCAGGGCAACTTGCAGGTGAATGTACAGGTGGTCCCCACGTCAGACCGCAAGCACCTCAAAGGCAGCGACAGGTGCGCACGCATATTCAAAGCTGTACTAGTCACAACAGCCAAAAGGTAGAAACAACCGTGCCCATCGAAGGATGAAGGAACAAACAGATACAATGGAATGTCAGCATCAAGGAGCAAAGGAATTCTGACACCCGCTACAGCATGGATGAATCTTGACGGCATGCTGCTGAGTGGAATGAGCTTTTTGTCACAAAGAGACAAATATCGTATGATTCCACAGCTACGAGGTTCCAAGAGCAGCCAGATTCACAGAGACAAAGTAGAAATGATGGCTCCCAGGGGCCAGAGGGCCAGAGGGACAGGGAGTTAGAGTCTCACTTTGGAAATGTGAAAACACTGCAGACACGGGTGGTGGGGAAGGTCGCACAACAACGGAACATACGTAATGCCACCGAACTGCACACTTAAAAATGGTTAAAATGGTAAGTTTGGTATTGTATATTTTACCACAATAAAATGAAAAACAATTTTTTTAATATTTATTTATTCTTGAGAGAGAGAGAGAGAGAGAGAGACAGAGTGTGAGTGGGTGAGGGGCAGAGAGCAAGGGAGACAGAATCCAAAGCAGGCTCAAGCCTCTGAGCTGTCAGCACAGAGCCTGAGGCGGGGCTTGAGCTCACAAACCGTGAAATCGTGACCTGAGCCAAAGTTGGATGCTTAACCGACTGAGCCACCCAGGTGTCCCAATAAAATTAAAAAAAAAAAAAAAGTTACAGTTAAGACAGAACATAAGAATAGAGGTTACCAGGGGCTGGGAAGACGGGAAGGGTTATTTTTTAATAGTTACAGAGTTTTTGTTGGAGATGAAAGAAAACGTTTTGGGTATAGATAGGGGTCACGGTCACACAACATTGTGAATGCATTTAATGCCACAGCACTGGAAACTTATGAATGGTTACAATGATAAATATCGCACTATGAATATTTTCATTCCCACGCCTGAAAAGGCAGAGAGACCTGTGATTTCTCTACACTCAGAGTCTCAAGCAGGGCCCAGCACGTAGTAGGTGCTCAGGAGTATTTGTCAATTCGAATAAGCTTCTTTTGGAAGGGACCAGAAGTCTTCAGCCTGGGAGAGAAGGAACATGATCAGGATTCCCCCTTGAGTCAGCTCTGGAGCCAGTCCTAGCTTCTGTGCACTCAGAAGTTCTGCAGACGGAGGGGCCCCGGGTGCTCAGTCGTTTGAGCATCCGACTTCGGTTCAGGTCATGATCTCACTGCTCAGTGGAATGAGCTTTTTGTCACAAAAAAGCTCATGGGTTCGAGCCCCACGTCAGGCTCGGTGCTGCCAGCTCGGTGCCTGGAGCCTGCTTCCGATTCTGTGTCTCCCTCACTGCCCCTGCCCCTCCCCTGCCTGTGCACTCTCTCTTTCTCTCTCTCTGTCTCTCAAAAATAAATAAATAAACATTAAAAAAAAGTTCCACAGATGTATATGACCCCCCCTCCCCAAGACATAGACAGAGACTGTGATAACATAATGAGAGAGCTGCTATTAATTCCTGGGTATTTTTTTATACACATAATAAGAACTAGCAATGACTGAGTACTCATTCTATGCTTGATACTGATCTATGAGTTTCCTTGCCTTACAACACTTCTGAGATTGCTATGATTACAATCATAGTTCTGTGCCTGAGAAAACTGAGACACGGAGAAGTTAAATAACTTGCCAAAGGTCACACAGCCAAATCTGAGTGGAAACCTCCACTTGCCCCCCAGACAGCCTCGTTTGCTTAATGAGCACGGTCTGCGTTTCTGCCGTGGGCTGTGTTGTCTCTGGCATTTCTCCATGTCCTCCGGCCGACTCTTGATTTCGGCTCAGGTCATGATCTCACAGTTTGTGAGATCGAGCCCCACGTCAGGCTCTGTGCTGACAGCGTGGAGCCTACTTGGGATTCTCTCTCTCTCCCCCCCCCCCCCCCACCGTCTCTCCCCAACTTATGCTCACCCTCCCTCTTTCAAAATAAAAAAATAAGCTAACAAATTTTTTTTAATTAAAAAAAACCAAACACCTGGTTTGGTTTTTGTTGATTGGGTGGCCCTGGACAAGTGACTTCACCTCTCTAATCCTCTGGGTTCTCATCTGTACCATAGCTGTAGCAACAGTATCCATCTCACAAGGTTTTGCAGGGATTAAATAAATTAGTTAGTGCACACCTCTTGGTCAGGGTGGAGCCAAGGTGTGGGAGCACCCACAGAGGTGGGAAGTGGGATTGTGCTCCCTGACTTCCTGGAATGGTCTTGGGCAACTTCGTTTCCTCTCTGAGCCCTGCTGATCTCAGTTATGAAACAGAAGTGCTAAAACCAACCCCACAGGTTCGTTGTGAGAATTCAACCAGCACCGTGTTTTGTATTTAGATCTATTTATAACTCTAACTCGTTCTCCAAAAGTATTTAAGGCAGCTAACAACAGCACAAGATTATTTTTAACTTGAAAATGGAGAATCGGGGGCAAAAGAGGAAGGAGTGACAAGAGAAGAAAGAAGAAGGAATGAGAATTTTTTAAAGGGCCCGGCTGCCCTGGCATGCATTAGGTGCTCAAGAAATATTTAGCATTATCTTTAGGTTGTAATATCTGATCTCGGTGAATGTGGCTGCTGAAGATGCAGTCACTTGCAGCTTGACTCAGCGTTAGAGGTGAGAAGAACTTGACTTTTGTTAGGGAAGGGAAGGCGGTGATGAGCTAGGCAGGTTTGGGTCCCACCTCTCATTTCAGAGAAGCTCAGACTATTTGTGTTATATGTTGGCTTCTAAGATTTCACGTGAAGAAAATGTTCCACTACTTAAAAAGAGAAGGGAAAGGGAAATTATTAAAAAAAAAAAGGAAAGACAGAGAAAGGAAGAAAGGAAGGGAGGGAGGGGGTGAGAGAGGGGAGGAAGGGAGGAAGGAGGGAAGGAAGGAGAGGGAGGAAGGAAGGAAAATACTGGTAATTCTAATTCTTTCAATTTACGGAGACAAATAGTGAGTCTCAAAGGAAGGCAGCTAATGCGATTGGCTATTTATATCTTTGCATATGGAGAAATCCACCGAACACAAAACAAAACCCTTTATTAATTGGTCTCCAGTCAGCAAACATTTCTGGAGCCCTTAGTCCACTCACACCATCATGCTAGGAACGAAGCTGTGAAGGACAGCTGTCAGCCCACCGTCTAGAAGTGGTGCCAGAGGTCCAGAGACCAGAGTGGAAGGTACCACCCCAGGTTTAGTGCAGTGTCAGCCCAATCAGAGGGCCCGGGACAGCTTCACAGAGGAGGGGGCGCAGGGAGGAGTACAGACTTGTCAGGCAGCCAGTGTGAGGAGAGCTTCATCCTATTTTCCTGATCTCAGCATGCCCTGCATTTTGTGTCACTACTTGTTATTACTCGTTCAACCATCTTCGCTGCCAGGCTCTCAATAATCTGTGGGCAGGGACCCCATCCATTTGCCTCCACTGTAGCCAATCCCCCCACCCCCACCCCCCCACCCCGCCCCCAACACAGGGGAAGGAAAGGAGGAAGGCAGAAAGAAGAACGCACATGCAGAAAGAGGGAAGCAATATGGTTCCAAGGACTTTGGGTTGTTCCGGATGGTTCTAGCCATCTCTACAGATGACTTGCGTCCAATCAGACATTGACTGGATTTTATCCTGTGATGACAAGAAATCACGTGTCCCGACTTTTGGATTCAGAGAACAGGGAACTCCTTGATGGCAGAGTTAAGGTAGCAGATAAACTGCCTGGATTTGGATTTGGAAGGAACCTCGGGGCCTCTTGGTTGATCCATTCACCCAACAGATCGTGAAGAGGGTACGGTGAACAGAAGTGGTTCCTATGCCCCAGCAACCTAACAACCATCCTGGCCTATTCTTAAACGTATTGCAGGACAGACTACAGAATACGTCTTCTGGCTCTGAATAGATAATATTTTGTCCGCTTATTGAGTGCTCACTTCGCGTGATGAGTTTTACAGACTATTAATTTCATAGACTTTAAAATATGACAGATGACAAGGCACACCCTAATTCCAGGGCTGCTAGAATCGGTATCGTAGGATGGAATAGCTATGGTGCAGTTATCCTTCGTTTTTCTAATAAGTTCCGTGGTATCATATTTACATTTGAGAAACTAAAACTCAGAAAGGCTACACACTTTGTCCTCAGTGCCGTGACTTATCCTCGGCAGAGCCATGTGGTTTCAGGGGCCACGTCTCTCCCCACCGCCTCCCACCTTCCTGTCGCCACCCTGAGTATAAGAAGGTCCGTTTCCATCCTCGTTACAAATCTTCCTAAGATTTCAGTCCATTTTGCTACCATAGGCAAAGCCCTGCCCCTTTCACCTGCTGCCACCCAGCCTGGAAGTATCTGGCATTTACTTGCTGCCTCCTCCTTACATGTTCTGAGTGCGCGGACCGGTTTGCCCCCATCGGTTCATCAATTGCCGAATTAGTCAAGAGCTCCCGAGGGACCTACCTCCTCAAGCGGAGCGCTCCAGGAAGTGTCGTGTGCTCGCTGCCTCCTCCACGCCCCCCCCCTTCTCCTTTTTTGCTGTCGTTGTTGGATCAACAAAAGATGAGCGTCTCCG
This sequence comes from Herpailurus yagouaroundi, assembly GCF_014898765.1. Taxonomy (NCBI): domain Eukaryota; kingdom Metazoa; phylum Chordata; class Mammalia; order Carnivora; family Felidae; genus Herpailurus; species Herpailurus yagouaroundi. The sequence goes on from NW_024412388.1 coordinate 48,140,318, forward strand.
CTGTCACCCGTGCAGCTCTGAGGCCCGTGTGGCAAAACCAGGGCAAGTCAGACCAAACCTGGCTTGCCATCCCCTGGGGCCTTATCTGCTGCTCGTGCTTGGGCTTAGAAAGAAGATGGGCATATGCCAATCAGACAGAAACTAGCAAGATAATGGATTCGAGGAACATGTGGGGTCTGGCTCGTTCATCGATATGGCAGCTAATTTTCACAAATGCCCTGGGAGGTAGACGTACAGGCTGATAGAGACCCTGGAGTCATCAAGTGTGGTCCCTCATGGATCGAGAAGGCACGGATGCCCAGAGTCATGAAGGGGCTTGACTGAGGTCACACAGCTCGTGGCAGGATCCACTACTTAAATACACCAGGTACTAAGATACATCGCATCGCTTCAGGCAGGTGCCGACGCCGGAAAGAGGCTGGGCTAGGTGACTCATGGAGGCTGCCGACGGCACTTGTGCGCCTGACCCCCAACCCCCGTGGGCTGCCGCTGTCACTGCCGGAGACACCCAGCTTCCTCCACTGGATGCCGCGCTGCCCGTGTGCTTTGGGTTTTTGCTCAGAGGTTTGCGTCAAGGCCTCCCTGCTCCTACTCCCCTCTGACCTTGTGTTCTCGACCTCCAGGCGGCTCTCGTGCCTCATGCAGGAGACTTTGCCTTGTATCTGGGCTGCAACCCTGGCTCCTGCCTTTTCCTTGAGCCAGTTTCCCAGAAGGCCAGACAGGGTCCCTGCTTCCTCTTCTTCCTAGGCCTTTCTCATCACCTGCTGTGGGTCGTGCTGACAGCTTTTGCTGCAGCGAGGGACACCCCTGGCACCTTTGCCAGACCACCTGGATTGGTATTTACTCCTCCAGACCTGAACTCCCCATTGGCACAACAACCAGGCCATTTGTGGAACACCAATTTTTTTTAAAAAAATTTTTAAAGTTTATTTATTTTTGAGAGAGAGAGAGAGAGACAGAGCGTGAGCAGGGGAGGGGCAGAGAGAGAGGGAGACACAGAATCTGAAGCAGACTCCAGGCTCCAGGCTCCAAGCTGTCAGCACAGAGTCTGACGTGGGGGTCGAACTCACGAATGCAGGGCTTGAACCCATGAACTCTGAGATCATGACCTGAGTCAGCTTAACCGACTGAGCCACCCAGGCGTCCCTGGGGATCACTACTTCTGCCCTCTAGGTGTCCTGGATCCCCGTCTCCTCATCTCCCCACCCAAGACGGCCTTTCAAGCTTGCTGTATGTTTGATTTTTGCTTTTTGAAAACTATCTTCCCTCTTCCATTCTGCCGGTGCTTTGCGGATTACTGACTCCCAGAGGCAGTGGTTCTCAAACTTGAGTGTGCTTTAGAATCAGCCGGAGAGCTTGGTAAACAGTTCTGCACCTAGAAATTCTGGTTCAGTGGCTCCGGGGCCTGGCCCTTAGAGTCTGCATCTTTGATGAGACCTCTTTGTGATTCTGAGGCAGGTGCTATGAGCGAACATGTTGGAGAAATCTTCTAAAAGAACTGTGGTGGTTAATAAGGTCAATGCCACAACGTACAAGGCAGCGTTAGTTCATCTACACCACCCTTGGATTCAAACAAAAACAAAACAAAACAAAACAAAACATATCTCCGAACTAGTCTAGAAAACAAAGATTCTGGAGTCAGAGAGTCAGGGTCCCTTGGACAATCCACCTAACTTTCTGACACTGTGTTCCCTTGTGTGTTTGATGGAGATTTTTTTTTTTTTTTTAATTTTTGATGGAGATCTTAAGTCCTACCTTAGAGCATTATTGTCAGTATTGAATGAAATATTGTATGTCAAGTGTTGTATTGTAAGTATTGTATGTAAAGTATTCCAATACCCAATAAGTGTCTGGAGAACTAAGGAGGAAATAAAGCTAACATTTGCCAAGAAGTGGGTGCAGGGCTTTCAGTGCACTGTATCATCTAATGCTCAAGGCAGCCTGCAAAGTAGGGGTGCAGATTCCTCCACTTGGAGGTTACCTGGCTTGTCCATGGTCACTAAGCTAGTAGTAGAGCCAGAATTCAGACTCAGGTCAATCTCGCTTTAGAGGTGGAAGTCTTACCTGCTCTATTACTCTGCTGCTCAAAAACACAACCGAGGGAGTCCTTTAAACAGCTCCTCTAGAATTTGATCTCCATCACCTGACACTGTAGTGGGATCACAAGTCTGGGAATGAGAATAAGCCAGTTCTGGCTCCACTGCTGACGGCTGTGTGACCTTGGGTGAGCCCTCTCCCCTCTCTGGACTGAGGGGCCATGCTTCTGTGCTAGATTTGGACTATACAGCAGGCTGCTGGGAATATCCACTGTGCTGGTCTAACGGAAGCACCTGATGAGTCGGGGAGCAGAGGAGAAATTTGACCTCTCTTCGTTCCCACCTGCTAGCCTCTGGCCCCGTTGGCAGGGGCTCCCAGGAGCAGGCTCCTTCCACCTCTTCTCCCCTCTGGCTCTGGCCGTCAGCATATACTTCCCAGGAGAGTGCACCGGTAGGGATCCCTGTGCCCATTGGCAGAGGTGACATCTGCTTGCAGAGTGGGTGGGGACAGCCGAGGAGGGGATGACCATAGATGTGTGATGGTTTCCCTGTGCATTGACAGTGCCTGCCCTCATGGGGGGAACACTGAAACACAGCAAACACCCCAAAACAATAACACAGGCTGGCCATATAAATCATTTACTCAGGCTTCTAGAGAGAGAGAGAGGGCTGACTCTTCCTGCCAGGAACATCAGACACGACCAGAGGGCCAGGAACTGAACGCGGTCAGAAGCAGGGGAAACCTCAAGCCAGAGCTCTTCCTGGCTTGAGGCAGGGCATAGGATGAGAGTGTGGGCTCAGAAGTGAGGCGCCCTCGGGTTCCTGTCCTCGCTCTGCCACCCGCCGGCTGAGTGAGCTCGGGCAAGTCATTTGGCTGCAGAGTGTCAGTTTCCTAATTTTTAAAATGTGGACAGCAATACTACCTGCCTTGTAAATTCGGGTGAGGAGTGAACGCACATGAAGACTGCGGCTTGCCCCCCGGCAGGCATGCAGTGAACACGTCCTCTTGTCCAAGCCTGAGCTAACCATGCTGAGGGGTTGGGCTGTTTCTACCTTCATCTACCCCAGTTCTCCAAACGTTACTAGCAGCTGCTAACTGCCGGGTCCCGTTTTGGGCATTGGGTATACAAAGATACATAAAACGTAATGCTTGCCTCAAGGTACACAGTCTAAAATTCCTCTAAAATCGTGGTTGACCTGACCACCCTGTTTTTAATGCTCAATACAAGCCTTTGGGAAACTGTTGAGGGAGGCTGAGGCTGGAGGAATGCGGGTGACTAAGTTACTCTCAAAGGTTCTGGGGCTGTAAGTGGTAGAGAGCTGGGATTCCAGCCCAGGTGCTTTAGATTCTGATGAAGCCTTCTTCTCCCCGGGTTGCCTCCACTGTACTTACCCACAGTCTTCCCCCAGGGCATCAAGCTTTATAGAAACAGGCTAGCATTTTCACAGGACCTCCTTCAACCCACACAAGCACCCTGGGAGGGAGGGACCTTTATTACTGGACCCGTTTTCCAAGTGAGGGAACCGAGAGCAGGTGAAAGAATTTGCCAACTGTAGCCCAGCTAGGGAGTTATAAAGACGTCGCATGCCTTAAGATCAAATAAAAGGCAACTCTGAGGCTGCTGCTTGGTGAGAAGCCTTCTGCAGAGGCGAAAAATATGTGCAAACAAAACCAACAGCTTTCTTTATGTTCCCCAAAGTTGCTAAAAATGCCTGCGGGTTTGCACACAAGCAGACGCTGTGTTCACAATGCGGTGTGGCTTCTGTCAGTTGGCTCTGGTAAGAAGAGACCTAGCAGGTACTTATCACGTCTTTGTTAAACACATACACCAGACAAGGGAAGGAGTTCCAAGGTAGTCCCTGGGTGTGGATTTCTGCCAAGTCTCCTTTTATTTGTCATGAAGTTAGGGGGAAAAAAACCACAAAGACGCCTCATGGATAAGTCTGGGATCCCGTGAGGTAACTGTGGTGTGGTGGAAAATGCATTCCTTGTACTTGGAGTCAGACAGTCCTGTGTCCTAATCCGGATTCTTTTACCTGCAAATGCCGTGACCTTGGCCAGGTTGCATAGCTCCCTGAGCCAACCTCAGCTCTGCTCGTCTGTAAATCAGGTAATCCCTTCTACGGGAATGTACGTTCCATGAAGACAGGGATTTTTGTCTGTTCTGTTTCTGTATTCTGGTGCCTAAAACAGTACCTGACACAGAGTAAGGGCTCTTACTTAGAATGAATGAATGAGTGAATGGATGAGTTGCTGTCTTGTAGGGTGGTTGTAAGACTGAAATAAGACGAGGGATATGAAATTGCTTTACAAACTGCAAATTGTTATACAAACATGAGGATTTATTACTATACAGAACATGGTCTGGGTTCTATCAAACAAATTTATTTAGTCAGTCCGTGATTGCTTAGTGAGCTTTTTTCTTGGGTCTCACACTGGGATTCAGAGAAATATGAGATTGGCTTTCTTCCTCCAAGGGCTCATTATTGTCCAGGAGGGAGATATACAAGTAAATCAAGGACTAAAATACAACGCAGGTGAGTGTAAGGTGTTGTGAGAGCAGATAGGAGACAGTGATCCACACTGGAAAGAGACTTTCTGGAAAAGGTGTTCTGGGACAATCCCAATTTCAAATCTGTTGTCAGCTTTTCCCAGCAAACTTAAGCTTTTGGACCACTGGGTGTCCTTATTACACACCCTAGTCTCTCATATTGTCATTTTCATTATAGTCGTCGGACATACAATTTCTCTTGTTCCCATTTGACTCATTACACTGTTGGGCAAAACCCCAATTCTGGTTAAAGGTGACTCTTGCCTACTATGCTGTTGTACCTGTGCATTAACCATGGCCTGAGAAAAACATCCAAACACGCTAATCACGGCATGGCAAGCCACTCTCCCATTCTCAACTGTTTCCACCTCTCTCCTCTGTCCTCCAACCTCCACACCTCCTTCCCATCATCACTTTCAGCTGAAGAGCTTGCCTCCCGCCTCAGTCAGGAAAGAGAAGCCATCAGAAGATAAGTTCCAGGTGCGCCCAACCCCGTCCACCATGACGGAGCCCCAGGCAGGGTGGTCTTACCTCTGCTCACAGGCAGAAGCCGAGGGAGACTTCTGGAGACATTCCTTCAGGTTCACAGCTGGAGAAAGGACACTCCTTACCCGGGTACGGCCTCCACCCTGTCTGGAGGTGTGAGAGAGAGTCTTGCTGTTGATTCCCTGGGCACCTGGCAGGGTGAGGCTGGGGGTGGAAAGGTTACCGAGAGGCAGAGAGAGCCTGGTGGGCCAGGGTGTCAGGAGGGGCCTTATGGAGGTAGGGGAGGCATCTAGGTGGACATTGAAAGATAGCAGGGCCTGGGATTACGAGCAGGCAGCCGCCGGGGGGGAGAAGAGAGGAGGCCACATCTTCCAAAGGCAGAGCCCACACACATGGCCTGATTTAGAAGGCAGTCACCAGCAGGTACATTGAGAAGTTTGCTGGTTTGGGAAGAACAGAACCAATGTAGCCCGGCACAAACTCTGCTAACACAGAACTCTTCACACATCTATTTACTCCATTGTCCATCTCTCTGACAAAGCCTCATGAGAGGCTGTACCAAGGGTCTCTGCTGGGCACCGGGGCATGGGGGTGGGGATGCACGCATGGAGAAGAGGCAGCTTCTTCCCTCACAATGGACAGAGGGGGACAAAGGCAATAGAAGATTCGTTCACTCATCAAACATTGACTGCACGCTGACTATGTGTGGCTGGCAGTGAACAAAACTGTCCTAACCCCCGCTGGCATGGAGCTCACATTCCAGGGGGCTGCCAGGGAGGCAAATGAGGAAAGCACCCCATGTGTCCAGAGGGCAGAGAGCCAGAGAGGAAACTAAGCCAGAGCCGGGGAGAGAGCGTGGATGCAGGGAAGTGGGGCCTCACCGAGAAGGTGACCTGAAGCAGGGATGGGAGAAGGGAGCTGGTGAGCCTGGGCATAACTTCTGGAGGAGAGCATGCCAGGCCCAGGGGGTCTCAGAAGGAGCAGGGAGCAGAGCAGAGGTCATGGGAGGGGGAGGGCAGCAGGGAAACAGGGGTCTGCAGGGTGCCCGGGAAGGTCACAGGTCCTACAGGGCTTTATGGACTACTGTGCTGACTTTCACTTTTATTCTGATTATGATAGAAGCCTTTGGAAGGCTCGAACGGAGGAGTGACACGATCAGCCTCACGTTTTAACAGGGTTGCTCAGACGACTGTGTTGGAGACGGCAAAGGGGGACAAGATGGCCGCAGAAGAACCCTTTAGGAGGACGTAGCGACAATCCAAGTGACAGGTGGTGGCATCAGAGTGGCGTGGCCGATGTGGTAAGACAAGGTCAGACTCTGACCAGCTTTTGAGAGGGGGACCAACAATATTTGCTGAAAGGGAGAGAGGAGTTCTGAACGACTCCAAGGATTTTGGACCTTGAGCGATAGGAAAGGTTTTGTTAACTCACTGTTAACTGAGATGGAAAGATGGCGAGAGAAGCAATTAGGGGGTGTTCGCTGACACAGGACCGATGGTAAACGTGTTCTGTGCGCGATGCCTAAAGACGTCTGCGTGGAGGTATGGGGCAGGAGAGGCTGGGCTGGAGGCAGACCTTCGGGAGCCCACAGTGTCCAGTGTATGGATGGTATTTGAGGCCAGGAGGCTGCAGGAGATCACAGAGGAGAAGAGGGCCAAGGACTGAACCCTGGGCGTCCTGTGCAGTGTTCGGGAAGGTTGAAAGGCGGGGAGGAACCAGCGAAGGAGACTGGGGAGAAGCCATGGAGAGAGGAGGGCACACAAAAGGCTGCCGCTCTAGAAGCCAAGCTCAGAAAGAGCTTCGCGGAGGAGGAAGTGCAAGATGTGTCGTGCTGCCACCTGGTTCGGTAAGATCCAGACCGGGGCTTGGTCACTGGACTGACGGACAGGGGGGTCACTGTCAACTTTGGCACGAGCACTTTTGGAGGAAGGCTGAGGGTGCCAGCCTGCCCAAAGTGACTCCAAGAGCAAGAGGGAGGCAAGGATCTGGAGGTGCTGCATGTATTCAACTCTTTGGAGGAGCTTTGCTATTAAGAGGAGCCAAGTTGCAAGGTAGAAGCTGGAGGAGGATGTGGGCTCACGAGAAGAGTGTGTGTGAGAGAGATAGAGCATTCATGTTTTCGTGCTGATGAGAATTATTAACCTTAGAGGCAAAAGTTGCTGGTTCAGGCAAAAAGGAGAGAATTGCTGGAGCAATGGCCTTGAGGAGGTGAGAAGGGAGGAGATGGGCTGCCCAGTAAGGAGCAGGTGTTTGCTAAGAGCACGGGCATGCGTCCATCGTAACAAAAGAGAGGTCAAAGGAGAGGAGCCAAGGGCAGGGAGGTGAATTCCCGGTGCCTGGCATGCAGTGACAGAAAGCCGCACTTGCATGGCACGAACTGTGTGCCAGGCACTGCTGTGAGCCATTTACATTTATGAACTTCAAATTCGCATAACAACCCCACGAGATGAATACTGGTGTTGTGCCCCTTGTACATGAAGAGTACTGAGACATGGCAGTGTTAAGAATGTTGCCCAAAGTCACACAAGTAGCAAGTGGCCTGGCCTGGCTGACGACCGCTACTCGCTGTATCGGTGTGAGTGGAGGGAGGATGGAGGTGTCGGCAGTGAAAAGCCTGCCTAGTTTTGGTGAGCTCGGAGCTGGGGTGTGCTAACTGGTTTCTCCCTCAGAGATGCCTGTTCACTTGCCAAGCCCTTTTCAGTCGTTACCAATGGAGTCAGCTGCCATTATAGGCAGAGGGTGGGGGCTGGTTCAAGTTCCCAGCCTGGCCTCGGTGCAGTCTGGAAGGACAGATTCCTCGCCACTGCCATAGGTTTTCCATCGACACCTGCGGGGAGATACTGAGACGTTTCTTCTCCTTTCTCTGAGAGATGCCCCTAGGATTCTGAGCACTTGGACTGTCACCGTCCTCAGTATTCCTGATGAAGGGAAGGGAGGGAGAAAGAAACTGGGGTGGCAACAGACCTGGTTCTGATGCTGACTGGCTGAGAGACTGTGGCCAAGTCACCTCCATTCTCCGGGCCTCAGCTGTAAAAGGCAGGAGAGGCTACGAAGATGTCTTACTTTATGGATGCAGGTGTTCCACTGGCATGCCACTGATGAGTGCAGCTGTATGCGGGACACATATAGGGCACTAGGAATATGACAACAAGCAGAAAGCCCACATCCTGACTTTGTGGGGATTGTCATCTACGGGGGGGGGGGGGCGGGGGGGCACTGACAATCATGCAGTTATAAACCATAATACAAGCCTTGAAGGAACATTCTAGGGTGCCAGGAGAGCACCCTTTCCTAAGCACTTTTGTAACTTTAGGGCAATCTGAGTGAGGCCTGACCCATAAAACAGAAACCGTCTTTGCTCATTGTTCATTCATTCATTTATTTCTTCCTTCAACAAATTCTAATGGACATCTATCTTTTGTAGCAGTGGCTGTGTATTTTGCATCCCCAAGGAAAGTATAAATTAAGGCTAACAGAAAGATATAACACAAGATGGGACTAGAAACCAGTTATTTATTCTGTCAAATCAAACAGAAATTTGACAAGTGCTGCTGTGTGCCAGGTACTAGGGACACGAGTGTGTAAGGGCAAGAAAGTGCTGGGAATTCTCCGAGGTTCCATGGAAGCTACCCATAGAGGGGGTGGGCAGTGAGGTGGGACTAGAGTGAGACCCTTGAGGTGTTGAATTTGGACTTCACCAGACTGGAGCCTAAGACCTAAGGGGAATTTTAGAAGATTCTGTAACCTCGGTTTTCTCATCTGTATGTAAAAATACATCTTTGGGGCATCTGTGTGGCTCAGTCGGTTGAGCATCCAACTCTTGATCTTGGATCAGGTCATGATCTCACGGTTCATGGGTTCAAGCCCTGAGTTCAACTCTGCACTGACAGTGTGGAACCTGCTTGGGGTTCTCTCTTTCCTCCTCCCTCTGCCCCTACTCTGCTCTCCCTCTCTCCCTCCCCCTCCCCCTCCCTCCCTTTCCCTCCCTCCCCCTCCCTCCCCCTCCCTCTCTCTCCTTCCCCCTCCTTCCCCCTCCCTCCCCCTCCTTCCCCCTCTTTCCCCCTCCTTTCTCTCCCTCTCTCTCTCTCACCACCTCTTTCTCTCTCTCTCTTTTTTCCTCTCTCTCTGCACCTGCCCCACTCACGCTCTTTCTCTTTCCCTCTCTCTCTCTCTTTCTCTGCCCCTCCCCCATCCACCCTCTCTCTCCTCCAAAAATAAATACATAAACTTAAAAAAAAAAGAAAAGTGTCTGAAGAATGCATGACAGCTTTCATTCAAACATTCACTGAATATATATGAAGTCTTGGACACTGTGCTGGCCTCTGTTCTTGAGAACGTTATTGAGCTAGCCCAGAAGAAAGAGGGGACAGAAACACTGGGCGTGAAACTCAGGAGACAGATGAACTACTGAGCATGTGCTCGTGTCCTGACCTGAAGGTAGGCCACTAGGGTGCTGTTGGGAAAAGGACCAGTCAAAGAGGATTCTGTGGTTTTCAACCACAGGACCTGACAGAGTGTTGGGGTCATGGATGAAAACAGAAGCTGCAAAAAGAAGAGTTCAACTAGAAAGGGCATTGTGTGACCTTGGGCTGGTTTCTTCTGTGAGCCACGGTTATCACTGTTATTATTAACATTATTGTTATTATATACCAAGCATGTAGTGGCAGCTTAACATACCCATTTCATTAATCCTCTAATGGTTCTGCAAAGGAGACATTATTTTACAAAAGGGCAAATTAAGGCACAGAAGTTTAAATGATCTGCCTAAGGTCCTAGAGCTAGTAAGGGGCTGGGAGAAGTGGCAATATTATTGATCCCAGGACAACTGACCCTGAACCCATTCCTTTCTCCTTCCCTGAAGCTCAAAGCAAGAGGCCTCAGGCACTGGCTTCCCAGCCACCTACCTTAATCCTGAGATGGCCAAACTGTCTTTTGGCCACCACCCAGGGTCCCCAGGCCTGAGCAGCACGACAGGGCAGAAACCCATTGCAATTGACAGCCTGCAATGTTCGTAGAACTAGTTTATTCCCCACAGACTATTTCTTCAATTGAGCCTGAAAAGAAGAAGGTTAAAGTCAACCTTTGTGCTTCGGTCAGGAGGCTACTTCTTGTAAGTGTGAAATCTTAGCCTAAACGAGGCTGTACCAAACTCTCAAACAGGGGTGGTCATAGTACATCCCAGGATCATGAGGAGGATTAAGTAAGTACTGGATGGGAAGCACCTGCTTGCTGCCTCTTACACAGGAAGTGCTTAATACATAAATGTACAAGGTGGTGGGATGGCTGGTGCAGCACGTGGCTCCCCCGAGGTGGTTTGCCTGCATTCGGACCCCAACTCAGTCCCAAATTGTACCACCCAGACTATTAGCCATGAGATCTGGGCAGGTCTTAACCTGTTAGCACCTTGGTTTCTTCATCTGGAAAATCAGTGTAATAATACAATCTATTCATCACGACAGTTGTAGAGACTAAGTGAGTAGAGATGGAAAACATGCAGAGCACTTAGAATGTTCTCTCTTACCTCCTTCCCTACTTCAGTTTTGGATCCTGATTGGGCAGACTCCAGAAGGAATCCTGCCTCACGTCATTCTCAGAAACCCCCACCTGTGTGGTGCACAGTTGCTGAACCCAGGCTTGGATAAAGAGGAAGTGAATAGCAAGGGAGGAGGCTTTGATTCATTCTTTTCTCCGACATTTCACTGGGCATTGAATTTGTACCAAGTCAGGCTCTTAGTGCTGGGGATGCCTCCATGCGTAAGAAAGCACTATCCCCGAGAAGCTCAAAGTGGAAACAGGAAAGACAGGAAGTAGAGAGCAGATTCGATGTTACAAGGGAGGCCAGAGGCCAGGTCTATGGCTGCCCAGACGAGTTTAATCCTACCTGGAGAGTGGGGGGAGGCTTGTGCTCTCCCAGAAAGCCTGGAATATTAGGTAACAGGTGGGAAAGAGTCAGGAATTCTAGTTCAGAGAAGAGCATTTGCAAAGATAACTGAATGTTAGCATATTCCCTTGCACGGTTATTTGCATTCGGTAAGAGGAAGTTGTGGGTTTTATTACCAAACTGATTGATGATGAAGATGATAAAGATAATGACGTCCTTGGGAAGACTCAGCATGTAGAGGTGGGGGAGGGGAGAGCAGTGGGAGAGGACTCTGAGAACGGGGTGGGCAGAGTCTGTGTCAAAATGGCCCCAATGAGCCTGTCCAGGGAGCTTGGATTTTATGCTGGAGGCAACAGGGCACCTGGGGAAGATTTCAAGCAGGAGAGGCAGATGACTGGGTCTGTTTTAGCAAGATCATACTGGAGGCTGGGTTGAAGATGGGTTGGTGAGAAAACAGCCTGGAGTCTGGGAACACCTTAGGAAGATAAGTGGCAACACAGCAGCTGGCCTCAGCAAAGGGGAGGACCTAGTTTACCTGGGATTTGACCTGAGGTGTGTCACATCCAGGACTCAGTTCTACCGACTTGGAAATGCACATGGTGGCACTGATCTAAGTATCTACGAATCTGAAAGAAAATAACGTCCACTGAATTCTCAGCTGTGGGCAGGGATGAAGGTTCAGCAATCTGTCTCTTTTCTGAGGCCCCAGGTAGCCTCCAAACACATCTACATTCAAATCCCTATGTTACTTTACCTGATAAAAAGGACTTTGCAGCTATGATGAAGATAAAGGTCTTGGGGCACTTGGGTGGTGCAGTCAGTTAAGTGTCTGATTCTTGAATCCACGTTTGGCTCCACTCTGGGCATGAAGCCTACTTAAAGAAGAAAAAAGATAAGGGTCTTGAGTTGGGGAGATTATCCTAGATTTTCCAGGGCCTTATAAGGGGGAAGCACAAGGGTCTGAGTCAGCAGGAAGAGATATAAGAACAGAAGCAGAGATCAGAGACAACATATTCCACTGTTGGCTTTGATGATGGAGAGAGGAGCCTTGAGCCTGGGCTGGTAGGCACCCTTAGGGAGTAGAAAATGCAAAGAAAGGGATTCTCCCCCAGAGCCTCCAGAAGGGACCAGCCCTGCTAACATTTGGCTTTAGCCCAGTGAAACTGGTTTTGGATTTCTGACTTCCAGAACTGTAACAGGGAGAAGCTGTGTTGTTCTGAATCACCAAGTTCATGGTAATCTGTTGCAACACTTGAGCTCATACAGGGATCCAGAAGAGGATGGTCTCCTTCTCCTCGTAGGAGCCCTCAGAGGGCTAGGACTCGGTGGAGGGGGGTCATCCAGGAGAACTCCAAACCATGTTTGTTGACAGAGACGGGAAGAGAGGGTGACTGGGTGAGCAAATGACAGTGTGGATACAGAGCTGAATTGCAACAGCTGATATAGGTGACATAGGCAGGACACTTGCTTCATGCCAGGCTTTGTACTTTACGTGTTATCTCATTTCATCCTCTCAAAAACCCAGAGGAAACTGAGACACACAGAGTTTAAGTAATTTGCCTGAGGTCACACAGCAGTAAGAGGCAGAGCTGAGACCCACACCAGCCTGACACCAGAGTCCATGCTCCTTATCCTGCACTGTCTCCTAGTCTGAGAAAGTGGGTGATGGGTGTGCATCAACGGGGTGTTTCTTGAGTGGGAAGCTGTGCTACCAGCCACCCTTTTATTTTATTTTATTTTATTTTATTTTATTTTATTTTTTTATTTATTTTTGAGAGAAAGAGCAAGGGAGTGAAGGGCAGAGAGAGAGAGAGAGGGAGGGAGAGAGAATCCCATGAGGTGCAGGGAAAGAGAGAGAGAGAGAGAGAGGAGTACAGAGCCTGGAGAAGATCTCTAGCTCACCTGAAGCAGCTCACCCAAAGCAGGGCTTGAGCTCACCTGATGCGGGGCTAGAACTCACAAACTGCGAGATCATGACCTGAGTGGAAGTCAAGGGAGATGCTTAACTGACTGAACCAACCAGGTGCCCCTAGCATATAGTTTTCTAAGCATGCCTGTCGTGTGTGTGTGTGTGTGTGTGTGTGTGTGTGTGTGTGTGTGTGTGTAATCCCTTGGCTGGAGCTTTCCATATAACAAAGATGACCCAAGATGAGACATCAGGAAACCAGGTAGGTCTGGGCAATGTTTGACCCTCAGTAGTTCTGTGGCCTTGACTTCACCCTAAGCTGTCAGAGTAGGCAGGAACATTTAACAGATGCAGAAATTGAGACCCAGAGTAGTTCCTTGTCTTGCCCAGGATTGTTTCTGGTTGGGGGCAGTTTTCTCCACCCAGAGGAGGCCTCTTCATTGCAGACTTTAGAGCTGAGAAAACAGATACAATGCTTGCGGACAATCGAGTTCCTCAATGATGTCTGGGACTGCTCTCCTGGTCTGCCTCATTCATAGATTATGATAAGAATTCCCAGTTTGGCCACTTACCTGGCTGAGTGACCCCAGGAAAGTTATCTAACCTCTTTATGCCTCAGTTTCCTCATCTGGAAAATGGGGATCACTTATGTAGAGTGCTTACAACAAAGTTTGGCAAAAAAAAAAAAAAATGAGTAGGCGGAGCACTGAGGGGGTAGGTGTCCAGGGCAGATTCTGAGGTCACCAGATTATTTAATAGGTTGGTCCTCCAGCAGCCATATCAGAATAGAGACTGGATCTGGACCCCCCGACTCTCATCTGTGGGGCCTTGGCCAAGTCATACAACTTTAAAGAAGTGTGAAGCATTGCTGGAGGGTCAGTCAGGAGGCACCGCCAGATCCCCGCATATTGTTGGGGCTTGGCAGGCCACAGCTGTTGTTACTGATGTTTGGCCCTTGGTTCTGTCTCTGCTTCCCAGGGATTTCCAGAGATAATACTGTGCTCCTAGAAGTGGTTTGGTATAACAGAGGGGTGACAATATAGGTCCGGCTGGTTCTGGCACCGTCTGACAAGCTGGTGACCCTGAGCAAGTCCATGGCTCTGTCTAGGCATCCATCCCTGTGGGAACAATGAGCCTTCTGGTTCTGACTGGGTCATCGAGGATGCCTGGCCCCTGGAGGGAGCCCGTTGCTGAAGTACAAAGAGACAATAATGATCATACCCAACATTTCCGGAACAGGAACCATTCAGTTGGCTCAGATCTGATGCTGGACCCTTTTTGGTGGTTGTTCCCTCTCCTCAGCCCTTCTCCCCAGACTTTGCGTAGGGATTCAGAATCATAAAAAGAGTTTGGTCACATCCAGTTCCACCCATTCCTACAGGTGAATGGGTGGAGGCAGAGCAAGGTGGCCAATTGTAGGGGGAGGAGCTAAAGGAACCTCCTCTCCGGGAGCCCTGAGCTGAGCCTTCTCTCTGGTCTCCCCTCTGGCTTCACTCTCCTGCAACATGAAGATGTGCCCCTCCCATGATGACCATGGCCACCACGTGCAGGGGGTTAGACAGTATTCTACTTGGTGACCTCACCAGACCACTGACCAGAACTAGCTGGTTTAACTGTGGAGAAGGTGAGAGACCATGGTAGTTTCTGGGTTTGCTCACTACCTACCACACACACCCTGACCTGCTGACTCCACAGGTCCTTCTCCACCCAGTGCTGTGCATCCCTCTCCTTCCTGGCCCATCCCACTTCTTGCCCCTCCTTCTGGCCCCAGACAGCCCTTGTGCTTTGGTCCTCACACCCCCAGCATGTGTCTCCCACCCCTCTCTAACCTCTTCAAGCCCCTTCTTTAAGGTCCTGTTTAAAACTCCCCTCTTCCCTCCTCCCTTCCACAAATACTTCATGGGCAATTTCTCTCTCCATCCTGGACAACCTTTTCATAGCCCATCCTCCAGATTGCTAGAGAGGACAGCATGGCTATGAAGGTTGATGCTTTTTGATGCTTGTCATGTGCCATTCACCATGCAAAGCATTTTACATGAATTACTTGACTTCTCTTAGGGGCAAGTACTATGATTATTCCATTTTGCAGATGGGGGAAACTCAGGCTTAGAAATGTTAGGCAACTCACCCAAGGTCACAGAACCAGGAAATGGCAAAATGTGGAGACAAACTTCAGTCTTTCTAAAGCTTATGTTCTTTGCCACCTAGTTGGGCTCCTGTCCTGCAGCTCAGACACCCCTCCCAGGCTGGCCCTATCCCTGCTAGGTCTCATCTCCCATGCCCCCCCCCCCATCATTCACTCCAAATGACTCCCCATGCATGCTCATTCCTCTGAGCCTTTGCACATGCCACTCCTGTTTCGAACACCTTTCCCTTCCTTTTGCCACCAAAAGCCTGCCCATGCATGGATCTCAGCTCAGCAGCCCTTGCTCTGGGAGTCCCTCCTTGAGGCCCTGGCTGCCCTTGCCTGAGATGATTGGAGAGATTCACCCACCTCCTTGCTCCTACAGCACTGGGTGTGGTTCTCCTTGTGTGGGCTACCACGGGCTCCAGGCTCTGGGTGGCCAAATCTGTGCCAGCATCCAGTTGCCTTTGCCACACACTTACCAGGCACCCATTACATGCCAGGTACTGGGCTGGGCTCTTGGGACACAGGGGGATGCCAGACAAATATGTTTTATCCTTTGCAGGGCTGGCAGCCTGGTAGGGAAAACAGGTCAACACTCAGAACCATATGGAGAGCTAAGTTCTGTGGTGGTTATGAATGTTCCCAAGAGGAACACCTATCCAGGACTTGGGACATGCAGCAGGCTTTGTGGAGCAAGCAATAGTAAACCGAGATGGATTTAATCAAGCCATGAGAGGATTAAGGAGGAAGGCAGCGTTCCAGGCAAAGAGAACGGCCTGTGCAAAGGCCCAGGGGAAAGAGAAAGCTGGGTGCTTAGGATACCAGAGATTGGCACAACTGGAAAATACAGCCTCCAGGGCCCGTGTTGCAAGACCACTCTGGAGAGGCAACCTCCAGCCCTTTGACCATAAAGGGTTGTGTGAATCCTGCTTCTCTCTCCCACTCATCTGTGGGTTCCAGCTGGCTTTGAGGACAGGCTGGCATGGTAGTTAACAGCCTGGCTTGCAGCCAGCAAACTTGGGCTTGATAGTAACCTCAGCAAGCTGCTTACCTATTCTGGGTCTTACTCTCATTTTTAAAAATGGGAATAATAATAGCCACCACCTCCTAGGGTTTGGAAGAAGAGTGGATCGTTTTGGCACATGAGTAGAACTCAATCGTGTGATTGTTACGGTGATAACGATCACATAACAGGTTACATAACATATAATTGTTATCACTGTTACTCTTATCATTATTTCTATTATTGGATCTGAATCATTTTTGCCCCTCCTATGAGTGGCACCACAGGCTACTGTTGCCCGCCCAGGTCTTGGTGCTGGGGAGGAGCAGGGAGGGTAGGTGAGGTCCAGGGTCATAGGACAACCCCTTTGCCCCCCACCGCTGTGCATGGGCCAAGGTATGGGGTGTCTGGCCATGTGGACTATTCTGGCAGGTGTGCCCGACGCAGAATTTGGATGCTATGTGAACACTCCAGCCTGACTGGGAACATGGCCTGTCAGCCAGGCTCCTTCCCTCCAGGCTCCTGTCAGCCATAGCATCCTCTTTCTTGGGGAAGAGCTGACCCTCTTGGGGTTGGCCCTTCTCATTCTCCCTGCAGGATACGGGGACACCTGTTGTGCTGGTAATTCTTTATTGTGATCATTCTCATCCAGTTAATTTTCTGCCCTCTCTGCCAACCCACAGCCCTAGAGAGCTAACTCCTAAGAACTATGTCACTCAGACTCCTTTAGGCTCTAAATTCTGGCTGAATCTGGCCAAAGGGAAGCTGTAGCAGGAGAGCGGAGTGTGGGAGGAGACAGAGGGTAGGGGTCTGTCCCACTCTCTGTCCCCTCCTTTCTTCTATGGTTCCTGCATTGGCTGTGACTGGAATGGCCACTAGAGAACACTCCTTCTATTCCCTCTTGATTTTTGGATCATTATGGGCTGCCCTGCTGCCCTAGCCCTGGGATTCCTCCACCTATCTTCCTGGTTTCCAAACCCTGCCCTCACCTCCATACAGAGTCTTGTTATTAGATTCTTTGCAGCTCAGCCCTTCTGTGTGCATTTGTTTCCTGCTCTGATTCCAATCAATACTCTTAGGGAGGCTCTCCACAGTTCCTTAAAGAGATCCTGCCCTAGCTAGCCAAGAACAGGGCATCAGTCTGCTCCTCTCCTTACCATCTCATTACCTTGCTATCTTCTTTTTTATTTTTTATTTTTGAAGTTTATTTATTTTGAGAGAGAACATGTATGAGTGACGGAGGGGCAATGAAAAGGAGAGAGAGAATCCTAAGCAGGCCCTGTGCCATCAGCACAGAGCCCAATGTGGAACTTGAACTCATGAACCATGAGATCATGACCCGAGTGGAAATCAAGAGTCAGATACTCAATCAACTGAGCCACCTGGGCACCCCTTACCTTGGTATCTTCAAGAGAGAAGGTGGAGGTCTTGTTTGGGTACCTGTTCTGGAGGGATTGGAGCTCCCTTGATTCCAGAGGTCCTTCTGGTCTGCCTGTAGGGCTGCAGAGGAAGCCGGGACCCCATCATGAAGAGCCTCAGGAGCCATGGGGGAGATTTGGTGTTTTATTATAATAACAATAAGTCACAACAGATTTTTGGGCTGGGGAGTGCCATAATCTGATTTATAACTGTGGAGGATTTGTCTTCTGAGTGGCTCTAGAGGACTGAGTATATACCCAGGGAAGATACTTGGGGAGCTAGTGCTCTTGTTCTCATGTGACATTATGGCACTGCTACCATTAGAGACATCTGCCACCTCCACCGTGAAGCCTCAGCTGAACAACCTTTCCTATTGTGTGCATAAAATTTTGTTACAGCAGCGATCATACTCCGCTTCTGTGAGCTTCTCCTTCTCTCAAGGGTGGGCTCCTCAGCCTTGTGTCTGCTTGTTCCCAGGGTCCTAAGCCCAGCGCGGGGCTGGCACATAATGAGTAAAATAGGGCCTGGCCATCACTGAACTGGTTGGTGCTCTCTAGTTCAAATGCAAATGCCTTTGAAGGCACAGCCTGTTATAACATCACCAACTATTCGCAGAGCGCTAATAACCAGATCAGCCTGCATCATCCTGTGAAGCAAGGAAAGAAAGCAAACATCTGCCCAACCTCTGCTCTGTGCTAAGCGGCTTTCCATGCAGTGCCTCGTTCAATCCATGCAGCAGCCCCGGGAATAGGCAGGACTATCCCTATTTTCCCCTGTGGAAACGGAGGCTCAGAGAAGTCCTCTCACCTGGATTAGTCACCCAGCTTGTGAGTGACAACCAGGATGCAAACTCAACTCTCTCTGTCTACTAAAGAGGTAAATGCTCTCAGATGAACTGGGCCAAGGCTGCTGAGGGAAGTGGGCCAGCAGAGTATATTTGAAGAATAACAAAAACAATACAAATTCAGCAGTAATGGTATCTAGCTTTACATACTTTATAGCCATCAACTGTCACCCATTGGCACAGGAGGGGAGGCCCCTGCCTGAGTCTCAGTTTCTCCCCATGAGCAGCAGGACTTTGCACAACTACTTCCCGGTTACCATTCAGGTTTGGCCTCCTTCCTCTAAGAAGCCTCCTGGACCTCCCAAGACCTGGACAGGTGCCTCTTATATATGTCTGTGTAGTTCCTCACAATTGCCTCTATGCACATGCATGCACACGTACATGTACACCCAAATATGTGTACATGTGTGTATATAGAAAGCCTCAGGAATTCTAGAGACACCTCAGGGAAGGCCTGGGAGCTTTATTCCATGGAGAAGGTTGCCATGGGGGTGAGGGTGTACACTTGTTTTGAATGGCCCTGAGTAGGAAGGGCTGATGGGCGAAAGCTCCAGAGAGACCATTTTCAGACTTTTTTCAGAGTCAGCCTAAGAAAGAACTTTCTAGTAGTGAGAGTTTCTCAAGGGGGCAGCAGGCTTCCTGGAGAACCTGCAGGCACAGGATGGGAGGTAGCCACTGGAGAGAGGCAAGGCTTGGGGAGGGACAGGGAAATGGGGAGGACCAGATGCATCCTGTCGGGCTCACTTCTGGGATTGGAAGCTCTCTTATAATGACAGAAACCGCCACTGAGAGGTTCTTACAAAGTGCTTGGCCCATCACATACATGATCTCATTTAATCTTTATATTAGCCCTGCAAGATAGGTGTAAACCCATTCATAGATGAGGAAACAAGGTTCAGAGAAGTTATGTAACTTGCCCGGGAGGAATCAGCAGAGCCAGGATTTGAACATAAGTTATATCTGACCCTAGATCTCGATCCAGTAAGCCAGCACTCACTACTTCCCCCAGGATTTAAGTTCATACAAGCCTCACCCATGTCACCAGCACAACTGAGCCCATTTGTCTCATTTTCACGTGCCTCAGTTTCCTCTACAGTGTCCCTACCTCTTTTATGTTAGAAGTTGGCCATCAGATTATAGTCTGCTGTGGAAGAATGGTTAGCTTGGCCTGGGTCACGGACAGTCCCAAGACTATTTGGTCCCTCTGGGGCCCCCCTCTGTCTCCTTCTAGAAGGAAGCCATTGTGGACCAGCTTGTTACAGGACCTCTGGACACATTTATGGATCCACATGGGCTGGGAGGGGCAAGAAGGTGACATGAACCGTGGCAGCTACAGCTGAGAGGTTTCAGAAAGGCCTGTGGCTTTTGTTTCAGGTCTGATGAAAGGAAAGGGAAGAGAAACAAAACAAAACAAAACAAAACAAAACAAAACAAAACAAAACAAGGTAAATCCAAACCCAGTAGGCTGCCTGCCTGGAGTCTGTGAAACATGGTTCAGGCCAAAGTCAATGTCGGCCAAGAGGGAAATTACAGGCCTTAAATAGGAGACAAGTCTGCAGAAAGCTTCTAGGGTTGCATTTGGCAAATGTTTGCTTGCCTACACATGTGTTTGTGTGGACCTGTTTTCCTAAGCGTGTGTCTCTTTTTTATTTATGTATTTAGCCCTGACGCTTTTTTTTTTTTAATTTTTTTTTTCCAACGTTTATTTATTTCTTTTTGGGACAGAGAGAGACAGAGCATGAACGGGGGACGGGCAGAGAGAGAGGGAGACACAGAATCGGAAACAGGCTCCAGGCTCTGAGCCATCAGCCCAGAGCCCGACGCGGGGCTCGAACTCACAGACCGCGAGATCGTGACCTGGCTGAAGTCGGACGCTTAACCGACTGCGCCACCCAGGCGCCCCATAAGTGTAGAAACTGTACTTTAAAATTCTTTATCTCTTGAGGCACCTGGGTGGCTCAGTCAGTTAAGCGTCTGACTTTGGCTCAGGTCATGATCTCAGGGTTCGTGGGTTCAAGCCCTGTGTTAGGCTCTGTGCTGACAGCTCGGAGCCTGGAGCCTGCTTAGGATTCTGTGTCTCTCTCTTTCTCAAAAATAAGCATTAAAAAAATTAAAATTCTTCATCTCTGGATGATATTTGGGGCAATTCCATTTAGCTTAGTTAAATCCAGCTAGTATTTACCGACAGGCTGTTTCATGCCACGTGCTGTGCTGGGCATCATAAGAAGAAGATACACGCACAGAGAAGGATCCCAGAGGACGGACCCGCTGGGCTGGGATCATTTCAGCTGGGTGTAGCTGGGACCTAAAAGTGGGGAAGTCTTAGTGCTTGCCAAAGAGGGGGCCAATAAGTAGACAAAAGTAGAGAGGACCCTTGCAGGTAAAAGGAAGAAAACTCATCTGGGGGGAACTTATCTGAAGGTCAAACTTATCTGAAGGTGACTTGGGGCGCCTGGGTGGCTTGGTCGGTTAAGTGTCCGACTTCGGCTCAGGTCATGATCTCGCGGTCCGTGAGTTCGAGCCCCAAGTCGGGCTCTGTGCTGACAGCTCAGAGCCTGGAGCCTACTTCAGATTCTGTGTCTCCCTCTCTCTCTGCCCATCCCATGCTCACGCTCTGTCTGTCTCTGTCTCAAAAATAAATAAACGTTAAAAAAAAAATTAAAAAAATATTAAAAAAAAAAAAAGATAGGTGACTTGCCCCCAGGTCATTGCTAGAAAGCAGCACACTGAGGATTTGAACCCAGATCCCTATGAGTGCTTCCTACCTCAGCAAAAACTCCTGAACCTTTATTAAAGCCCTGTGAGTTGGCAGGAAGACTGTATCTAGCCTCTTTAAGCCCTTCTCACTCCTAAGGACCAGCTGAGTCCTACATGTCTCAGTATGGCTACTTTAATACCTTAATTTATTTTATGCCTTCAAGTAAATTAATACTTTGATACTGCTGAGCTCCTGGAAAATATATGCCTCAATATTGCCGTGTCCCATTTAATGGAGCTATGCTTTTCTTTTCAACAACATAAACACATGTACTCATTTTTTTTACTTGTTATAAAAGAGTGATCTGTGATTTCTGTGTCATGATGGTGCTCAACAAAGAGGACAGGAGCAATGAAACTATCTTTGAGGGCAGAGATGATTTTAAATTCCTTTTTATTTCCTGTCAAGTACTCAAGAAGTACTTGCAGAGCTGGCCCGGTGTGGCTATACTTTTTTGTGGAGTGTGTTAGTCAGATATTGCCACAGTAATTCTTGGTAACAAAGGACCCAATACTCGGTCACAACTGCAAGGATTTTTTTTTCTCACTTATGAGTTTGAAGGTTGGCTGGCTTAGGCTTAGGCTTCAGGTTTGGTATGGTTTTGGGTCAGGTTCAGTTTACTCTTTTTTGTCCCACTCTGAGGACTAGGCTGAAAAGTA
The DNA here is from genome assembly GCF_014898765.1 of Herpailurus yagouaroundi. NCBI lineage: Eukaryota > Metazoa > Chordata > Mammalia > Carnivora > Felidae > Herpailurus > Herpailurus yagouaroundi. Next base: position 48,161,990 of record NW_024412388.1, read on the forward strand.
GCTTCTGATTGCTGTTCTCACGGTAACTGAGCAAGTGAGTGGACAAGAACATGATGAAACAGATAATGCCTCTGAGGTCTCAACCCAGAACTGCCATGCTGTCATTTTCCACCACATTCCTCTGCCCACAACAGTCATATGGTCAATCCCAGTGCCACTGGGCCGGGAAATATATTTGCCCACTCTAGTGGGAGGCCCTACAAAGTCAAATGGCGAAGGAGATCATTCTAACATAAGGAGAACGTCAGGAATTGGATAAAGGTGCTGGGCTTCAGAGGTAGACTCGATTTCAAATTTGAATTATTGCTTATCTGCTTTGGAGACTAGGGAAATTAACCTCCCTGACTCTTTGCTTCTCGTACTGAATGGTTATAGTATGCCAGTCACTGAGTTTAGCATTTTAGGAACACTGTCATATGTAAGGAAGGTAAATTTCTAGTGAACTTCACCCAAGGAATAGCCAGCTGATGTGACCGGCTACCAACACCCAAGTTTCAAAGTTCATTGTTGGTTTTAAAAAGCAAGGGCTATTATTAGCAGCAATCAGCGGCAACCACACTTCCCAGTCACATGTCTTCAGGAGGAAGGAACTTGAAGCCAAGCCTGGATGGTGTCAATGGTGCAATATGTTTGGTGTGGAGGCAAATTTCATAATTGCCATGGCTGTCAGGTGATGCCCAGACCTCCGCCCCCCAGATAGCTTTCCATTCTGATACCGGGTGCTCTGACTTCCCTGGGGAAGGACAGCTGGCAGCTTTTTGCGAGACTTGAGTCGTGTGCCATGGAAGATACTAGCAAGAGTAGATCTTGGATCAGATAGACCTGATTTGAATGAAGGCTGAGCCCCTGACTGGCTGGGTGGCCTTCTCCCAGCAATGCTGTTCCCTCTGCCTGCAGTACCCTGCCTTTCAGGGCCACCATCTATCTGCCTCCATGTCCCTTCATCCTGGAGCCTGACCCTCTCTAGCCCTATGTCCCCTTAACACCCTGGATGCCCTCAGGCCTTATACTTTGGTTATCCTCATTGCTCACTTAATTAACTCTCTGCCACTAGAATAAAGACTCTGGGAATGCAGGCCCCGACCCTTGTTTCCCACTGAAATCCTGCTTCCCAGCATTGTGCCTGGTACAGTGGAGACACTCTGTGAACATTTATTTTCCTAATGAATTCAACAATAAATCACTAAAATCGGGCTATTGCTTCATAATTGTTTTACAGTGGATTCCTTATTGTCTGTGCTATGGAAGCCACTGGCTCTAAATCCTTGCTACTCATAGTGTGGTCCTTGGACCCGGTTGCTCTGTAAACTTGTAAGAAAACAGCAGCTCAGCGCTGTCCCCCTCCCAGACCTACTGAATCATAAGCTGCATTTTAACTAGATCTCAAATGATTCATGTTCACACTAAAGTTTGAGAAGCACCTCTCTCAACAGCTTTAGGCAACTTTCAAAATCAAACCTGACTGCACAGTCCTGCCTTGATATATTCAACGACTGCCACAGCCTCTAAAGCCAGTTCCACTGGTCAAAATTGCTGATGGTTTTAAGCATGCAGAACTTTATTATGCTATGCATTTTACAGATGAGGAAGCTAAGACCCCGAAGAGTGAAATGATGCTCCACTGCCCCCACAGCTAGTGAGAAGCAGAGCCTGATACTTTCTCTTCCAGTCCAGATTCAAGTTCAGAGCAGAGGGACTCTAGATTAGACTGCAAGGTCATGTCTCATATTCTCCCTGGTAAGTGCCAGAACTGAGGTCCAAGGCCAGTCTGCCTCACTCCCAAACTCTGACATGCCTGCTTACCCTACACCAGCTCCCATGACTTCTTCATAATAAATGAGGAAGCAATTCACCCGAGGTCACACAGAGAATTAGAGGCTGTGCTACACATACAGTGTCTCTTCCTGAGACCACAGCACCTGTCTTCCCTCGGTATTACCATAGGAAGGGGTTTCCAGAGAATGGTCTCCAGGCTGACTGCTGATCCCCAGGAGAGCTGGGCTTCTTATGAAGCTGAGTGAGTCACTTTGGGGAGGCTTCTGGCCCCTCCTCTGAAGCACTGCTTCTGTGTTTAGTCTGGTCTGCCTCCAGGGGCAAGATGATGAAACGGAGGACTGCCTTGGACAGCATCTGCCACTTGCATGCCAGTCTGTCCCCATGTTTTCCTTTAGCCAGGGGGTCTTCATAGCTGGGCTGAAATGCATGAGATAGATGCTGGAGGGAAAGAGAGATTAGCTATAACTCAAGCTGCAGAAAAGGAAGAGTCAAGGGGACAGGACGGCTTTCTTCAGAAAGGTGAAGTCCCTGAATTCTCCAAGATCAGGGAATGACAGTCTTAGGAAGATTCTTATAGAGCTTAAACCCATTGCATTTAATAGCTGGGTCAGGCCTGGGTTCCAGTCTTGCTCTGCCTCTTTCCACCACACAACATTATACCTGTTGTGTAACAATGATGGCACCGACTTAGATTGTTGTAATCTTAAAGTGAAATAGTATGTGTCATATGCCTGGTAAGTAAGAGTAGGTTGTGTGTGTGTGTGTTTGTGTATGTGCGTGCACATGTGTGCGTGTCCGCATGCATGTGTATTTGCCCCCTCACCTCCTCATTTTCTAGACAGAGAAATGAGAGCCAGAGCCAGAAGCTGTGATGTGCATAGACACATGGGAGTTAAGGACAGAGGCAAGAGTTGAATCCTTGCCTCCAGCCTCCCAGGCTAGCATTCCTTCTCTCACCTTACAATAATAGGGATGAAATTCATTAACGATATTCCAAACTTCTAGGCCATGAAAACATAAAAAATGATCATTCTTAGATAGCATATGTAGAATATGCTAAAATAAAATTGTTCTTCAAGCATTCCAGCGTCTAAAAAGATCTTTGAAGTAGGATTTCTGTATGGTCGGGGCAGTGGGCATGTGGTCAGACTTGACACTTTACATTCAAGGGGCAGCTAGACTCAGAGCTGTCCTCATGCCAGCCTCCACTCCCAAGACTGAAGCTGTGAGCCAAAGTCAAGGGTAGGATGCAGCACACATGGATGGGCCCTGGAGACAGCGGGGACCAGCTTTATCTATGAGGTAAGAGCTATGAAAGTACCTCATGAACCGTGAGTTAACTTCAGTAATTCTGTTCTTATTACAAAGGAATATTCCAGAAATGACTTTATCCCTCAAAGCACAGGGCCTTTCCATGGATCTCTGAGACCACATTAGACACTGAATCTTTTACAAACACATTGATAATTTATATCACATAACAATATAAGGATGCGATTTGTTAAGCATTTCCCTATATTTATTGTTTGAGGAAATAGACATTCCTGATCAAGATTCAGGGGTAGGGCCCCAAAATCCTTTGGTGCCTTCTGAACCATCAAGGCAAGACCCAAACATGGCTCCTGTCAGCTCACTGACCTTTAGGTCTTTGTTCAGATGACACCTTCCCAGTGTGGCCAGGGAAGGCCACCCTAACTAAAATTGCAAACCTACCATCAACATACTCTATGCCCATTTCCTCCTGACTTATTGTTCATCTTCACACTTGATGTCATGTAACACATTACATATCTCACTTTGCTATTGCCTATGTCCCCCCCCCCCATTTATTTAGCAATACTCACATGCTGTAAATGCTTTGCAAATATCAGCTTATTCAGTCCTCATAACAACTGTAAAAGGAGATCCCATTATTTGCCCCTCCGTACAGATGAAGAGACTGAGGTACTGTGAGGTTAGGCACTGTGTCCATGGTCACACAGCTTGCATGTGGAAGGGTTAAGATAGGATCTCAAGCGTCTAGCTTCCATGTCCTCACACCCACCACACTGTTCCACCCATAGGGTGTGAATACACAAAGGCAGGGGTTTGCCTGTCTGATTCCCAGTGCCTAGAATACTGCCTGGTGTACCGTAGCACCTAAGAGTTATTTGATGAATGAATGATGATATAGGACTATACCATTTCCGTTGCTTTGAAAGCCCTTCATTCACAGACACCCTGTGTAGACAGCTATTCTCCATGCACCAAACATCTGGATTGTAGGAAGGCAGTGGGGCAGGTGGAAAGAGCATGGGCTTTTGTGTCAGAAAAGAAGGGCATCACAATCCTAACTTGGTCAGTCACAAGTATACTAATACTGGGGCTGTTTGACCTTAACAGATTCACCTAACCTCTCTAAGCTTTGGTTGCCTCATCTTTAAAATGGAGAAAACAGGGTGGCTCTGTCGGTTGAGTGACTTTGGTTCAGGTCATGATCTTGTGATTCATGGGTTCAAGCCCCACATTGGGCTCGCTGCTGTCAGCACAGAGCCTACTTCAGACCCTCTCTCCCCTTCTCTTTGCCCCTCCCCCACATGCTTATGCTAGCTCTCTCACTCTCTCTTTCTCTCTCTCTCAAAAAATAAATAAACATTGGGATGTCTGCGTGGCTCATTTGGTTCAGCATCTGACTCTTGATGTTTTGCTCAGGTCATAATCTCATGGTTTGTGAGTTCAAGCCCCCCACATTGGGCTCTGCACTGACAGCACAGAGCCTGCTTGGGATTCTCTCTCTCCCTCTCTCTCTTTGCCCCTCCCCATTCACTCTCTCTCTCTCAAAATAAATAAACCTTTAAACAAACAAAAAAACAAACATTAACAAAAAGAAATTTAAATGGAGAAAACAGTGGGTTCCTCAGAGAGTTACACATTATAAAGCTCAGTGCAGATAAAGGGCCAGGCACAGAGCAGGTACTCTGTAAAGATCGGTTCCCTCCTGCACTGGAAAGGATGAAGGAAAGTGAAGTGAAACTCCATCTTCCTTTTGCTGAGCAAGCTCTGTTTTTTTTTGTTTTTTTGTGTTTTTTTTTGGAATGAGTATGTTAGGGGTCAGGGTGTGGGGGATGCAAAGAGGACCAGGAGATGAAAAAATTTCACTTTTCGCTTCTACAGCAGTTAAGACTGGAGCATTTCAGTCAAGGCAACAACATATTTCTTTTGATTCTCGGATAAAGCCATATTGACGTCACTTTTTTTTTCTTCTGTTACCCTATTAAATTTGGTTGTCTATAACATAAAACACTGGCTCTTCAGAAGTGGTTTCCATCGTATTATTGAGCAGTCAGGAGGATTTCCATCTATCTCCCACCAGAAAACAAAGTCTGCTTCAAATTAGAACAAAGCTGCACATCTGACCTCCGAGTTTCTTATTCCTCCTAATTTGTAGGCTGAGCTTTTAAAACTCTAAATATTTGTCTTACTTTTAAGACTGTTTTCTTCAAATGTTAGTCAGAGATTCTGCTGTGAAACCAGCGAAGATTCTTGGGCTCAAGCTAAGTTGGCTTGTGGTACTTGGAGGTTGCTTCTGCTGTCTGGATTTGGCGAGCTCCATGATATCCGATTGCGTTGGAAACTTCCAGAAACCACTTTCAGACAGAAGTATCTCCTGTATGGGGAGATGCAAGGTCCAAGAACCTCTGGCACATGCTCTGTTCTCTTTCGCAGACCTTTCTGCAGCTCACGACATGAACATCGCACGACAGCCATGTTGAATTCATTCTAAATCTCTGCACACACTGTTCCCTCTTCTTGGAACATTCTTTCCTTACCTTTTTTTTTTAATTTTTTTTTATGTTTATTTATTTTGGAGAGAGAGAGAGAAGCAGAGGTGAGTAGGAGAGGGGCGGAGAAAGAGGGAGACACAGAATCGGAAGCAGGCTTCAGGCTCAGAGCTGTCAGCACAGAGCCTTACGCAGGGCTCGAACCCACAAACCATGAAATCATGACCTGAGCCGAAGTTGGATGCTCAGTTGACTGAGCCACTCAGACTCCCCATTCCCTCACCTCTTCTGAAATCCAAGTTCTCCTGCCGAATCTTCAGGACTCACTGTGGTTCTACCTCTGGGAAAAGGCCTCCAAGAAGCCTGTGGGTGCCAGATCTATGTGATTTTTTTTTTCTCTAGTAATAAGCCCCTTTCTTAGCATCTTTAAATATTCTTGTTTCTCCTGGAATCTCCTTCAGAGTAGAAGCAATGTTATTCATTTAAATATCTTCAGGTCCTGGCATGGGGCCCGGTCTCTAGCAAGTGCTCAGTGAACACTAGGTTTAAAGACAAGCAGTAGAGTTTAAACTTTATGCTGACATGAACAGGGAGCTGGGTCCTTAATACAAAGAGCAAGCAGTAAGGTGAGAGGTGTGTGGATGGCTCTTCAGGAGACCCCTCAGGCCAGTCTGATTCAGCCCCTGTTATTCTGCACATGGGAAAGTGGGAGCTTAGGGACATGCCTGACGTTACCTGCATTGCTGGCTTTCAGTCCAGTGCCCGGCCTGTGTTGTCCGGGTGTCCCTTGTGCTCATGAAAATGAGATGCAGGAAAAACACAGCTGGCACAGTGGGGAAAGGCATCTAGGGAAAAAACCCTGGGAGTTAACAAGCACCACTGGATGTGGCCTACCATCTTGGCAGCAGGCTGCCTGCTGGACTGAAGGATGCCGACAGGTAGGAAGCCACAAGGAGGGCGCTGGGGAGGAGCCGGGGGATGGAGACCTGGGTCTTCAGTCCAGACCCGTTGGCCTGAGTCAGCACAGGCACCAGGAAAAAGTATCACAGAGCCGCCCTCAAATCAAAGGCTTTTGGCTCCTGCGAGTTGGGCATCAGACCAGATGTTAAGAAAGAGGGACATTGCAAAAAACCTCTAGTCGGAGGAAGTGGTTTGAGTTTCCTGCTTGAAGGAGGATGCTTCATTTAAATAGAATTCAGTAGAACAAAGTGGAAGGGGGAAGTATCCTAAGCCTTACGCTTGGACCTTGAGTCTGTTTCTTGTAGAGCAGGATTCAGAAACGCCTCCCAGGGAAACAGAGGCAGGGTTCTACCAAAGAACCTTAAACCCGGTGTAGGAATGGATGTAACAGAACGTGTTTCCACCTATACCTGTTCTGTGTGGGCCGTTTCCTCAACTAGTCCTTCTGACATTCTCCCCAAATTCTGGTGGAAACTCAGGTTCTCGGAGGGGAAGTGACTTACCACGGAAGACACAGCAAGGCACGGCCTGTGTTCGGACCTACTCCCCCAGACCAACCGATCCAGGTTTGCTCTCAAAGCTGGCTTATGTTCTCCAAACCCTTGGGGCTTCCGCCTAAGCGCGCACCTCTCATCTGTAAGCTGGCAGTTACCAGGCCTGTGCCCAGAACCTCCCACAAAGGCTAGAAGCCGAGTGGATGCTCAGAAGTGAAGGCTCTCCTCTGCCAGGACCTTTCTTCCTGGTAGCTCATTTCCTTCTCATGCCACACCAGTGACAAGGTCGGCTTTATCATCCCCGTGTTTGAGATGGGGAAACTGAGACTTGCGAGGGGAAATCATTTTTTTTCAGGAGATATTATTCGATCCCCTTAAAAAAAGAATAAAGGTACTGTATTTTCTGAGTATGGTATAGGTAAGATGTTTTAGGATACTTCTGTGTCAGAAGTATCATATTTATCTCTATTGCTAAACCAAAGAGTTCTGGCTTGCCATCCCCCTACATTTGGTAGAAGATTCCATGTGAGCTATATGGGGTGGAGGTTGCCCCAGACCCTGGGGGCTTATAAGGAATGGAGTTTCGAGAAGAGTCTGCCTCTGGTCTTCAGCTCCAGAAAGTTCTAACCACAAGGGTGACCTCAATGAAGCTCAAGCTTCAGGGCCTCTCACTTGCAAGAGACCCTGGAATAGACCCACAGCTCTGATATTATTATAAAATTTGCAGAAGTATGATTTTTTAACCTCAGTGGTTGAAAACACTGCTTCTTCTCCTATCCCCTGCCCTGTCTCCTCCATCACACTTCCCCTGTTGGGGAAGTTGGAATGGTTCTGGGCATTTTATATTTGTAATTATTTTTTCTTAAAGCCTCCCCCCCCCCCCCCCCCCATTGCATATGCTTCAAGCCCCACAGAAGATCTGTTCTTTTGGTGCTCTATGCATGGCTCTCCCTGGTAAGTTTGGTAGCTTTTTCTTTTACCTTCTCAGACGTTCTGCCCCCCCTGGGTGAGGGGTGCTATCTGGGAGTGGGATGCGGGTCTGCTTTTTTGGAAACAGCAGCTGCCATAAATCATCTTGCCATCCTAGAGAACCCCTACCAAGGTCAGGCCATTCCCCACTTACAACTGGACTACTAGTGCTGGCCCACCTTTCCTGCATCAGAATAAATGATTCCTATTTAACTAGGGAAGTAGGGGAGAGGATGTATAAGGACTGTTCAGGCCTTCTGAGAATCAAGACAGGACTCCCCGTCTCTCGTGGGAAAAGGTATTCCACAATATGGGAGCAAGCACAGCAAAAACTAAACATGTTTTCTGGCCTCACAGGCCAGACAGGATGCACAGACTAAAGAGGAGAGGGCTTCTTGGAAGAAGTGGCATTTGAACTAAACCGAAAAGAACGGAAGCATTTCTGCTGGGTAATGGGCTGGGGGAGCTGTGATTGAAAAGGGTCCAGAAGTCTAGATGCTTTTGCGAACACAGTGTCACAAAGGACAGAGGAAAAGGCCAGCAGGGAAACAGCAGGCATGGTGGATGTGGTTGTTTTTATTCTCTTAGATGAAGTTCAAAGCAAAGGTCTCTGATATCCTCTGAAGAGGGAATGTCCAGGTTGTTTTCCTGCCCAGAGGAGAGTAAACAGGATTACTGGAACCTGGTGGCCTCAGCCAGACACACAGACTGCTGCCTGGCTGGCCCAAGGAGACAGGGCCTTGTGGAAATGGCCGAGACTGGGAGCCGCCTTGGCCTCTGGACTTGGATACCCGAGGAGACGCCTCTGTTGAAACAACCTGTCTCAGGCACTTGGAATCTATATCTCAGGTCAGAAAATATACACAGCCTTTGACCCAGCAGTTCCGCTTCTAGGAATACAATAAGAAGAAATAGTTGCTGATATGTGTAAAGATACATATACAAGGATGCTCAGCATAGCGTTGTTTATAATAGAGCAAAATTGGAAGCACTTTAAATTTAGCAATGGGGAGAAAGTTAGGATACTTCCAGTGCATATATATGATAGAAAAATATTAACCATTAATAATCATGTCATATGTATTGACATGGAATATTCAGAATATTTGGCCAACTAAAAAAAAAGACTCTAAAGCAGTACATGCTGTCCATTCTCAATTATATAATGTATGTTATGCTGACACTTACTGAACACTTATCACTTGTGCCAGGCATGGCTCTCAACGTTAAAAAAATTTTTTCTAATGTTTACTTTTATTTTTGAAGAAGAGAGAAACAAAGTGTGATTGGGGGAGGGACAGAGAGAGAGGGAGAGACACAGAATCTGAAGCAGGCTCCAGGCTCTGAGCTGTCAGCACAGAGCCCGACACAGGGCTCGAACCCACGGTCATGATCTGAGCCAAAATCGATCACCCAACCGACTGAGCCACCCAGGTGCCCCTCCAAGCATTGAAAATATATGAATACATTTACTCAGTGAACAAGCTTGTGAAGAAGATATTTTTCTTGTCTCCATGTTACACATAAGGCAACTGAGACACAGAGGGTTCAAGTAATTTGCCCAAGGTGACACAGTAGTAAGTGGCAGAACTTGAACGTGAACAAGTCTGTCTCTAGAGTCCATACATAAACCACTGAACGGGCCATGCTGTGTGTGTGTGTGTGTGTGTGTGTGTGTGTGTGTGTGTGTAGAGTTTTCTGTCCCCTTAGAGGGATTACACAGAAATGTTAGCTGTGTTTTAAGTAATCTCCTCCTAGAATAAGATACAGCAGATATTTCCCAGTGCAAGGAAACGTTGCAGCTAGCACAGGCACTGGAAGACATCTACACTTTGCGTGTAAAGACCACACCATGTGCCTCTTTGGATCCTGCACAGGCCAGACCTAGCAATTCCCCAAGCCACTGAGTCAGCAAAACAGGAATGAAGTGCCACTTCTGTGCAGGCTCTGTTCTAGGTTCTGAGAATTCATCAGTGAGCAAGACAAGGCACACAGAAAACTTAGATCCTAGCCGGGGAGGCAGGGAGGTGACCAGAAACTAAATAAACAAGAGAAAGAGCAGCACTATGGAGACCTGCAGTGAGGACAATGTGGCAGGGTGGAGCCATGGGTTAAAGAGATTGAATGGTCAGGGAAGGTGACCTTTCAGAGGTGGTATTTTGCTAAAACTTGAACAGCCATAAGGAGCAAGGTATCTACCTATATCTATATAAGCTAGGAGATAGGGAGAGAGGGAGAGAGGGAGAGGGAGGGAGAGGGAGAAGGACAGGGGGAGGGGGAGGGGGAGGGAGAAAGGGATAAAGTAAGCCTGGTAAACTGTTAACACTTAGGAAATCTGGGTGAAGCGTACATTAAAATATTTTGTGTAAGTGTTGCAACATTTCTGTAACTCAAAATTATTTTAAAATGGAAGGTTGAAAATATATTCAGAAAATATATATTAAAAGTAACAATGATCTCTCTACATACGAGGAAGCAGGCAACAAGTCTTGGTGAGGAATGGTGAGCAGGGGAGGAAATCAAGGGGTAAGAAGATGCTGATGCCTTTGAATGAAGTAGGGGGAAGTTGAGGTTTGGGAAGCGGAAATGAGCTTCTCTTTTGGTGCTGAGATGCCTGATAGTCACGGTTTGTGAACTACAACACCTTTATCTTCTCATTGGGTCTTCCCCTGCACCGTTGTGAGTTAGTTAGGATTGGGATGATACTTCTTTTTCACCAGTGAAGAAACCGAGGCCAAGAGTGGGAAAATGATTTTGTGAGGTCTCATGCTGAGCAAGTAGCAGAGTTAGGGGCCAAAGTCAGATCTTCTGAATCTACTCAACTCAATACTCCCAAGGTCGAGTCATAAGAGACACTCTACATATGTTTTCTGCTGCTTCTAAGATTATGTAGACATTGAACAGGCTGACAAAAAAAAAAAAAAAATCTGTCCACGGAGGATTCACATGAGCTCAATCGTGCTGAGCCTCTCCAGTGGACCCTGAATGAATTTAATCTCCAAGAAGAGTAATGTTATAGTCTGCAACTTGATTTCCCTTGCTGCTAAGCTATTTTTCTATTTTTATTATTCTAAAGTAAAATCACTTGTCCCCACACAAAGATAGTTATGAGAATTAGCATCCAAAGAAGACGGTGCAAGAGAACAGCTTTGTGGTCTTCCATGCTCTACTGGACAGAGCTCTGGACTGTCTCGAGGCCCTGTTCATTGTCTTTGAGCATACTGCAAGTGTTCAAAGTGCCTTTGGAGGTTCACACCCTTATGACTGACTCTGCTTCTGCTAATTTGGAGACCAGTTTTAAATGGAAAGACCTAAAAAACAAAACCAAATGCAAAAGTTGACTTTATCACCAAAGTAGCACCTTCCAAGGCCCTATTGCTTTATTTAATTCCGCCAACAACCTCTTCAGGCAGCTGATGGCCTGATTTTACAGAGGATGAAAGTAAACCTTAAATTACACTGACTTTGAACCCATACCATCTAACTCCCAAATCCACACCTTTTCCACTGTACCATATGGCTGTGTTGTTGACCCTCTCTGCTCCCAAAGACACAATCTAACCCAGTCACAGGGTGTAAGAATGAGTTGCCTTGGAATCCATGCTGTTTGCAGGTCCTTACCACCCTAAATCAACCATCTGAGTTATTTCATTGGGATGGTATGCATGCTTGATTTATGTTGGCACCAAGCAAGCTATAAATTATGTCCATGGACCCACTGAAGGCTTTTCTCACATTGAAGATGTTTATAGAAACAGGAAACATGGCCTCTGCATGAACATACTGGTCTTCTCTATGTCAACATCATCATAAATAGACGTATCCAGGATCTCTGCCTGGACTGTTTTCCATAGATACTCAGCAAGTCCATGAGGTGGGTCATTATTACCAAGGAGGAGAAAAGAGGCCCTACCTCATGTCTAGGACTTATCCTGACAGGAGGCTCATTAAAAAATGCCCCACCTCCTGCCCCACCCTTCTCTGTTGCTAGCAGCTGAGTCTTGTCCTTTTGGACACCCCTCTCCTTTTTTTCACCTTTGATCTGTAGACTCCCGACCTGGGAACTCAGTGTTATAGTGCTGTTCTCTGCTCCTGGAAAAGCGGATCCACCCTGTGGACTCAATACCCTTTTGCTCTCATTGCTGTTTCCGGTTTACAAAGCTGTTCCACCCTCTATCACAGTGGACTTTCGTAAGGGTCAGGGGACTGCTTTTAGTATCCCCATTTTGCAGACGAGCAGAATGAGGCACGGGGGCGGGGGGAAGGATCTGTTATTTGGCTTTGAATTCTTCACAGAGTTTAGTATTAAAATTTGCCCTTCTTGAGGAACTTTACGGTGGTTGTAGGTTATTTCAACCAGAGTCATTAATATCTGTATCCCTGAGAGGCCTGCCAGAAAACAGCCATCCTACTTTTAAAGGGTTCAAATTAAATAGCATTTATAAAGACACTGTCGCAGAGGTGTGGGCAGCATTAGGGACTAGCCCCGAGGAACTCACCACAGTGGGGTGACTTTAGTACCTGTTACAGTCCGCATTGTGTCCCCCACCCCAAATTTATATGTTGAAGTGCTAACTCCCACTACCTCAGAATGGGACTGTATTTAGAGATGGGAGTCTTTAAAGAGACAATTAAGTTAAGATGAGGTCATTTTGGTGGGCCCTAATCCAATATGACTGGTCTTCTTACAAGAAAAGGTAATTTTAGACACAGATATACACAGAGGCAAAGCCATATGAAGACACAGGGAGAAGAAAACCAATTACAAGCCAAGGAGAGAGGCCTCAGAAGAAATCAACCCTGTCAAAATCTTCATCTTGGACTTCGAGCCTCCAGAGTTGTGAGAAAATAAGTTTCTGTTGTTTAAGCCACCTAGTCTGTGGTGCTTTGTGGTGGCAGCCCTAGCAGAAGAATACGATATCCTCTAAGCTTGAAAGTGGGAGAGGGAATAAATAGCTCACCTCTCTCTCCTCCCAGCCTCTGATCTGCTGATAGGGTTTCCCATGGGCTGAACCCTGCTGAAAACCAGATAAGATAATAGTATATGATCACAGCAAGAGCTCTGGAGAGGGGGTAAGTGCATTCACTCATTCATTTATTCTATGAATATTCGTTAAATACCTATAGTGGACCAGGAGCTAGTCTGAGTACAATGGATTCAAAGATAAATGAGATACAGTCCTCTGTCTCCTAAGGGCTCACAGTGCAGTACAGATAGCCAACCCCACTACGTGTTCTACTCTGTAAAAGCCTACTTGACAGGAGACACTTGGCTGTTTGAGGATGGTGCTATGGCAGCTCAGAGGAGGGCTCACTCACTCAGCCAGGGAGATGGGAACAGAACCACAGAGGACGGACGTTCTGGTGACCCCTGGAAGGACACTTTGGGTTTTACAGAGAGATAGAGGTCATGGTGGGCTAAAGCACATGCAAAGGGATAGAGACACAAAAAGGGAAGGACCTTAGTTAGAATCACTTCTTAACTGTGATGCCTCACAACCCTAAAGTCTATGTTCTGAGTACTTGTGGCCACATGGCACTGTGGTAAGAACAGGGTTGTAGTCTGTTGAGTTTAAGCTCCAGTGCCAGCATCTGCTCCCCATGTGACCTTGAAAAAGTCATTCAACCCTTCCATGCTTCTGTTTTCTCTCTGGTCAATCAGTCTACCAACCCTCCTGGGTGCCTTCTCTGTTCCAAGCCCCGGAGCTATAATGGTGCATGGCGCTGGTCTTGGGATCCTCTCAGAGAGAGGGGCAAACCCTATACTGAGCCCCCTTGTGCAAATGGAAAGGCTCCCAGTGCTGTACTCTAATGCCCTGGGAATACACAGGTTAAAGCACTGCCCTGCACACTTTGCAGAGACATGGCGGGAGTCTGGAGAAAAAACAAGAGTGAATACTTATAAACTGCTACTAAAATTGAGTGGCAGTTGTGGTTGCTGACATGTTGTGTGAGGGTTCTCCCTAACCATCTCTGCCTTCACACCTTGGCTCATTCCAGGCCCATCTCATGCCTCTGACTATTTAAATCTTACCCATCCTTCAAGGTCAAGGTCCAGATCCACCTTGTCCAGGAAATCTTCCCAGAACACCAGGCCACCAAGATCTATCACCCTCCTCTCAGCTCTGCCATGTCTATAGGCTCATTAGACATTTATCCATTAGTAAAAGACAGTTTTATGTTCTTCTAGAATTGGTGCCTGATCCAGGGTTGTCTGGATCAGAGAATTCTGTGGCCAGTTGGGACCTTAAAAAAGGCCACCATTGAACCTCCAGTCTCCTCCCTCCCAGCTTTCCACGTGATCACCCACAATACAGGCTGAAGTGCCCTCCTCTCCTGCTTAAAACCAGCTGACTCCACAATTGATTTGCCCAAAGGGGAATACTTTGGGGGACAAAAGCGAGTGCTGGTATTATAATGGTAGGACAATAGGCCTAACCAGGGCGATATAAAGCCAACTAGGGCAGAGAGTCCCTGTGTAACCCCATTACTACAGTCAGCCTGCCATGCTCTAGATCTACTGAACCACTTGTTAACCAAATGTCCCTTGCTTGTTCTGGCCCCTGTGTTTTGCACATTCTGTTCTCTCTGACTCAAATGTCATCCTCTCATCCTGTCTGTTCCATCCTGAAGTCACCAGCCCAGGGCTACCTCTTGCATGAAGCCTCCCAATGCCTGGGTTGGAGGGGATCGCTTCCAGCATCCTTTGTTCTGTCTCGCAGCACATGGCTGCAGTTACCGACAAGCCTGTTGGCCTTTCTCACTGGACTCTGAGCTCTCAGAAGTTGTGTCTCAGGCCACCTTTGTCTCCCCCGCCACTTGTCCAATGTCTGAATGTGATGTTCTGTCAGTGCTCGGTGTGTATTATTATTATTTTATAGATAAGATAGTTCATCTTTGCATCTGTTGCTCTGTACTGCCATTTCGTTCTTATCCTATTTCACTTTTGATGTGTAGGTTAGATACCCTGATGAAGGCAGAGTCTCAAGCACATCACATCATGAAGTTTGAGGTTTATTTCAGGAGAGCTGCTAATGCTCCTGATTTTCCAGCAGCTTTGGAACCAGAGGCATGACCTTCTGTATCTCCCAGAGGGGTAAATCCTCATCTCATTGGGCTACATATGTTGTATAGAAATAGGCAAAAGTCTTTCAGAGACATGTGAGGAAGACAAATGAGCGAGGGAAACAATAGGTGCCCCAATCCCTGCTTGCTAAAGAAATGAGTCCAAGAAAGAGAAGAAAGAAGAAAAAACTATACTAATTTTCTTATTTGGCTTTTAAACTCAAGTGAAATGGGACTTTGCAGAAGGAAGTTGACAGAGTAATAGGAAGAACCAGAAGAGAAGGAAAAGGAACCAGCTTTTATGGAGAGCTTATGGATGAGACATTTGTTTATAGCATCTCACTTTAATAAGACAACACCCCACCAGAGCAGATATTCTCATTTTACACTTGAGAAAGTTAGGGTCCGGAGAAGTTAAAACATTTCCCCAAGGTCACACAGGTTTAAGCGGTGGGTTGAAGGGAGGTTCTATCAAGACCAGACTCAAACCCAGGTCGTGTGACTCAACCTCCCCTGATGTCCCCCCCGTGTCCATAAGAAGCCTGATTTCCTGGCAGGACTTTCCTGAAGAGTCACAGCCATTTGGGCGCATCTATTCTGAGTAATTTTGTTTTTGAAAATCTGTCTCCTTACTTCCTAATCACAGCTTATAGATACCATACAGACAAGGCCATGCGTATTCATCACAATATCCCCAGAAATTGTCACAATGCCTGTCTCCACAGGGATTACTACTCAGCACATATTTATTGAGTGTCTTAGATCAGGCTCCTTGGCTTTCTGTGGCCAATCACCCCAGCGTGTCCATTTTTCTGAGCCTTTGGATCTTTTCCTCTTTTCTTTGTTCTGGAGTTTCCATTTCACTTCACGTGATCTTCCTCAACATCCCCACAGCCGACCTCCTGGCATGTTGGGACTGGCCATCAGGGTTCATTTCACAGAATGTGTGAAATTCTGTGTCTGGGGAGAATGCTCCTGTATTGGTAAACTCTTTGTTATGCCACTGCCTATTGCCCCTCATTCCAGTCCCGTGCATGGGCTCATGGCACCTGCCAGCGCAGATGGGCTGGGCCTTGTAACTCCTTCAGGATATAGCCCCTTTCCTGGAGGCCCAGCATGTCCATGGTAGGATTATGGGATGGCCTGATCCTAGTTTTTGGCCTGGTGGCCTGGAAGGGAAGTCCTGAAGCAGATGTGTGCTACCTTGCTGGGCAAAGCACTCCATGTCATCTAATGCAGGGGATGCATTAGCCCATAATTAGGAACATTGGGCCACCCCTGCAGTCCAGAAGGTCTAGCACAGCTGGAACATCAGGGTTCCCAGGTTCTCAGGTGCATCAACCCAGCTGTCCTCATCCCATTTCCGAGGGTCCTGCTTCTTCCTAATCAGGGCCCTGCCCTTAGTTACACCCGGGGTGGAAAATGATACTTTCACTGCAACTCTGCTACCCTTTTAATTAAGTCCAGGCCCAGTCCTCGGAATTTTCTGTTCTCCAGCTGTAGGAGAGGAGAATCTCTTGATATGCTGCCAAGGAGGCCCTCCCCTCTGATTTTCATAGTTTGTCTTAAATTAGGGATTAATCACTTCCAGCCTTTCATTGACTTTCTCCAATACATCAATAACACTCAGTCACCATTAAGACTATAAAAGAGATGACTCTACTGCTTTCCCCAAACCTCTCGAATATCTAATATATAACAGCAGCCTGTGCTTTCCTCTCACTGTGATCCCACCCAGCTTGCCAAGAGTGGAAGTCCCCCCAGTTTCAGGGTTTCAGCATGTCAAGTGAACTCTGTGCTCTCCCTGCCCCTGCGATGAGACCCTAGATCCCATATGGAGCCATCCTGCTACCAACAGTCTCAGGTTGGGTGCCCTGGGAAACAGACTGTGAGGCAGGTATCTGTATGCAGACAGTTTAAGAGTGAGTGCTTTGGGGACCACCCCCCCCCCCCACCACGAGGGAGTAAGCAATGCAGGATTGGGTGGAGGGAGAAGTTGGCCTGGGACTGTAGCTGGGATGGCCTTCTGAGTTGTCACAAATCGAGGGAAGAGGGCCAGCCTCTTGAACCATCACACTAATCCCTTGATGACTAGAGGCTGCTAGAAAGCAGGCATGGCTTTGCTTGAGGCAGCACCCTCCAAGTAATGGAAATTCTTGGGGAGGAAGTCAGCTGTGAACTGTCAGCAGCCAACACTTTTGGAAACTGGGAAAATGGCCTTAGGGGGTATCTGGGCAGTACACCACAGCATCAGGGTATGAATGAAAGAAAGAATGAATGAATGTTCTGCTTCTCTTTCTAACTACCTTGAGAATTCTTGAGAAAGAGGCTCTTCTATTCTGTGGCCTTTGCAGATGCAGCAGTGCTGGCTGTTCAGTGTTATGCTGTGTATTTGGTACCTTAGTGTTAGAATCTTTCTTGAAAATCGCCTTCTAATTCAATCCACTTAGTTTCCAAATGAGAAAACCGAAGTTCAATATGTTTGAACAACTTGCCTATAGTCCCACCATGAGTTTGTGATTGAGCTGAGACATTATAAGTATTGTTTCACCTTTAGAAAGAGAGGCTTACCCACACCAGAATTTCCTTGGTCACATAAAAGAAGTCTGACAATCCAGAGTTGGTTACAGGCTCCATAGTTATCAGGGGCCCCCATTTGGGCACATGGCTTCCGTCCTCAAGGTCATCTCAAGGTCCAACATGGCTTCTGGAGTTCCATGTTCTAGCTCAGTAGCAGGAGAAATCAGGGAAACAGGACACTCATGCTCTCCCTTATCAGGAGCCTCCTCTGAAACCTTACTTGCTCTTCTAACTATATACCATGGGATAGAACCTTGTTCCCATGACTTCTTCAACTATAAAGAAGGCTGGGCAGGGGTGCCTGGGTGGCTCAGTTGGTTGAGCGTCTGACTTCAGCTCAGGTCACAATCTCCAGGTCTGTGAGTTCGAGCCCCGCGTCGGGCTTTGGGCTGATGGCTCAGAGCCTGGAGCCTACTTCTGATTCTGCGTCTCCCTCTCTCTGCCCCTCCCCCATTCATGCTCTGTCTCTCTCTGTCTCAAAAATAAATAAATGTTAAAAAAAATTTTTTTAATTAAAAAAAAGAAGGCTGGGCAATGTCTTTACTCTAGGCAGCAATTTTCCCAAAAGAGAGTAGGAGTTCTATATGGAATCACAAAGGGGGAAGTGGATATTTGGTAAGTAAATTATAATCTTTACCTCATTGGTTATGGGACTGTAAAAAAGCATACATTTGGGGATTACACCTGGATCAGTCCCTAACTAGATGTAGGACTAGTTAAAAATTATTAAGCTCTAGACCTTTAGCTTCTTCATGTGTAAAATAGAAAAACAATCCCGAATTTCACAGATATATTGTGAACTAACATGTGGAAAGCACCTAGCACAATGTCAAGTACATGAATTAGCAGAATATCCAGCCCTTGTTCTCCCAAATGACCAAATAACCTGCTTACAATGTAATGACATTACATCCCATTACCTTGTTCAAAACCCCCTCAAAGACTAGTTCCCATCTTGTTCTTGGATCATAATTTGGCTGAGACATGTGTCCAGCATCCCACCAATTTGTTGAGTGTAATGGAAATGTCTGTCATGACGCTTTCAACAGGCTTCTCCATGAATTCGGCTGGTGGCAGACAGACATGAAACCAAAACAACCCCTCGAGCATTTCTGAAATAAAAACCTTTCTTCTCCATTTCCTCTTACTAAGAAGACCAGACCCGGGCTCTAATTCTTGCCACACATGCTCCCTGGGCAGCCCCTCCCGATGCAACACAGCCACTGCCTGCTCTACACAGGTTTCTCTGCTCCTTTCGGTGGCTCAGCCGTTCAGACAGCTTCTGTTCATTGAGTCACGTGCTGTAGAAAGCGCTTGGATATGAGGAGCATAAGGTACGATCCCCCAGTTTCAGGGTTTCAGCATGCCAAGGAACCAGTCTGAGGAGGAGAGAAATACATAAATAGATCACTTGATTTGTATTAGTTGAGTGCTCGGTAAAAGGGCTGGGGATGCAGAGGAACACTTAATCCAGCTTGGGGTGGGAGTTCCCTGAGGACTTCTCAGAGGTGGTGATGCTTGAGCTTCATCTTAAAGGGTGAGTAGGTGTCTCTTCAGGTGAAGAAGAGGGCAGGGAAGGGGGAGGGTCCCCAGGAAAGAGAACAGCAAGAAGAAAGGCTCAGTGGAATAATATAACTTGGAGTGGATTGAAAGCCACAAATGGCTTGGTGACAGTGGGGTTGTACAGGGAGAGACTGAGGTCTCATTTATTAGAAGGGCCACTGGGTCTGACGTTCAACGTTTCAATGCTTTGTCCCAACTCACCTCTGTCTATGAATACGCTGTTCTGGAAAGCGGTGAAATACCCTCCTCAGTGCCAGCACTCAAGCAGTGGTGGACAGTGGGGGATATGGTGTACTAAATCTGGTGTAATTGTTCTGTAATTGATAATTGCTAGAGTCACTTCCAGTTTTAGGATACTGTGATGCAGGATGCTCCCAGAGAGTGTTTCCCATAGCTGTGTTTGCTGGAAAACATCTGGCCTTCAGTTTCTTTGTGTTTCCTTGGCAGTCCCTGACTCTCTTTAAATGGGAAACACAAGAGGAAAACAAAAAGCAATTTGGAATACCTTCACTCTACTAAATAGCCACTTTCACACACCATCTCCTTCAAGTCCCACAAGTAATTGTGAGTAAAAGTGATTAGCTTATTTTTTTTTATAACAGGTGTATAAATAGGCCCAGAGAGGTTAAGTTTATTAAGTTCATGCCTGAGTTTACACAGTTAGTAAGTGAGGGAATGGGGAGTTGACTCTAAGACCACCTGACTCTGAAGTTTATGCAAACTCTTCTACCATCCTCAATTCTTGACTTGGTTGGCTAGAACTTTGTTTTACTCCCTTCTTTCCTCCCTCTTCTCGGTTTTAAAGCCCTGCTCTTTTGGGGACCTTCCCTCTAGTCTGACTTTGAAGTTGGGATAATGGCCAGTTACAGTAGTCCCCTTATCCCCAGTTTCTCTTTCCACAGATCCATTTACCCACCATCAACCATGGTTCAGAAGCAGATGATTCTCCTTCTGACATATCGTCAGAAGGTCAGTAGTAGCCTAATGCTGTGTCACAGTGCCTACGCCATTCATGTCACTTTGTCTCACCATGTAGGCACTTGATCATCTCACATCATCACAAGAAGAAGGTGAGCACAATCCAATAAGTTATTTTGAAAGAGAGAAGCCACATTCACATACTTTCTATTACAGTATATGTTTATAATTGTTCCTTTTTACTGTTGTTGTTAATATCTTACTGAACCTCATTTATAAATTAAACCTTATCATCTGTATGTATAGGAAGAAACATCATGTATATAGGAGGTGGTATTATCTGTGATTTCAGACATCCACTGGGAATCTTGGAATGTATCCCCCCACAGATAGGTGGGGACTTCTGTCTTCCAAAGGAGACCTCTGAATTTGCTGAGGTCAGGTTCTCCCAGGGAGAATGGGCCTTTGTTTGATGGCTCTTTCCTCTAAAAGTAAGTTCTTGCCACAGGTGTTTTGTAATATCCCAGCATCTAGAAGGGACCTCAGTCTACTGGAAACTGACCCTCACTGTTTTACAAGTGAGGTCATCAAGGCTCAGAGTGAGGCAGTAGGTTGCACATGGTCACTGAGAGAGTGAGCAGAATTTAATGTAATTTCATGAGAATGTTGTCTTTGGATTCACTATCTCTTTTCTCCTTATGGATTTTTGGCATCAGGAAGTGAGGCAGTAATACTGACAGGCATCAGCCTAGACATGCAGACCTGTGGCAGGAGTTACTAGTTCAGAGTAAAAACTTTAAAGAGCGTGAGAGAGGATTGTCAGGTTTCTGCGGACTTGAGAATCATCATCTATTCCCAGTGGGAAGCCCTAGACTGAAGAAACGCACAGGACTCTATGGGCACTGCGGAGAATTCCATGCCTCAAGGCAGGAAGGGGGTTTCCAGACCATTGAGTATAATCTTCTAATTTTACAAATGAGGAGACTGAGGCTCACAGAGGGGAAGCGATTTGCCCAAGGTCATAAAACAAGTGAATGGCAGAGCCAGGCTTCACGCCTAGACCTCATGAACCAGGCTGACTGAGTGTCAATAATCAGAGTATCAGACACTTGGGTTCATCCTCTGATTTGGCCACTTTCAGCTGTAGAAAACATAGCTGTGTATCTTTACCAAGTCACTTAGCATCTCTGAACATTAACTGTCTCTGAACGTTGACTTGCTTGTCTATAAAATGAGGTCACTGGTGTGTACTCAGTGTTGCTGGGAAAATTAAACGGGCCTATAAAACAGGAGGAGAGTCTGGCACACGGTCACTCATTTGCAGACCAGGCCTCTCACCCCACCCCTGAAGCCTCGGTAGCATTATGTTGAGGCAGGGGAGAGAGGGAGTTGTCACAGTCGTGTTAAATATAAAGGTGTCAGAGGAAGTCAGTGTGAAGATGCCTAGTGTAGGGGGTGAAAAGAGCAGTGTGGTGTGTCTGAAGCATAGATGCGACCATCTGTGTGGCTGGAGGAGCCAGCAATGGCCATGGCCTGGGGGCTGTTTGACCAGTATTTGTGCAGAGGAGCTTACACGTAATCTTGGAGGTGAAGGGAAACCTCTAAAGGTTTTTAACCCTGGAGAACAGCACTTCATATTGCATACGGATGAAGTGTAAATGTTTGCAAGGAGATAGAAAACATGAAAACCAGAATCGTGGCCGCATTTGGGGAGTGAGAGAAGGGATCGGAGATAGGCTCACAAGGAACTACATCTTTACTTCCTGCTTAAAACAACAACAACAACAACAACAACAACAACAACAATCTGAATTGGACATGGCCAAATAGTAAGATTTAAAAAGCAGAATGGAAAAAATGGGATTTCATTATACTGTCCTTTATTATTTTTTTAATGTTTATTTTATTTTTGAGAGAGTTGGACAGGAGAAAGAGAGAGTGGGGAGGGGCAGAGAGAGAGAGGGAGACAGAGAATCTCAAGCAGCCTCTGTGCCGTCAGCACAGAGCCTGATGCAGGGCTTAAACTCACAAATCGCAAGATCATGAAATCTGATCATGAAATCAGAAATCAACAGTCAGATGCCCAACCAACCGAGCCATTCAGGCACCCCAGTTACGCTATCCTTTATACTCTCCTGCATGGCAAATATCTTATTACTTCTCTAAGTATGATAAAGGGGAACTTCTTGTGGATGTACAAAAGCCTTGGCAAGAGGGGAAGAAGGTTCTGTCTTAGATGGTTTCCTGCCAATGATGCTAATAATTCCTAAATACTCACCACAGGCCAGGCAATGTTGTAAAGCAGTAACTTCTAGAAGTAGTGATTTAATCATTTCACACAACAACCTTATAAGGTACATACAACCATCCTCATTTATAAAAGAAGAATTTGAAACCCAGAGAGGTTAAATAATTCGCTCTAAGTCAGGAAGCTAGTAAAGGGGGAGCCGGGATGGAAAACAGGCCTTCTGGTCCCAAATCCTGAGCTGGCCACCATGAGAATAACCCATCGCACCTTTCAGCAGCGTGACGAATTGATTCAATCTCAATTTCGGGTAATTTCTCTGCTTAGGTGTGGAGAGCTGTTTAATCTTGCATGAGGCTGGGGGCACAGAGATAGCAGGGTATTACTGTCTAAGACTTTCTCTCTTTTCTTACTGAAATTTTATATATTCTTAATACAAATCTTTGTTTTCTGTATTCTTCAGTATGTACCTACTTTTGCCATTCACGGTTCATCTTTTCCCTTTATTTATGGTGCTTCTTGTTGTATGGAAGTTTTTTAATTTCTTCTCAAAAACGGGACCTGGATTAGTTGTAAAAACAAGAAGGGGAAAAGTTTAAGAGAGGTCACGAGGGTGGCAGAAATGGCGAGATTTAGAAAAGTTTTCTACTTCCTTGTCACTTGCAGAGCAGGCTGGCGAACCTGTGGGGACACTTAATTTTCTCTGTTCTGTTCATGTCCAAATTGCCCCCAAGGCCAACTCGCACTTGGCTTGGCATCTCCCGCAGCACCTAGCTGAGGGCCTTCCAGGCTGGGGCACCCACCATCTGGAAGACAAGAATTGATCACAGTTTGGGAAATGATCCTCACTACTGGGGAAGGACAGTGGAGTGAGGTTTTCATAAAAGTTAGTTTATTCAGTTGAAAAAACTTTATCATGTGTGTGTGTTATCCAAAGGGTATGTGGTTAAATTTTCTTCCAATGCAAGAATAGTGACATTATGGCAAACTAATTGTTTTCCAATGTTCTTTGTTTTGCCAAATAGAAAGTTGGCAACGCTCTTTTGGTGCCTCACAGTTATTTTTATATATTTTTTGCTTAAATTTTAGAAATATCTGGGAACAACTGTCATAGAGAAACGAGCATAGGCTTTTGAGTCTCCAAACCCTGTGTTTTTAGTCCCGTCACCAATAATAGCTCTATAAGTCGGAGTCTAGGTGTCTTCATTAATGGGGGATAATTATACTCACCTTAGGGAGATTGTGAGGATTAAGTAAGATAATATCTGTAGGGGCTTAGTTCCACATATGGCTCAGTTCAGCTTTATTTTATTTTATTTTATTTTTAATTTTTTTTTCAACATTTATTTATTTTTGCGACAGAGAGAGACAGAGCATGAACGGGGGAGGGGCAGAGAGAGAGGGAGACACAGAATCGGAAGTAGGCTCCAGGCTCTGAGCCATCAGCCCAGAGCCCGACGCGGGGCTCGAACTCACGGACGGTGAGATCGTGACCTGGCTGAAGTCGGACGCTTAACCGACTGCGCCACCCAGGCGCCCCATCAGTTCAGCTTTAATTGTGCTGCTCTCTCTCTTCCTGGAGGAGAAGGACAGGACTTAATTTGTATGTCTTGATTATTATCCAGTTTAGACCTGGACCTCGTAGGCTCTCAAACATCGTCTGTTAAAAACCACAATAAGAGGGGCGCCTGGGTGGCGCAGTCGGTTAAGCGTCCGACTTCAGCCAGGTCACGATCTCGCGGTCCGTGAGTTCGAGCCCCGCGTCGGGCTCTGGGCTGATGGCTCAGGGCCTGGAGCCTGTTTCCGATTCTGTGTCTCCCGCTCTCTCTGCCCCTCCCCCGTTCATGCTCTGTCTCTCTCTGTCCCAAAAATAAATAAAAAAAAGTTGAAAAAAAAAAAAACCACAATAAGATACCCTCTCACTATAATGGGCACTATTAAAACAAAACAACGAGCCTGCAACAGAAAACAATAAGTGCTGGCAAAGATGTAGAGAAATTGGAACCTTTGTGCACTGTTACTGGGAATGTAAAATGGTACTGCTGCTGTGGAAAACAGGATCCCGACTCCTGAAAAAATTAGACATGAAATTGTCACACAGCCCATCAATTCTGCTTGTGGGCATACACCCCCAAAACACAAAAGCGGAGATGCAAACAGGCATTTGTATACCCATGTTCATGTCAATATTATTCACAATAGTAAAAAGGTAGAAGCAACTTCAGTGTCCATTAATACTATGGGATATAAATGCATGGAGTATTATTCAACCTTAAAAAGGAAGGAAATTCTAACACACACTACCCCATGGATAAACCTAGAAGACATCATACTAAGCAAAATAAGCCAGCCACAGCAGGACAAATATTGTGTAAGTAGTCCGATTCATAGAGACAGAAAGTAGGATCGTGGTTCCAGGGTCTGGGGGAAGTGGGAACGAGGAGTTCCTGTTTAACGGGTCTAGAGTTTCAGTGTTGCAAGGTGAAAAAAGTTCTGGAGATGGATGGCGGTGATGGCTGACAACAGCGTGAAGGTACTCCGTGCCCCTGAAGCGTATACTTTAAAATGGTTAAGAGGAAAAGCCGTGCACGGTTTTGTGACCGTAATTAAAAAGAAAAAAAATTTAAATTGCCTGTGAAATGAAAGGGCTAGTAAACGAATACAGGGAAGAAAAAGAACAGAGCCCTGAGGATGCCTGAAGCAAGAGCCTTTTAAGCAAGAAAATATCAAGTGTACTCGGTGTATGGAGAGGCAGGTAAGAGGCCTGCTTGACTGCGGTAGGGTGCGTGAGGGGGAGAGTAGAAGAGATGAGGGCCGAGGGCAGCCGGGAAGTAGGTCACGTGGGCTTTGCAGGACCTTGCATTTTATTTTCCCTGAATATGACGGGCAGCAGTAGGAGGGAACACAAATGAGGGCATGGAAGGAAAGAGGGAGCCCTGGAAGCCTGAAAGAGCCTCAGGGCTGCTGTGGGTCTTAGCAAGAGTGTGGGCATCCCTCCTCCCCAGGCCCGCACCTGCTCCCAGGACTGAGCCACCTGAGGAATGCGCAGATGTATGTTGGGGGCTCATGGAGTCTCTGATCCCAGTCCTCTGCCCTGAATGTCCTAATGGAGGGTTTTGCCTGGACAGGGGGAAGCGTGTGTCTTCCCCAGAGACAACAGGGGTTTTGACATTAATGCAGATCGTTACTCTTGGTTTTTAACGGGGGAGGAGGAAGTGGGAAGAAGGGTGGAGGAGCTATTTCTTTTATCACACAATTAGATGAGAAAGTGGCTGGCTGTTCAGGGCAGGGACCCGCCCAAACTAGGCCTACAGGGGAGTTGCCCTGCTGGGTGGCCCAGTCTTGCTCTGGAGGGACTTGAATTTTCTGGCTTTGACTTCATTAGCTCTTCATAGTCTTAGAAAAGGGCTACAGTATGCTTCACACGGAAGCCCAAACCAGATTGTAGAAACTCACTTTGAATTCTCATATCATTCACTTATTCCCTTGTTCATTCATTCACTCATTGGTCATTTATTGAGCATCTACTATGTAAACTAGGCACTGGGAATACACATGGAATACACATACACCTGTCATTGAAGTGCTGAAGGAATCAATGTGGGAAGCAGACAAATAAACTTTGAATTATACAACGTTAAGTACTATGTTAAGTGCTATGATAGAGTGCTAATAAAAAATAAAAATAAATTGGCTAATATTAAGTGCTTTTTGTATGCCAGGCACTATTCCAAGTTGCATGCATTTACTCATTTAATCCTTAAGAAAACCCTATGAGGTGGGTGCTATCATCACCCCATTTTACAGATGATGATGCTGAGGCACAGAGAGGGTCAGGGGCAAGGGCGCCACGCAGCTAGAAAATGCTGCAGCCAGAAACAGCAAGCCAGGCAGGCAGTCTCCAGAGCCTCTGTGGTAACAGTCTGCCCTCCCCTGCATGAGAACGTAGCGGGAAGTGGGGAAGGCACATTGCCAGAAGGAGGTGGTGCCCTGCCCAAGTATTGGAGCATGACAAGAAGTCAGTAAAGCAGAGAAGACAGGGACAGAGAACTGATGAGGACTTTCACCCATCAAACTGTCACCGTCAAAAGTTTCAAACAGAGCTGCAAGTGCAAAGCAAAGAGGCATGGCAGGACGTGGGCATTCCAGAAGATGCAAGTAGGGGAGAGACAGGGGATAAACCCATAAAGGGGACCTGGGACAAGATCCCCAGGGTGGAGGGAGGGGACTCATTTCTTTAGGCGGTGAGGGACAGTGCAGAGTTTTTAGGCATAAAGTGATGTGATTGCAATCACCACTGGAGGATTTTTTGCGAGAGTTTTGTGTATGGTTTGGGTTGACTAATACTGGCCAATATGTAAATCACAAGGAATCCTGCTCTCTGACCAGCCTGGTGATTCACCATCTGTAGCCTCTTTCCACTGATATTTATTCTCTGGTCTTCACTGTGCCCTAGGAGGCTGCCCTTTGTGATTGAATCGGGGATGGGCTGCCTTGCCTCTGTCCTCCAGCTGAGTTTGGTCGGTGACAGGCATCACAAGAGATCAGAGGGTGGGAAGAGAAGAGGTTGGAATATTCGTGCTTCTGTGCTTGGGTCTGTCAGTGACTAGGTTCCTCTAAAACCACAGCCCTGCCAGTGGCCCCTCTCCTACAGCTCTGCCTCTAACTGGTCTCCAGCAACACCTGGCCCTCCATTTATCCCTTCGGGTACAGAGATGTTGATAGCTTCCCACTGTGGCCAGTGTCTGGGTGCCTCAGTATCCCTTATTGGGTCCCTTAGCCCCACCCCATCCCTGCAGGTTACCCCTTCGTGAAATCCTCTCTAGGAGCCCGGTAGAGGGTGAGGCTTCTTTTTCTTCCTGATAATTAGTCATGCCAAGAAAGTGACAATGGTGATCACGTATTAAATATTGACCGTGTATGGTTGAGGCTCTATATGCAGTCCATTTCTCTTTGTTCTCACCACGGCCCACAAGTTCTGGATCATTTACATCCATTTTTGAGATGAGGGTGCTGAGGCAGGCACACAGATATTAAGCCCCTTGCCTGCTGGTCAAGAGCAAAGTCAGAATTCGATCCCAGGGCTCTGGACTCCAAAATATATCCTCCTCCACTGCTCCATGTCACTGAGTAAATTCTTGCAAAAGCTTAATTTGCCCAACTCTGGAAAGAAAGTCAGTAAAGGCCTCAATAGTAAAATCTCTAGGGGGAGCAGGGATGGGGTTTTCTGTGAAGGGATGTGTGTCTGTTGAGGAGCGGGTTGGATCTTTAAGTAAAAGTTCCAGAATGTTGCCATTCCTCTGTTGACGGAAACACAACGGTGGATGATTACCCAGAATATCTCTCACTTCATAATGTGTGGTTCCTCTGTGGAGGGGAATGTAGCCCTTAATTAGTTCAAAAGAAGAGGAAACTCATCTCTCCAAGACCCACAGCACAAAGCATAAGGGTTTATTTATAGAGAAGAATTTTATTATTTTTTAAAATCACTTGTGGGCTCCTGCACCGAAGCTTAGGAAAAGGCACATATTCATGGCCAGTGGTCAAGGGAAACCACCCTGTTTTCTTGGCAGTGGTATGGCTGAAACAGCCCTTCCCAAAAACAATATGTGGGGGAAGGAAAGTCAAAACCAACGGGAGGTGTTATAGTGCTGTGGTTTGTTTTTTAATTGTGTGTGTGTGTGTGTGTGTGTGTGTGTGTGTGTGTGTGTGTGTGTCTCTTTGGGGCTGAAGAAGGCATTGGGGGATTCTACAACTGGCCAAAAATGTCGTGCCCCTTGGACTGAAAATTCCTGGAGCTGCCCTTACATGACTCATGCCTTCTTGTACCTCCTACTGCCCTGGGCCTCTTGTCCAGGCCCATCTGTGAAGGATAGTAACAATAATGCAGTGATGATAATGCTTCCACCTTAAAGTTCAGTAGCCCTTCCTGTTTCACAAAACTCATATTGGAACAAACAGGGATGTCTTTATCCTAAATGCTTCATGATTTTATTTCATCTTAGCAACAACAACCCTTTGGAAGCATAATTTTTACCCTAACTTGATAAATGAAGAAGCTGGACCTCAGAAGATTAAATATCTTGCCCTAAATCACACAGTGAGTACAGAACCAAGCTGAGATTTAAACCCAGGCTCATGGCAAAGTTGGTGGTCTTATGCTTCAGAACCGTTCTGGAAATTAGCATTGTCTTCCCATTTTCCACATGAGGAAACCAAAGTAGAGCAAAGGGGAGGAGATGCTACACATCATTGGGCAAATTGGGGATGAACTTGGCCCAAAAGCACAATTCAGGATACTTCCCAGGCAGTGTTCATCCGCAGGCATAAAACTGCATCTCATAGATGGTACTAGCTGGTCAGAGGGACAGACCACTACCTCCTGGGCCCCATCAGCCAATCACAAAGCTTCTGTCTGAGACCCAAACAAGCACCCTCTTCATCCCAGTATTATCCACAGCCTTGTCTTGTCATACTGTCAATCGTTATGCATGTATGTTTAAAGCAAGGGCCTCAGACCCTCCAAAAGGCCAAGGGGTAGGTTGTGCTTGGATGTGACATCAGAACCCAACCTCCAAGGCAGATCTGAATTTAACTCATGTTCAACCACAAGATGAATCAGAGCTAGAGAAACTGGTCTGGATTGGAAGTCTCCACAGAGTCTTGCCCTGTGTGCTTGGGACCCTGAGCTCTGATTCAGTGTCCCTCACTCGCTGTGCGTCCTCAAGCAATCTACTGAACCTCTCTGAGCCTCACTTTCCTCCGAACACTGATTTAGGTTGCTACAGTCAGGAATTCATTTCTTCTAAAAATCTGATTGACTCTGAGGGGACCCGGCAGGACCTTCTAGGCCAACCAACTGAGACATAGGACAGGACTAATGCTGAAGAGCAAAGGGGATGCTAAAACTTCCAAACCCTCCCGTCAAGATTCACAGTATATTCCAATTCTTGACAATTTTAAGCCATTACAAAGAATAGTGCATATGTTTAGGGTTATAAAATTCTTCTCTTCTCTCACAGAATTTCAGAGTAGATGGGTCCATGCCAATTTATCTGATAAGCTTCTTACGATATAGAGTTTATGGGCCAGGAAAGGGAAGCCCTGGGCTGAGACCTTACAAGGGCTTCAACCCAAACACCAGTGTTCTTTCCAATAGATGCTACTGTCACTTTAAAGAATTCTCCATCTGTCCCCAGAAATAGTAAGCATGAACTCATACCATTTTTCCGAGGATAATAAAAATTAAGACATATGACAGTGTTTTGTATACTAAAGCAGCATGCTTCTTTCTTTTTAATGTTTTTAACGTTTATTCATTTTAGAGAGACGGAGAGACACAGAGGGTGAGCAGGGGAGGGGCAGAGAGAGAGGGAGACACGGAATCTGAAGCAGCCTCCAGGCTCTGAGCTGCCGGCACAGAGCCTGATGCGGGGCTCAAACCCACAGACCTGAGCTCAACTTGGTTGCTCAACCGACTGAGCCACCCAGGGGCCCCTTAAGCAGCATGCTTCTGACAAGAGTTTTCATTAAACTCTGATAGAGCCACACCGGTGATGTTGCAGAAGCACAGGGTGATGAGGCCAAGGGGGAAATCTTGCTTGAAAACATAACTGTGCTTTGATTTGTTTTCAATCGGTATAGTGACATTACTTAGAAATTGTAATTAATGGGGCATGAGTTCGAGCCCTGCGTGGGGTTCTCTCCTGTCAGCACAGAACCCACTTCAGATCCTCTGTCCCCCCTCTCTTCTTGCCCCTGCCCCACTTATGCTCTGTCTCTCTCTCTCAAAAAGAAACATTAAAAAAAAAAAAAAGACGCTGTAATTAACATTGAAGGTAGAGGTTATCTGACTTTGTTTTTCAAAATGGATGTCTAAACACTGAAAGATACTGTTTTATCAGGACTCTCAAACTCACATGCCTCTAGAAGTCCGGAGATTAGTGCTTCAAAGCGATGAGCTTCTTTCCTTTCTAATGCCAGCTAATTTTGCATGGCAGGAATGAGAATTCACCCGCTTCACCGTGCTGATGGCTATTTTTTTACATTTAGCTACAGGGATCTGTTTGAGATTTTCTTTAAACCTTGGGTTGAGGGGCGCCTGGGTGGCGCAGTCGGTTAAGCGTCCGACTTCAGCCAGGTCACGATCTCGCGGTCCGGGAGTTCGAGCCCCGCGTCGGGCTCTGGGCTGATGGCTCAGAGCCTGGAGCCTGTTTCCGATTCTGTGTCTCCCTCTCTCTCTGCCCCTCCCCCGTTCATGCTCTGTCTCTCTCTGTCCCAAAAATAAATAAACGTTGAAAAAAAAAATTAAAAAAATAAATAAATAAACCTTGGGTTGAGCCCTTCCTAAAATACATCTGCGAGCCTGATACAGGCTGTGGGCCACCAGTCTGTACCCTCTGCCCGTCTAGGTGTTCATGTTTCTGTGTGTTAGCGTGTGTGGTTTCTGTTCCTCCGCTCATTGCAATACGGGCATCTCCTTCCCTAAGTACGCTGGCCACCGTGATCATGTTACTGTTACTTACCACTGCCTCCAGGGCTGCAGGCCAAGGGTGCCAGGGTATAGGAAGTGCACAGGCTCTGGACACATGGCCCAAGATTGGACCTCAGCTCTGCCACGTGCCAGCTGAGAAAGGGACATAATCTCTCTGCTCAGGCCTCAGTTTCTTCATTTGTAAATGTATAATACCCACCACCCCAGGTGTGGCAAGGAGTGATGAGAAGGCAGTTACAAAAGCCTCAGCTCACGGAAGATGCTCAAATATGATGGCTCCCTTCTTTTCTTAAAAATCTTAGCGAGTGTTGAAAACTCATTGCAGGCTGCAGCCCTTCCTGAAAGGCTTTCATGACCTCTTCTGCTCACTGGACCCTTTTCACTTCCAAATTCCTGTTGCCCCTCAGGTTTTGGCATTTAGTGGACAGTTCTTCGCATTACCAGGTCATTTTTCGTATGTATGTGACACTTTGCCTCAATTAGGCCACCAATTTCCCAAAGGAACTTTTCTCCTTTAAAAAAAAAAGTCTATTTATTTTGAGAGAGAGAGAGAGAGAGAGAACAAGCAGGGGAGGGGCAGAGACAGATGGAGAGAGAGAGAGAGAGAGAGAGAGAGAGAGAGAATCCCAAGCTCTGCACTTAGCACAGAGCCTGACATGGGGCTCCAACTCACAAACGGTGAGATCATCACCTGAGCTGAAATCAAGAGTCAGATGCTTAACTGAGCCACCCAGGCACCCTGGTACTTTTCTCCTTTTCAAATGAGCTTGATTCCTTGCACTTGACTTTGAACCAGCCTTTGCCTGTGTCAAGCTTTCTTGTCGGAGCAGCACAAGGAAGGGAACATCGCAGATTGGATGCTGTACCAGGGCAGCTGGCACACAAAGTGGAAAACCTGGAAAGAAACAGGTGAATATACAGTGTTCATGGTCACCAAGGAGATCAGGCAAGAGAGGTGGATGACCAACCTCAACCTTCCTTCTGCTTCTGGAAAAACGAAACCAAGTGCCATTTTCGGGAGGGGACGGTGAGCATGGCAGGCTGAAAAGCGTCTCCCAAAGATGTCAGGTCCTAATCCCCAGAACCTGCAAATACGACCTCACAGGGGGAAAGATGTAATTAGGCGAAGAATCTTGAGTTGTGGAGATTATCTTGGATTATCCAGATGGACCCTAAATGCAATCACAGATGTCCTTGTAAGAGGGAGGCAGAGGGAGCTTTGATAGCAGCTGAGAGGAGGGGAAGGAAGGTAATGTGTGGTTGAAAACAGAGAAGGGGACCTGAGTACCACACAGAGAAGAGGCCACATGTCGCAAGAAGAGTGAGGCGGAATCAGATGCCACACTGCAGGCTGCCAAGGCGGAGGAAGGGGCCATCAGCCAAGGGAGACAGGAATGCACCTGTAGACATGTAATAAGGCCAGGAAATGTATTCGGTCCTAGAGCCTCTGCAGGGCATATGGCTCTGCCAACACTTTGATTTCAGCCCAGTGATACTATTTCCAACTTCTGGCCTCTGGAACCCTTTAAGAAGGTATTGTTTTAAGCCCCTAGGTTTGTAGTAATTTGTTACAGCAGCAATGGGAAACTCACGGAGCAAGTGAGGGAAAGAAGCTGAGGGAAATGAAATAAGGATGAGTCGTGGAGCCAGTGTGGGTGCCTGGAAGAACCCTTCAGAAAATATCAAAGACCCCAGGGCTTGTCTTGGCTATTTCATCAGCCGGCTGTTTTAGCTTGGGAGGAGTCACTTCACCTTTGAGCCAGGATCTCCTCATCCGGAAAATGGGATAATAACCTATCTGTCATCTGGAGTTGCTATTATCTTTGTGTTCAAGAATGACACTGTACCGTGGCAAAGTGCTCGGGGTGGGTTCCAACTCTGCTTCCCTGGAACACGAGCGCTGGACTGATGCAGCCTGTGGAAGTCGACCGGGAGACCCCCTTACTCATTTCACAGGGAAAGAAAGGAGTCGGAGGGATAGTTTTATTCGTTTGATGATTCCTTCTCATACTCTCATTTAGGCCTTTGGTCCTTGCCCATACAAAAAATCGGTGAAGACGGCACCTGACGTGGTGCAAATTATACATTCACTGGAAGGTTAAAAAAATTCTCGGGGTGCCTGGATGGCTCAGCCGGTTGAGGGTCCAACTCTTGGTTTCGGCTCAGGTGGTGATCTCACAGTTCATGAGTTTGAGCCCCATGTCAGGCTCTGAGCTGACAGCGCGGAGCCAGCTTAGGACTCTCTCTCTCTCTGCCCCTCCCCCACTCACTCTGTCTCTCTCTCTCTCTCTCTCTCAAAATAAATAAATAAACTTAAAACAAAAAAGCTCCTTATAGGTGATATTTTGCAGAGACCACCGAGACCCTGAACTTCTACATCAGAACCAGTCTTGAACCACTGCTAGCACCAAAGTGACACCCTGAGAGTATTCTGCCACTTCCTGGCTAGGTGACCTTAGGGAAGCTCCTCACCTTCTCTGTGACTCATTTCCCCCATCTGCCAAACGGGGATACCACCTTCCTCCGTGGGTATTTTTGTGGGGTGGTTGAAATAATATATGTAAAGTGCTTAGCGTGGGCATAGTAAGTGCTCAATAATTGGCAGTTTCTTAGCAATATTATTATTTGTCACTATGGTTACCCAGCTCTTAATGAAGCTAATTAACTTTGGAAAAATTTCATCTCCTGTATTTTTTTTTTAATGTTTATTTCTTTTTGAAGGAGAAAGAGACAGAGCATGAGCGGGGGAGGGGTAGGGAAGGAGAGAGACAGAGACACAGAATCCGAAGCAAGCTCCAGGCTCTGAGCCTGACGCGGGGCTTGAACTCACAAGCCGTGAGATCATGACCTGAGCCGAAGTCGGATGCTCAACCGACTGAGCCCCCCCTGGGAACCCCATCATCTCCTGTATTCTTCCATCAGGTAGCCACCGATCCTACCAGCAGGACCTGTGTTGTGGGAATAAAAGAGCTGAGTGGTGAAACAAAATGAAGGTAGAGACAGACCCAAGTTTCATCCTATTCACACGGCCAGCCGTGTGAGAGGGGGCCAACCGTGTGAACTTTGCTGAGCCGCGGTTTTCCCACCTGTAGCATGACAATGATATTTATGGTCGTGGTATTTATCTCGCTGACGTGTTACGGGGGTTGCACAAGACCGAGCAGTTCACAGGGCTTAGCAGAGCCAGCAAAGCATAGGCGCTTCATCAATATTCGAGGAATTCAATTCCCTTGCTTTCATTTCCATCCAAAAGTAGAGAAAAGCCTGAAGGTCTCGGAGGCGGTGAATGTCACCGGGCTCTTAGCTGAATGTGAAAACTGTAACTTCACACCTGGTGTTTGTGTCGCTTTAAAAGGCCTCGGGGGGCGCCTGGGTGGCGCAGTCGGTTAAGCGTCCGACTTCAACCAGGTCACGATCTCGCCGTCCGTGAGTTCGAGCCCCGCGTGGGGCCCTGGGCTGATGGCTCGGAGCCTGGAGCCTGTTTCCGATTCTGTGTCTCCCTCTCTCTGCCCCTCGCCCGTTCATGCTCTGTCTCTCTCTGTCCCAAAAATAAATAAACGTTGAAAAAAAAAAAAAATAAATAAATAAATAAATAAATAAATAAATAAAATAAAAGGCCTCGGGTTCTCTGTTGCTCTTGGTGTCATTTCTAGGAGGTTGCCTTAACAGGAAACAGGACCCTTCTCTCCCAGAAACCTGAGGCCTTAGCCTGGAGAAAAATCCCTTAGCCAGGAGGCCTGCTCAGTGGTGACCTTTCGCAGGCAAATTTACCTCAGGCCCCGGGTGGGCGGGAAGAGGCCCCGGGAGCTCCCCTTCCCAAGCGAGGCCCAGCGCTGTGGGAATTTCCTCCCGCCTCCCTGGGCCGGCCCTGGCTGCGCCTCACTGAGCGGCCTGCGGTTTCTGTCTCTGCTGAAACTGCTGTGGAAAGTTTAGCTTGAGAAGAAGAGGGAACTAGGGTGTTTTGATTTTTTTTCCCTTTCTTTTAGAGAGTCCAAACCACATGCTTTGCCCATGGGGTGACCCATGTGGAGCCCCCCACAGCACCCCCCCCCCCAACCCCGGCCCTGGGGGGTGGGGGCACGCTGACTTCGAGAAGACAGTGACACGGGGACAGGAGCCAGATCTCCTCAGAAATCAAACGGCACAGGTTCACACGCCACCAGGGACTGCTGGAATGTTGCTTTGTTTTGGACTCTGGATTTATAGTCCAGCCCCTCCTTCCCCACCCCCTGGAACTTGATTTATTATTGTGCCGACCCGGTGGCTCCCCTCCAACTTTATTTCTTTCTTCAGAAGTAAACAAGGATTTTACAACTCCATAACCTCCCCAAAGTTTGTTTGTTCTTCCCTCCGTACAGTGTGGGCCATGTTTGTTCCCTGGGAAAGTCTCTTCTCTAATTATTTTCACATTTCAACAGCTTTTGTTTCTTCTTCTTTCTCAGAGGTTTATAAAAATGCTGATGGCGGATTTGCTCCGGGCTACATTGTACCCTAAACATTTTCTCCTCGGCACAGGGGAGCCTCGGTGACTGGGGGCCATGTTGCCTTTTCTTACTGTGTTCACTGTGCCAGAAGGAAATGTGAAAATCCTGAAGTGTTCCTTCAGATGGCTGAAGGAAAAATATGTAAATCGGTAAAGAGGAAATTCTGCTGATCTTGGACAAGGAACCTTTGACAATGTTGTGTGTGTGAGACTCTGCTGAGAAGAAGGCTGCGTTGATGACTGACTTTTCATTTTAAGTTGGGATCTTTTCTGCCTCCGAGCACAGATGGAAAACTTGGTGCGTTTCAAGGAAATAGGATTTAGAAAATCAAAGGCTAATACATTTTAGAAAATCTTGGATTATGGGACAGGGGGTGGCTTGTTCTCGCCAGACACTGCGAATCTAACCTTGATGTTTACGTATTCAGTTTGAAGACTGAAGCGTCTCTTTTTTTTTTTTTTTTTTAATTTTTTTTTTCAACGTTTTATTTTATTTTTTTTGGGACAGAGAGAGACAGAGCATGAATGGGGGAGGGGCAGAGAGAGAGGGAGACACAGAATCGGAAACAGGCTCCAGGCTCTGAGCCATCAGCCCAGAGCCCGACGCGGGGCTCGAACTCACGGACCGCGAGATCGTGACCTGGCTGAAGTCGGACGCTTAACCGACTGCGCCACCCAGGCGCCCCATGAAGCGTCTCTTTTTAACAATGGCAGTCAATGGTTCTGGGTGAAATCGGGGCTCAAAAGGCTGGTGCATTGTTTGTTTTCTCCCATCCTTGTAAGGCCCTATGTGTCTCACTGGTTTCAGCAAGACATCCTCCCCCACACATCCACCCCCAGAGAGGCTTACTGACTCTGAGTGGCTCCAGAATCTCAGATTCACATGGACCATCAGCTGTTGTGTGAAATTCCAGACCTGCCCCTGACCATCTCTTCCGGTATCCGACAAGGACCCTCAAACCTGACCGTCCAAAATGGAACTGTGATCTTACCCTCAGTCTTCACTCTTCTCAAATTTCCCACCTCAGAGGGGGGCTCCATCATCCATCGAGGCCCCTTGCAAGGGAGCCTGGAGTCATCCCACCTTCCCCGTCTCTCCCACCTGATCGGTCCTTGAAAGTTGTCCATTCTACCCGCCCCCTGTCTGTTGAATAGGATCATTTCCCTCCTTCCCCACAGACATTTGCCTCATTCAGGCTGTCATTGCCTGTCACCTAGCCCACTGCCATAGTCTCCTTGTTGCTCTCTGCTGTGGTCTGAATGTGTGTGTCCCCCAAAATCATATGTTGAAATCCTAATGTCCAGTGTGATAGTATTAGGAGGTGGGACCTTTGGGAGATGCTTGGCTCCTGAAGATGGAACCATCGTGAATGGGATTGGTGCCCTTAGAAAAGAGGCCTCAGAGAACTTGCTAGCCCCTCCACTGTGTGAGTAGCAGCAGGAAGTCCACAGTCGGCAACCCGGAAGAGGGCCTTTGCCAGATCCCAACCATCCTGGCACCGAGATCGTGGACTTCCAGCCTCTAAAATTGTGAGAAATACATGCCCATTGTGAATAAGCGGCCAGGTCTGCTGGTATTCTGTTATAGCAGTTCAAACAGATTAAGGCAGTCCCTATATAAATCTCACTCCCTCAGCCACATCACAGGGATCGCCTGCCAACCTGTGAGAGTGCTCTGACTGCAGGAGGGACATCACCTTTGTCCCTCTCACCCCCTTGTCCAATCAGGCTGCTCCCAGCCCCTGGCACTCAGTGCCCTCCGGGAGCTAGTTCCAGCCTCCTCCCCAGGCTTGTCCTGCTGCTCAAGCCCCACATCCACCCACCCATCGCATAGCTGGTTAGTCCTCCAGGTACACCCCATGCTCTTCCATGCTTCACGCTGTTCCTTGACTTGGAGTGCTTTTCTGTCATAGACTACAAATTGTTTCCTGTTCAGAGTCCTCCTTTCAGGATAAAGCAGAAACCACCTTGGATCTCACCTACCTTCATTTACCGTGTGTGGTCTGGAATGTCCCACTGCCAGGCACCCCTACCGTCTTGGACCCTCTGGCACCAGGTTCCGAGCCTGAGTGTGCCGCATCCCCTACAACATGGGGGATGCTGGCTCAGGGTCCTGCCTTCCGTAACTCATGGGGCTTCTGTTGTGCATGAGGAAGTCCCAGTGTGCTTCAAAGATGATCCCACTGTAGCCTGTTGGCACACGTTTTATCCAGGAATAGGGCAGCAGAGAGGCCACGAGCTTGAGGGCACTGTCCCCTTTGCTAAGACTTTTTTTTTTTTTCAACGTTTATTTATTTTTGGGACAGAGAGAGACAGAGCATGAACGGGGGAAGGGCAGAGAAAGAGGGAGACACAGAATCGGAAACAGGCTCCAGGCTCTGAGCCATCAGCCCAGAGCCCGACACGGGGCTCGAACTCCCGGACCGCGAGATCGTGACCTGGCTGAAGTCGGACGCTTAACCGACTGCGCCACCCAGGTGCCCCTACCTTTTGCTAAGACTTTAAGTGAAACAGGGAAGTGTCCAGGATCTGGGAGGTCAAAACCTCACAGCTTTATTCATTCATTTAGCTAGTGTTTTTAGACATCCTACTACGTGCTAGAGACCGGGGCTGAGTGCTCAGGTTACAAAGATGAATTAAACAGCATCCTTGTCTTAGAAGAGCTCTTGACTCAGGCTGGGAGGTTCCTTTCTGGGACCTGCCCAGCCTCAACCCCAGCCCAAGGACCAGGAAATCACCTGTGCTCAGAGTCAGGGTGCACATATGAGATGGATAGGACTGGGCTGGAGGGTAGGGAAAAGAGAAAGTGAAAGATCAGTCCTGGGAAGACCTGAGTCTTGCCATTATCTGAGGCCCATGCTATCTCTGGGTCTCAGCTCCCTTATCTATGAAGTAGGGATCCACACCCTTGCTTGTTCACAGTATAGCGTTGTGAGCACAGGCTATGTGGAGCCCTAGGTCAAGGCTAGAGATGCAAATACACATCCGGTACAGTGTCTATCATACTAAAGGTGCTCCATAAATATTGTTTGGATAAATGAGAATAAATGAATGGTTTTTCCTTTCAGCCTTATAGAGAAAGGCCAAAGAGCACCTGCTGCACTTTACCCATGTCACAACATGGTAGCAACAACCACAGCTAACAGGACCAGCATGAGCTAAGGCTGCCTATGGGATAGATGGTTTGCTTTTCCTCTCCTCTGGATGGAGAGTGGTTTCTATTCAGGTATGCTTGGGAGGGCTCTGTGGAGGAGGCAAGCTCAGAGCAGCCCTTGGGTAAGGTCAGACCATACACTCCGCCCTCCAGGCTTCTTGGGGGACACTGGAACTTCTGCAGAGGGTCTCTTTCTATCTTGGCTTCCTTCCTGAACATGGCTGGGAGACATACAAGGATCGTACATCCTGGAGGCAAGAACCTTGCTTGGGATCCTCTGCAGATGCAAAGGAGGTCTTTGCAGTAGGGAGACACTTTGGCCCTCTCTATTTGTTTCTAGATGTTTTGCCACATCATTGTCCCTCTGGGTCTTCATGTGCTTCTGACTCTTTTTATTGTTCTCATGGTCTCTTTTCTCTCTGTCCACCCCTACTCTGACTGGAGGTATTCATCTCTCTCATTTTCTCTTTCTTGTCTCTCTTTTCTCTTTTCTTCTTCTTTTTTTTTAATTTTTAGAGAGGGAGAGCATGAGCAGGGGAAAGAGACAGAGGGAAGGAGAGAGAGAATCTTAAGCAGGCTTCATGCTCAGTGTTGATCCTAACATAGGGCTTCATCCCATGACCCTGGGATCATGACTTGAACTAAAATCAAGAGTTGGATGCTCAACTGACTGAGCCACCCAGGTGCCCCCTCTGCTCTCCTTTTTTCAAAATGAAACAATTTGGGACTGATTGAAATTGCTTTTAACCTGGAAGTTCTATGATCATACCCCCCTTGAGGGCAAGGATCCCTCTCTGTCTGTTTACTGTAATGCATATGACATCTGGCATAGCAACTACACTCACTAGTGATGCCCAAATATTGTTGCTCGAACACATGGAGAAGGCATGTTTTCTTCAGAAGTCTGAGGAGGGTCAGGACAGGGCCAGAAATCCCTGAGAAAAAGGCTACAGTTTTGGTCTGGCTTCATCTAAGCTATAAGGGGAAGGGCAGAAAAACATTGGTTGAGATTTTTAGATTGTCCTGCCCAGTTTCCCATGAGAAGTGAGAAGTATGACAGATTCTGAGTAGAAGCATCTCTCGGAAATAAAGAGGCTGTGTTTAGAAGCATATCCCTGGGTTTTATCTCTTAGAAACATGAGGACCGGGGAACAGAAAGCCCTGAGGATGCCTGGTGCTACAGGAGCATGTAATGTGGAGTCCCTGTCCTCAAGGGGTTGACAGTCACCTCATAAGAGTCTTAACTGCAGTAGGAGTCCCCATCCCTGTCCCATCTCAGCATGGCTGTTTGAACCTGCTCTTTTGGCCCAATCCTACCTGGAAAGTGAGGGATGTGAGTTAGATGATCCCTAAAGGCTCTGCCAGTCTCTGTGGTTCTTAGATTCACAAAATGAGGTAGGGGGTGGCCTGGTGGTTTGAGCAGGATTCCATGTCAGAAGCTGTTTCTCTCACAGGAAAGATGGGAAACTATGATTTGATTGATCATTGCTGGCAGCACTGAATGTGCCTCTGATCTGTATGCTGACTCATGCAGGCCTTTCTAGAAGGGCTTCCTGGCCCAGGCAGGATGCTACCTTCATTGTGAATGTGGTAAACAGTACGTGTGAATCTAGAACACAGGAATCCAGGTCTCTGAGCCATAATTGTCCGTATGGGCGATAAGCCAAAAAGTTCACAACTTGAAGTGTCAGGAAAATAATACTTTGGTTGTCTAGTTCATCTTTATATTTCACCCTTTGGGTTGTCCCCCCACCTCAGAACACATACATATATACATATGACCACAGTTAATGAGGTCAGGCAGTGTATGCCCCTTGAACCACATACAAACACAGCCACCCATGTGGATACGCAGCTGACATGCATCAAACAGGCACATGCCTTAGACATGTTTAGAGATTCTATATGTTCTACACCCATAAAAACCCACCTGGATATTCAGATATTTTATTCTTTCCCTTGGACTAGCATTTGGAGATACACAATGTGGTTGACAGAATAGTGGCCCCCTAAAGATCCCTAGAATCTGTAGGTTATGTTACATGGCAAAGAGAATTAGGTTGCAGATAGAATTAAGATAGAATAGTAGCCTAGATGCTCCAGGTGGGACCAATATAATCACAGAGTTCCTTAAAAATAGAAGAAGTGAAAGAGTCAGTGTCAGGGTAATGCAATGTGAGAAAGAAAGACCCCACCAGCCACTGATGGCTTTGAAGAGAAAGCCAAGGAGTGTGGACAATCTTCAGCTGGGAAAGGCAAGGCAACAGATTCTGCAATAGAGCCTCCAGAAAGGCATACAGCCTTCCCACACCCTGATTTTAGCCCAGTGATACCTGTGTCAAACTTCTGGCCTCTAGAATCCATAAGACCATTATTTTGGGTTGCTTGAAGCCACTGAGTTTGTTGTAATTCGTTACAGCAATAGGAAAATGAATACCCACAGAAACATAGTCTCATAGCCACAGAATCTATGGTCTGGTAGAGAAGACAGGTGCAGAACCAGAAGACAGAGTGTTCTAGAATACATAGTAAAAGGGCTGTAATAGGAGTAGACCACACTGTGAGGAAACACACAGAAGAAACCTCCAACCCAGATTTGGGCATGGAACCAAGGTTTCCTCATGGAAACTCCATGAGGGCAGGGACCAACACAGGCCAACGTCAGCAACAGCTACTACTGTGCCTTTATGTACTGGGTGCCCAATAAATATGTGTTATAAGGGGGAAAGAGGAAGGGGGAGAGGGGAGAAAGATGAAAGAAAGGTCAGATTTAGGGCCTGATAGATAAATAAGATAAATAGAATAGAAAGCAAGGAAACATGTTCCAGGCAGAAGGGACAGCATGGGCAAGATCTGAAGGCTATTTAGAGAACTAAATAAAGTTTAGTTTGGCTGGGACACAGTGCCCCATGGGGCATGGGGAAAGATGAGTCGGGCAAGGTACAGATCATAAGGGGCCTTATCAGCTATAATTAGACATTTGGCCTGTATCCTATATACAACTGGCTGGTTCTCTCTCTCTCTCTCTCTCTCTCTCTCTCTCTCTCTTTCCCTCCCTTCCTCCCTCCTTCCTTCCCTCCCTCCCTCCCTTTCTCTCTCTCCCTCCTTCTCTATTTTTTCTCTCTCTCTGTCCTTTTTCTTTTGGCTTATACTTTAATATTTTTTAAGTGGAGTATGTGTGTTCAATGTCAGTTATGTCTTATTTGACATAACCTTATTTGGCTTATGGAAATATTTCATCCTTTTCTCCTTAGGTTTTTCAGTCACTCCCTCCATTTTAACAATGCTTCATGACCTAACTCGTCAATTTTCATTTTGGGTAAGATGGGATGATCCAGTAGACAAAGAGCACTGGATATGTAATCACAGCCATCTGGGTTCAAGTCCACACATGCACACACACACACACACACACACACACACACACACACACCTTTTATCAGCTAGTATTTGACCTCTGTAATCCCTACTTTCCCATTCTGTAAAATGGGACCAGAATAGTGCTTTCCTTATGGTCTTGCTT
Organism: Herpailurus yagouaroundi; assembly: GCF_014898765.1. Classification (NCBI taxonomy): domain Eukaryota; kingdom Metazoa; phylum Chordata; class Mammalia; order Carnivora; family Felidae; genus Herpailurus; species Herpailurus yagouaroundi. The sequence goes on from NW_024412388.1 coordinate 48,203,975, forward strand.
TGATTATCAAATGAGCTAGTCCATAGAAGTGCTTTCAAAAGGGCCAGGTATACAGCAAGTAGTCAATGACACATATCTACCCAAATCATCACTCTTTGGATAGCTATTCTTAATCCGCCATAACCCTTGTCCTGGTGAGTGTCTGTGTCCCTTCACATCACTGCCATCCTTCTGCACTCTGTGCCCCACGGACCATGTGGACCATAAGCTCCCTTGCCTTCTAGCTCCAAACGAGTCCAGCCTATGGGAGGCACTAGCAGGTGCAGAGTGGAAAGAGAATGAAATTGGAGTCTTTTTTCTCCCTGGTTCCCTCTTTCAGGGCTTCTGAAGCCCAAGTGATTTCCTTTGTTGACAGCAGCCTCTTCTCAGAAGACCCTCTCTCTACAACTATCCTCTTTTGGTTCCAGGAACAGCTCCCTATTCTTTCCCCTTCATGCCCTAGTGATAGTAGTGGCTCTCTGCTGTTTCAAGCCCAAGATTTCCTTTGTACTATTTGATACTGCTTTCCTTTGCACCTAAGTGAGGGTCCTTTCACTAAAAGTCCCCCCAGTAACCCCATTTGAGCATGTCTCCTGTTCCTGCTGGAACCCTGACTGGCAACTTTTTCTCAGGCATTGAGGCTGGTGGCTTAACAGGCTGAGAATGGAGCCCTTGTCCCTCTGGTCAGCTATGGAACATTTACCAAGGTGGCCACATTGTCACAAGACCGCTTCTCGTCCATTCTGCAAGAAGCTTTGAAAGTATGAAGAAAATCTGTACGCTTAATAAACATTGTGACCATAACTCTGTAGCAGGGAATGAAACCAAAACCAAGTGGCCAAGGCAGAAAACTGGGTCACTGTGGATTTCCTGCAGCCAAAAGGCCATGAGTCAGAGTGACCAGCTTGAGGCCATGGGGGAAAGTAGACTAGCAGGTCTAGGGACCACTGTAGTAGCCCTGCTTTCCTGAGTCAGCTTCCTGCTTTTTCCTTTTGCCACAGTCCAGCCCTGTGTGGACCCTTCATCTGTATACTTCTCCAGCCTCCATAGGTTAGCAGTTCTCCCCTGCTGGGCACATCACTGAAACGGAAGTCCCAATTGTTTCTTCTCCCACCACAGTCCATGTTTCTCTGCAGAAATAGAAGCTCAATCACTTTTCTCTTCACCCCCATTTAGGGCTACAGTACACAGCCCTCCTCCTTTCACCCACACATCCTCCCCATACCTGGGCTCCTTTCTTGTTCCAGTCAGGTCTCCCTTTTCCCAACTGTGAACTTGTTGTGGTCAAGGAGTCTTCACGGCCTTGGTACCCAGCTCAGAGCATGCTTTTTAGAAAGTCCTGAGGCTAGTTCTGTAGTTAGGAGCATAGGCTTTGGAAGCAAAGAGATAGATCTTGGTTCCTTTGGTCTTTTATTAATCACTTCTCAAATTAACCCGATTCTTGTCATGTTGGTTACCACTGACTTCAGGTGCGGTATTTTATCTTACTGAGTTTTATTTTCCTCGTGTGGAAAATGGAGATAAAATTAGCCTCTTCAGAGTTGTTGTAGGGATTGAAATGGTATATACAAAACTCTTAGTGGATTAGAATACACAGAAACAATTATTGTTATTATATCCGTGAAAAAAACTTTTTGAAATTAGAGATCCATGCCTGGTTGCCTATAATTTAAAAATGGACAAGGAAACAGAACTATCGGAAGGTCAAAGCAGAAGAAGCATCATTTTCCATCAGTGCATCTGCCTGCGTTCATGGAGCAGCTGTATCCTATCATTAGAGAGGTTTAGGGTCTCAGATCTGCTGATCACAAAGTACCCACTGAAGGCATGTCACCCCACATCCATGAGCCTGTTTCCTAATCTCTTGTATTGGCTTAGTAACACCCTCCACTCGAGGTTATTTTCTCCCTGGATGATAATTGAGCACCTACTATGTGCCAGACACTATTCTAGGCTATAAATATAGCCACAAAAAAAAGGGAGATTAACCTCTGCCCTCATGGGGCTTACATTTCAGTTGGGGAAGGAGCAGGGGGAAACCTATAATAAGCAAGGAAATAAATACATCAGCAAGCTAATTTCAGGTGTTAAATATTATGGAGAAAATAAAAGAAGAACTAGAATACAGAATAGTCTTGTCAAGGGGTCTGGTCATGTTTCCTGATTGAGCTGGTCAGGGTGAGACTCTCAGAGGAGGTGAATTTGAACTTGAATGAAGAGAAAGAGCCAACCATAGAAGGATCTGGGGGAAAGGGTTCCAGTCAGATTAACAGCCAGTACAAAAGTCAGAGGTTAAATAAACAAGCTTGTATATTTAAGGCATTAAAAACAGGCCAGTGTGGCCAGAGCACAGGGCAGCAGAGGAAGAGACCAGGTCACATGGTGGTAAGGATTAAGTGAAATAGTGTGACTGCACTGCCCAGAACAACAGCAGACATAGTGGGTATGTTTGATGGGTGCTATCCTTCCCTTGATGTCACCACTACCTTGGGGACCCGCTGTGTGCCAATGTAAGATGCGAAACTCAGTAAACCATATCTCCATCTCTAAGGAACTCATCGTCTGATATAAGGGAAAGATATTGACTTTACAAATAAACAAATCCGAACCAGGCAGATGATGTGAACTAAAACCAAGTAATAGTACCTGGGCAATGATACAAACATAGAATAGGTATAGATGTGGCTGTGGACTTGTCATTCTATCTGTTTCTACAGCACATGAACGAACAAAGCCTGTCTACAGCAGACCTGAATTTATATGAGCATATATTATTTCCCCAATTTTCCCCTGGGAAAGTAGAAATGTAGAAAACAGCTTCCACCTGCCCTTTCTCCATGACCATTTGAGGTCAAGCATTATGTCTTAAATTCAACAAGCAGTGAAAGTATACACCTACAAAGTCTCATTGAAGCTCTGTAGGGAAAGAAGATGGAGGGGCCAGTGGTGATACTTAAAAAAAATGTTCTAAGTTTGTTTCTTGATTTATACTAAGTGTTTTACAATGCTAAAAATTGAAATATGGAAAGAAATCAGGAAGATGCAAAAATAAAGTTATTATAGATGTCAAAATTGGGGTGGCATAAGAACATATATCTGCAGTCCATAAGGAACCTCAGGATTTCTATCAGTGAGTTATCCATTTGATTCTGTGCAGCTTCAAGGTCAAAACCAATCATAGAGTGAGACCACAGAACTCCACATAGATGATCTTCCTGTGAGATGGCGTTTGGCAAAGGAAGCCCTGAAAAAAAGCCAATATCTGCCATTGAATGTCGTCAGAATGATTTAGACCTGAACACTTTCCAAAGCAGGGGGTGCCATTTGTCCAATAGAATTGCAGAAAATATTTTAATAATATGCTATAGAACATGTACTTTTGAGCAATTTAACTTGCCAATGAATCTTCTAGGTTGAATTAGTTATAAATTGTGTCACTAAAATTACCTTAAAAATTTGAGCCATTGAAAGGGCTATGGACTATGTAATAATTACGTTTTTCTAGTCATTGTCAGCCCAAAATAGAGTTTTAGAAGTGTTGATGTTAGGCTGCCCTTGCTGCCAACAATTAGATAGACATTTACCCATTGAAATAATAACTTCAGCGGAAGAAAAGATCCTTTCCTTCCAGCGTCTGTGGGAATGTGCCATGGGGCACATTTGTGAATTATCATCTGACCATGATAGGTAGGACCCAGTGCTGGCCTTTGTAGCCCTGGAGTCCACACAAAGAGGGCCTTAAAAAATATTGGCTAGTTGTGATGTCAAGAGAAGTTTGCAGCTCTTTTCAAAAATGACAGAGTTGAGACAGTAGAGTTTGTTTAGAGAATGCCATGATTTGGAAGAGTTTTAAAAATAAGTGAGTGACTCTATTTTGTTTTCCCCTGCTTCTGTCACATTGATTTACATTTGAGGCACATGAAGGCTAGGTGCATGGCCTTGACATAGTCCTTGAGTCAGCCCTGTGTCCTGCAGTTTGACAAAAGCAGCCTGTCCCACCCATGCCCCAAAATCATTGCAGACACAGTGGACTAGTTTTTGGCACTTGGGCGAAAATTTCCACCTGCTGTAGACCATATTTCCTGCATTTCCCTAAAGGGCCCCCCCAACCCAAATGTCCTGTTTTCCCTTAAGGTATCCAGACACAGAGCATCCCCATGCTGGAAACCCGGGGACTGTGGAGTAGAAAAATATGACTCCTCCCTCTCCCTCATATGTTTTGTTAGGTTCAAAAAAAGCAGGTGCAAATCACAACTGAATTTGAAACCCCAAAAGAAGCCAGAGCAAATCAACTTAACAACAACAAAAAAAGCTTATTATAGCAAAGCCTCCAAGCAATTATCAACTCCCTGGCTGATTTCAGAGCCCCCTAAGGACCTCATGTGGATTGAATCCCCATGATCTAGCCTCATGTGAGGACTGAGTGGGCTGTTCCCGAGCCAAATGTCTGAGGCTGTGGGTAAATATATTGATATCCTAGCAACTTGCAAAAGCCACAGTACCCTAGACAAGGGCTTGTTTTCACATTTTGTTAACAGGAGAGTAGGTTTCAGATGGAGGCCTGGATATTTGGGGCCAATCAAAGAGGTTGTGATAAACACGAAGTCGCTTCCTTTTGGTCATCTTTGTCTGCCCTTTGCCGGCTGGAGTCGTTTTTGTCATTCAACCGCCCAGTGTTCTCCTGAAACGTAAAGTTTGTTTATTTTTTTTTTAAAGGTAGAAACCAATATTATTCAGTCACCAGATTCTCACTGGTTTAGAGTGCCTAGTTCCGGGCTCTGTGAATGGTTATAAACCTGGAGATGTTTAAGATATGCTTTCCACCCTCAAGAAGAACATTATCTAGTCAGCAAGGTTCACTGTACCATCTCGCTCAACTTGCTGCTTCCCCCCTTGGTGTCTTTGCACTTGCCCTCTCCTCTGCCTGGACCAAATACCCTTGCTTCCCTTTCTTCTCTGTCAGAGGCATCTTCCACCCCCACCCGCACCTCTGGGATGGGCTGTGCTTTGGTCTCACATCTGTTTCACATTTCTCACCTGGCATGGGATTATCCGAGATCCTGTTTATCACTTCTTCCAGACATATTCCTTCAGCCTGGAACATTTCCTGGCACACGGTAGGCACATGACCATTATTGTTGGGATGAGTGAGTGAATGGATTCACTAAAAAGCATAGCACACTAAAGCCTGTCTCAGCTTAAATCTGGCTTGAATGCTTACGGTTTGGATGAACTTGGCTGAGTTATTTAGCTTACTAAGACTCACTTTTTCTATCTGTAAAATAGGAGTGAGACCTACTTTATAAGGCTGTTGTGAGGACGAGCAAATTCTTACTAAGTTCTTAGCAAAATGACTGATCCATGAATAGTAGCCACTAGGATAGTTGTTGCTAACACATCTGGTTGGCCTACTATGTGCCAGGCACTGAGGATATAAAATAAATAGGGAACAGTACCTGCCTTCAGTAAACTCCCAGGCTGGTTTGGTAGACAGATATATTAACAGAAATTAAAAGGCTATTTTGCAAGTTAAGTGGGATTAGGAACACAGAGCATCAGTTTAACCCAGACTGGGGTGAAGGGACTAGATAGATAAGGAAGAATTCATAGCAGAATGATCCTGGGGATTGTGAGATCCAAATGGAAAAACAGACTTGGAATCTTGAAGGTCTCTCCAAACCCTGCCCTAAATATTTCTAACATACTTCATCATTTCCCTTCCCTTCCAAATCACCTTCCTTCAGCCATACTGTTGACTGTTATTGTTCTTTGAATTCCATAAGTGTGTCGCATTAGAATTTACAAAGGGCCTTTGTACATCATGTGATTGTTTCATTTGACTCTCCTAACTTCCCTGTGAGGCAGATAGAGCACATAATATACCATCCAGTTCATGAGTGAGGAAACTGAGTCTCTGAGAAACCACACAAATTCTAAGTGATCAGTTAGACATGACTTTGAGGACTGAACTAAGTCCAATGACTTTCAGTTCCCACAGAGTGCAAATCCTATGAACGAACCAAGAGTATACCACCTCTGCACCTGTTCCTCACCATTTCTCCCACCTGAAATGCCCTCACCATCCTCTCTGTTCATCTGAATCTTTCCCTGCTTTGAAGTCCCTGCTCTAAGCCCAAACTCTCCTGGGAAGTTTCTCCCTGTCCACACAGCATACAGGGGTCTCTTGAACTGTTGAACTGGCTGGGCCATAATAGGACATTGGTGTCCCCTGGAATCATGTTTACAGTTCATTTTCAGGTGCTCAGGGGCTCAGGGCTGAGCCACCGGAGGGAGAGACTATACCTTGTTAATCTCTGTATTTGGTATATAGTAGGTGCTCAGTAAATGCCTATTTATTAAGGGAATATCTTCAAGGTTGTTATTAGCCTGGAAGCCTCCTTTTAGGCTGATGGGAACATGTTTGCAGGAGAAGCAGGTGAGCTTTTGTTAGGCAACTAGGCCCTGATATAGAGATGTAAGTGAGGTGGAAGACAAAGGAGCACCTCATCTGCTCAAGGGACACCAGATATGTAGATAATAATCACACAGATTGGGAAGTTCCTAATAGAGTAAGGTACAAGGTACAGTGGGAGATCCTGGGTGGTAGGGGGAGGATGGAGTAGAGGGGAGGGAAGGGGTACAAGCCACCACAAAGGAGAGGAGGTATGGCAAGATCTGCAGAGGGTCTTAGAGCATAAGCAGGTACTGACCAAGATAATACCAGGTATGGTATGGTAGGGGGTAGAAAGGGGCTCTAAGGTCTAGAAAAGAAACCAAAGACAAAACCAAACCAATCTGGAGTCATGAAAGGATATAAAGTGGATATAAAAATATCACAGAGTATTATTTAAATGCCTCCATAAAGTCTGAATAGATTTGCCTCCTGAGTAGGTGGATGGGTGGGTGGATGGATGGATGGATAGATGGATGGATGATATGAACATTATTAATATTAATAACTATGTTTCGCAAGAGAGACTTAAGTTTATTGTTAAATCAAGAAATAAAGGTAAGCAATTTTAAAAATTCCTCTAGGGGTGCCTTGGTGACTCCGTCAGTTAAGTGTCCAGCTTCGGCTCAGGTCATGATTGGCGGGTTTAAGCCCCGTGTCACGCTCTGTGCTGACAGCTTGGAACCTGAGTCTGCTATAGATTCTCTCTCTCTCTCTTTCTCTCTCTCTCTCTCTCCCCCCCCCACTCATGCTCTGTCTCTCTCTCTCTCTCTCAAAAATAAACATTTGAAAAAATTAAAAAATTATTCTAAATTTCTTTATCCAGATGCAACCACTGTTGATGTTGGTGTAGGTTTTTCTAGTCTTTATCTTTCTGTCTCTCCCATCTGCTGCCCATCCAGCCATACCCTTACCGTCTTGCATATATATATATATATATATATATATATATATATATATATCCCTTCAATCCAACCACTCATCTATCTATCTATACTTCTTAAAAATTTTTTAAGGTTTATTTATGTAAAGAAAAAAAGAGAGACAGAACACGAGTCGGGGGAGGGACAGAGAGAGAGGGAGACAGAATGCACAGCAGACTCCAGGCTCTGAGCTGTCAGCACAGAGCCGAACGTGGGACATGAACTCACAAACTGCGAGATCATGACCTGAGCCAGAGTCGGAAGTTTAACCGACTGAGCCACCCAGGCGCCCCAGCATCTATACTTTTCTAAAGCAAAAAGTAGGCTCCTATGGTACTTTACATTTTGTAACCTAATTTTTCTAACCAATTTGTTATGAGAATCTAGTTATGTCTGCCTATTTTCTTTCTTTTTTTTTTTTTAATTTTTTTTCAACGTTTATTCATTTTTGGGACAGAGAGAGACAGAGCATGAACGGGGGAGGGGCAGAGAGAGAGGGAGACACAGAATCGGAAACAGGCTCCAGGCTCTGAGCCATCAGCCCAGAGCCCGACGCGGGGCTCGAACTCATGGACCGCGAGATCGTGACCTGGCTGAAGTCGGACGCTTAACCGACTGCACCACCCAGGCGCCCCATATGTTTGCCTATTTTCAATCAGGCGGTAATAGTACTAAGAGAATGTTAAAGTCGGGATTATAAGCCTCTGTCTTTGGTTTGGTTTTGGTTTTGCCACTATCAAAGGTGCTTCGATGAACATTGTTGGTCTCCCTTTGGTCCAAAGTTACGACAGAGAGGCTACTTTTCTTTAAAGCTCCTGAGGCTCTGGGATGATCAAGCAGAACTTGAATTTGATGTGGGGTCGTATTTAATCCTCTGACATAAATCAGCTGCCTCCCAAAGTGGCATCCTTTCGTCTCCAGTCGCTCCCTCCCCACAGCAGCCAGGCAGGGTGGAGGGGGCTTTGTCACAGTGAGGATACCCCAGGGCAGCCAGTGGCGGTCACAGGCTGTCTCCAACTGATAGGCTTGGACACCAGCTCTCCTGGCATCTCCACAGCACCGGTGATTCAGACTTGTCAGCTAATGCAGCTAATGATGGATGTATGGCGTGTGACCCACAGGTGGAAAAGCATGCTTCTGAAAGAAGACTAGTCAATGGGGCACGAGGGAGGAGAGAGGGACCAAGTTTATTAGCAAAATAGAACCCATCCTGCCGCTTCTTTGAGGCTTTAAACATTCACTAACCCTCCCCACCACCAGCACTTACAGAAAAACAAACAAACAAACAAACAAACTCAACCTTTTTCGTTTAGCAAAGAGATAACCGATGTGGTGGAAAGAGGGCTGGCTTGAAGGCCAGCTATAGATTCTAGCTGCAGCTCTACTCCCCACTAGCTGTGGGGCCGGGGCAAATCACCCTCTTCTTGGGTTTATTTTTCTCCATGTCTAAAATGATCATACACAGATGATGTATAAGTGTTTGAATAAATGAGTCAGTGAAAAGTCATGCATCATCCAAAAATCATTTACTGAGGGATTTTTCATGAGCTGGGGTTACACAGTCAAGCAAGAGAGACCAGCCCCTGATTTTGGAACTTGCACTCTAGGGGTGTGCGTGGAGGGGCCAGAATATAAAATAATCAAATAGACTGTCAAATAGTGATGAATGCTCCATTGAATACAAAGCAGCAGAGATGATATAGACCAGTTCAGGGCCTGGATTGGGTTGGGTAGTCAGGAGATGGTGACCTGGCAGCCAAGGTTGGAATAAGAACATAGAAAAACAATGCAGGTACAGCTGGGGAGAAACAATCTAGTTGAGGAAACCATCGTAACAGGGCCTTGTGAGCAAAGGTGAGCTTGGTGTTCAGTTAACTAGACACATAGTTGCTGACTGTCCCTCTGCGAGGCTTTGGGGGTGCCAGGATGAACAGGAAAGCTACAGGCTCCACCCTCATTGGGCTGAGAGTGGAAGAGGTGGGTTAATAAACAGGGGACACAGACCATGATAAGTACCATGATGCTGAGCAGGAAGTAAGCAGGGTTCTAGAGAAATGTGACAGAAGCCTCTAACCTAGCCCATGAAGGTTGGGACGCCTTCCCTGAGGAAGCTAAATTGAAGCTGAGATCAGATAAAGCAAAATGAAAACAAGGAAGTATGGGACCTGAATTCTAACCTCTGATGGTCTCTCTGCCCATGCCCACTCTTTGGCCATGCCTGTGATTCTGCTGGACCCTACGTGATGCTGAGAAAGTTCTTGACTCGTTTGGAGGAAGGCCAGGACATTGCAAGAAAAATACATGAGATTTATGAAAGCATTCCATCAAACATTCATGCTGTCACATTATCACTTACTGGAGGATTTCTCAAACTTTGACTCACATCAGAATCCTCTAGTGGGCTGGTTGAAACACAGAGTGTGGATCCCAACCCCCTGAGTTTCTGCTTTGGGATGCTTAGGTGGTGTCTGAGAATTTGCAGGTCTAACAAGTGCCCAGGTGCTGGAGATACTGCTGGTCTGGGAACCATACTTTGAGAACAACTGCCTTAATTCTTGACTCTTGGGGGAGGACTTTTAGGTCCATGGCAGTGTTTTCTAATTCTCCTCAAAGCTAGTAGAGGACAAAGGAGGGAGCAGAGATAGAGATAGACACTCTCGGTCCAGGGCATCTGGGACTCTTCCAGAAGGATCCTCTCCAGTCTAGTTTTCCCTTCAGACGTTTGTTGCCAGTATATCCCAAAGAACAACACCTACTCTTGCTTTGGCATTTGTATTCTAATGTGTAAACAAACTTAGAAATGTTTTCTTAGTTTTTTAAAGAAAGGTAGGAGGGCTCTGCCAAGCTAACAACACAAGATACAAACACACATTTTCAACCTATCTCTTAGGTGGTTTATCCTCAGCTCTTTTTTGTCTATCATGTGGCTCCCAAAGTCCATACTAATTTTCTACTGGGTCACCTTCCTAAGACACCACTTTTATGGCCTCTGGGCTATGGACGATGCCCAGACCAACCCACCAGGCAGTGTGTGAAGTCTGTGATAGTGGGTGGAGCCCCAGCTTTGCAGTCACATAACTCTGAATCTGAATTCCCAGGCCAACCACTTAGCATCAACCCTTCATGGGGGTTGTCTAACCTCTTTGAGCCTTATGAGAGTGGTGGGCGAGAGGCAGTAATAGCTCCACAATATTGTTGGGATAATTCAAGAGATGACAGATGTTAAGACTTCGGGGCATAGGAGGTGCCCAGTAGGTTAGGGACTCTCATGGCATTCTGTCATTTAAAGTGGTACTGGACAGAAAATTGCTGGCTCTAGGCCCATCACTCTGTCCCACATTTCCCCAGGCCTCAAGGGCATGCAATAGAAGATGGTGAGGCCATCACTCCATGCTTACCAGGCCCTCCTCCGTGGAATAATTCCAGGCCCTTTACATCTTTTGTGTGGATTAATTCAATGGCCTTCAAAGGATCCCCCTGCCTCCAGAACACCCCTACAAGCTCTCCTCCTCATTATCACCAAGGGAATTATTATAAAGCAGAGGCTTGATCATGGCTGCCAAAACCCCATCAGAGATTCTCCATCATCCAGAGCAGGGATCACACCCTGAGAGCCTACAGAAGGCACAAAGAAACTGAAATGAGTGCCAGGACAGGTGCTTGGGTGGCTCAGTCAGCTAAGCATGTGACTCTTGGTTTCAGCTCAGGTCATGATCTCATGGTTCATGGGTTTGAGCCCCACATCAAGCTCTGCACTGATAGTGTGGAGCCTGCTTGGGATTCTCTCTCCCTCTCTCTCCCTGCCCTCTCCTACTCGCACTCTCTCTCTCTCAAAAATAAATAAACTTAAAAAAAAAAATAAATGAGTGCCAGGACCATGGGGAGACAATGGGGAGCAGTGGGGATTGTGGTGAACTGAAGCATGGCTATCTAAAGATATTCAATCTTGGAATTCTGTAAAATCCCCTGTGAACCAAATAAAACTTGTCCTGTACTGAGTGTAGTGTTGGACTGCCAGCGTATGAGAGCTGGTTTGGAGTATGAAGTCCAAGATCCTTCACCTGGCTTATGAGGATTAGCCTCCTTATTGCTATGCCTTGACTTAACGTCCACACAAGAGTCAAACTGCAGTTCCTTTGTACTTGTCATGCTGGTCCACACCTCTGTACCTTGATCAAGCCTGGAATGCCCTTTTTCCTACTCTTCTCTTGGCAAAATCCTGCTCATCCCTTTAAAACTCCTTTCAGGTAACACCTCCTCCAGGAAGCTCTCTTTGTACTCATTTTTGGTTCTATCAGATGGATTTTGTACCATTTCCTGGTGCCCCAACAATATCGTCTGCTTTCCTCCATTATTATATTTATCAAGTGTTTAATATAGTTATATCTCTTGCATCTGCCTCCCCTGCCATGGTGTAGGCACCTATACCAGGTGTTAATCACCTTTGTACTTAGCAAAAAGGAGCTGTTTGATCATTGTTAAAGGGATGAATGAGGAGGCAGGTGGCTCCCATAATGGTGGTGAAGAGTCTAAACAGTAGCATAAGGGTGTAGCCATCAGCAATAGGCAAAAATTGGGAGAAGTACAGACTGGTCACTTCTACCTTCTTCCTCAGGCATGAACATCACAGGAATGGGGACAATGAAAGCAACAGAACTGAGGAGCAAGAATGTCTTTGATTTTTCTCTTCTCAGCTCCTAAAAAATGTCTCTCCCCTTATTCCTGATTAAAATTCTGAGGAGAGAATATGATTGTCAGATTAAATCACCTTAAGCCCTGATGAGATAGCTGCCCACACCAGACCACCCCCATCAACCAGCCAGACTACATATTGGCTGCCTGTTGGCAAGAGTTCCTCTTTGGTCCAGTTGAGGCAGGATCATCTGCTGGAATACATGGTGCCTTCCAGGTATAGAATCTCTCTGGAGGAACTTTGAGTGTGGTAGGTATTCTCTGGTGCAAGGTGCATGGTGCAAGGTTCAGGGGCAATACCAAGGTGAGGCAAGCAAGGTGCCTAGGGTGCAAAATTTAGGGAAGGATTACTCTCTGGGCTGTGCCAATGCCTTGCCCTATTCCCAGTCCTGATGGGACTGATTTCTTGCATGACTTCAAGAAGTCACTGTCTCTATGAACTTCATTCTGTCCATCCATAAAATAAAGGGGTAAAACAATTTGGTTTGTTAGGTTCTTTTTGGCTTTGAAGCTCCTTGATACTCCCCCAGCTTCTGGGATAGCTCATCCTCCTCCATATTACCCCTGGGCTTTCCCCTTCTGTTGAAGAAGGGGCCTGATCGTCTCTTGATTAGCTTCCCAGCAAAGTTTCACTTGGCTTCCAACAGCCCAGCTCACAAGCCACTTAGCAAAGGCAGTCATGAAAGAACAACATAACATCTGTTCTGGCCCTTCACAGAGGACATGCCTCACATTCCTCCCCTCAAAGCAAAATTGATCAGCCTTGACCTGGGGCTGCACCAGGGAGAAGTAACCCTCGGCGGGCTGGGGTGCCATTCGGCGCCCACAGGAGGTCAGTTACCACATGGTCCCTGGTAGCCCTAAGGTATGAGAGGTATTTGCCTCACCTATTAATCACTCACAAGAGTGAATATCTTGAGTTGAACTGACAGTTTTCGTCTTAGCAGACAAAGGGGACTAAGGCTTGACTCCCACTTAGTGAAAGTCCATGTAGGTTTGTTCCTCTGAGATAGAGCTAGAGGACAACAGAGGGAGGAGGGGGGGAGATGATTAAAGGGAGCAGTGAGGTGGCAAGGGGGTGTTATTCATCTAGTCCGATCTCAGATCTTATACTTGAACCCAAGCTAAGAGAGTTCCATCAGTCATCCTCCTCCAGAGGCAGCTCATTTCACTGTTGGATGGCACAGATTATTAGAAATTAGCCAAAGTACATCTCTTTGACACCTTCATATATTAGTCAGTGTGGAAGAGGAACAAGTAAATTTCTCATCCAAACAGTTGCCCTTAAAACCTTGGAAGACATTATCACATCCTACTAGAATCTCCTGTTCACTATGCAAAGAAAACAAGGCCCCGTTTTTTCAGTCCATCCCTTCTATGACAAGTTTTCCAGGCACCATCCCCCCTGGTTTATCCTGGCGCCCCTCTTCAGGAATCACAGTGTATCAGTGACCTTCACACAATGTGGGGCCAGAGCTGCACATGGTTATGCAAGTGTAGAGAGCAGATCAATCATCTCCACTTACAGATGCCATTGGGTGATGACAGAGCCAGGACAGAGCCAAGTTCTGCAGATTCCAAGGTACCTATGGTAGATGGAGAAATACAAACAAACCGGTGGGAGAGGGGACTAGCCTTTGCAACACACAATATTTTTCATGGAATTTACCATGTGTGTACTGTCCTTCAGGGCTCCTGTGAACCAAATATTTCACAAAGCTAGCACAATCATGATTGCAGAAATGCTGACCAACTAGATGTGCTTTTAGTTCATCCAAACCAATGACAGTTGGATGGCTAGTGCTAAAAAGCAGTTAACGTAGGGTAAGGAAAAGGCCTGGATGAGGACTCAAGTCTCTGATTTATACCCATGTTTCCTAAAATGTCTTCCTTTTCTTGATTACTGTTTCTCAGTTTCCCTTTATACTACATTTCCAGGAAACACATAGCTACATATGAGCTGTTTCCCTGGCTTCCCTTAGTCTAATATTCTGGAAGAATTATTCCCTCCTTTCATATGATAACCACATTTGTTATCCTACTTTTAATGATCCTATGATTTTCTCTTTAAGATATATATTAGTCCCGTGAATTTTATACAGTATTTCTATAGAAATAGAACACGATTCTCGATTTGCCCCAGGGGTTTCAGCCACTACATGTATACCATGACATCTCCCAAAACCTCCACTCCAAACTACACCTGGAGCTTTTATCCCAAATTGTGCTGTACACTTTGCAATGGAACCTCTCCTTTGGGAGTTCCATGGATACTTGAAATTCATCATCTTTCCTCCCCATCCAAATCTTGAATAATCTACCATAATTAATAGTCCTGTGAACACTTCCAATCAAGGCACGACACTGCTGAGAGAAAATTCACAATTCTTGAGCTCCCACTGTGAAGCTTCACACAGTGCAGTACACATATTATCCCTATTTTATAGATACGGAGACTGAGGCATCTTCCTCACGTCCCACGCCTGATCCATTAACAAATGCAGTGGGCTCTGCTTTTAAAGCACACCTAGGATTCTAGTTCATTCTTACACACTTGCAGCACAACTACCTTGGCTCCAGCCACCATCATCTTTTGCTGTGGCTATTGCAATAGCCTCCACCTGGGTCTCTCTGTTTCCATGCTTGCTTCTTTTCTTTTTTTTTTTTTTTTTTTTAAATTTGTTTTTTTTTCAACGTTTATTTATTTTGGGGACAGAGAGAGACAGAGCATGAACGGGGGAGGGGCAGAGAGAGAGGGAGACACAGAATCGGAAACAGGCTCCAGGCTCTGAGCCATCAGCCCAGAGCCCGACGCGGGGCTCGAACTCAGGGACCGCGAGATCGTGACCTGGCTGAAGTCGGATGCCTAACCGACTGCGCCACCCAGGCGCCCCCCATGCTTGCTTCTTTAACACCCAACTTTGTAAGGTCCCCAAAGAGAAGTCTTCATGGGATTCAGATCAAATGCCCATTACATTTCCATCTCACCTAAAACAATGTTCTTTTCATTGTCCTTGAGGCCCTTCATGATGTTTCCACTTCCTATTAGAACTCATCTCCAACTGCACTTTCTTTCACCCCCTTTTGCTCCATTACATGGGCCTCCCTGCCCTGCCACAAATACTCCAAGGCACTTTTGCCTGATGGTCCCTGCACTTGTTCTTCCCTCTACCAGGGATATACTTCCCCTAGATAGCCATTTGGTTTGTACCCTCATTCCCTTTCAGGATTCTGCTCAAATTGAATCTTATCAGAGAAGTTTCCCCTGACCACTCTGTACATAAGCCTCACATCTCCTCTCTCCTACCCTCACCTGCTCACTTTAATTTCCCTCCTAGCACATCTGCAGCCAACATATATATTAATTTTTATTGTCCAGCTCCTTTTACTGGAATATAAGGCTCATAAATTTATAATCTAGTGACAAAAATCTGTTTTATCTTACATTTATATTCACAGTGCTCAATAAATATTCAACGAATGAATGATTTAGAGGCAACTGGCAAACCAGGGAGTATCCAAGATGGTATGGAATTCAGAAGCCATCACCAAAAGAGTTATTTGGAAGGAAGGGGGAAATTTGACCTAGAAGTGTAGGACCAGGGAAAGAGTCATGAGGACTTGGCTTCAACTACTTGAAAGGCTGGCAAGCAGACTTACTCTGACTTTTCCATAAGGTAAAACTAGGACTAATGGGTAGCGCACCAGGTGAGCAAAGGCAGTCTTGAAAGGCAGGCATTTAAAATAAAAGAATTATATGAGCACTGTGTTGATGCAAAGACATGGAAGGACATGGCTTGTTTGTTGAATACTAATTAACACGTGTAGCTGGATCTGAGGGGTGATAGATAAAGCCAGAAAGATATACTGGTTGGGCTACGAGTGCCATGTCATAGAGTTTTGACTTTTATTGCATTCATTCATTAATTTATGTAAGCATCATATGTTCCACATTTAATGAACACACATTATGTGTGTGTGACCCGCACATATGACCCAGGTGTATGACCCAGGCTTTCTGCTGGGTCCTAGGAGTGGAAAGTCTAAAATATAAAATCTGTCCTTAAAGGATGACAATGAGCCTTTATCAAGTTCTTAAGGGTCTCTGCACATAAGAGGTGCTCAAAAAATACTGAATGCCTGAATGCAGGCTAAGTTTTTCTAGTTAACTCTCATGACAATCCTGTGAAGCAAATGGAATTGTCCTCACTTTACAGGTGAGGAAACTAAGATTTACAGAAGCGAGTTTTGTGTCCCACCTCTACATAGCTGGTTAAATTTTGAGCCATAATTTAATACAGCTCTGACATCATTTTTGTTTTTCTCTTTGTTTTTGTTTTTTGCACCGTGCCATCTTGTCTCCTCAAAGCAGCACAGACTTATAAATGTCTTCATAGATCAGAGAAGTAGAAAGAGAAAGAAAGGATCTACTCTGCCTATCCAGGAGATTTTTGAGAGGTCCTTTAAAAAATGAGTGAGTCTCTTTAATCTCCTTAGTCAAATAGCTACCAAGGACCTAGAATGTGTCCAGAACTGTCTTGCTATCACTTCTAGAAAGCAGGGGACACCATGGTTAAATGTACCAGTCTTCGGTTGGACAGTTTGGGGTTTGAACACGTTTTCCCCTTGATTAGTTATATGACCCTGGGCATATCATTTGATTCTGTTAACTCTAAGTTTCCTCATCCTGAAAATGGAGATTAAAAATTGTACCTCTTGGGGTGCCTGGGTGGTTCAGTTGGTTGAGACTCCAGCTCAGGTCATGATCTCATGGTTTGTGAGTTCAAGCTTCATATCAGGCTCACTGATGTCAACCTGTCAGCACAGAGCCCACTTCAGATCCTCTGTCCCCCTCCCCCTCTCTGTCCCTTCCCTGCTCATACTCTGTCTCAAAACAATTAAAAAAAACATTAAAAAAAATTGTATGTCTCAGGGGGCACCTGCCTGGCTCAGTCAGTAGAGCATGTGACTCTTGATCTTGGGGTTGTGAGTCAAGCCTAACATTGGGCATAGAGCATTAGAAAAATGGTACCTCTTAGAACATTACTACCGATCCTATAGATCCTATGGTTATTAAAGGAAACTAAATGAATACTCTGAACAACTCTATACCCACAATTTTGATAAACTAGAAAAAATGGGCCAATTCCATGAAAGACACAATTTGGCAAACTCACACAAGAAGAAATAGATAATTTGAATAGGCTTGTGTCTGGGGCACCTGGGTGGCTCAGTTGGTTGAGTGTCCAACTTTGGCTCAGGCTATGATCTCACAGTTTGTGGGTTTCAGACCTGTGTCGGGCTCTGTGCTGACAGCTCAGAGCCTGGAGCCTGCTTTGGATTCTGTATCTCCCTCCCTCTCTGCCCCTCCCCTGCTCACACTCTGTCTCTCTCTCTCTCTCTCTCTTTCTCAAAAATAAACATTAAAAAATGTTTTTAATTGAATAGGCCTGTGTATAATAAAGAAATTGAATCAATAATTAATAAGCTTTCAAAACAGAAAGCACCAGGCCCAAATGGGTTCAATGTTGAATTCTACTGAACATTTTAAAGAAATGATACCAATTCTGCATAACCACTTTTCAGAGGATAGAAGCAGAATGAATACTTCCTAACTCATTCTATGAGGCTGGCATTACCATAATGCCAAAAACAGAAAAAATATTACAAGAAAAAAAATACTACCAATATCTCTCTTGAACATGGAAGCAAAACTCCTCAACAAAATATTAGCAAATTGAATCCAACAATATATAAAAAGAATTATACGCCAGTACCAGGGGGGATTTATCCCAAATATACAAGGCTCATTGAACATTAGAAAATCAATCAATGTAATCCATCACATCAACAGAATAAGAAAGAAAAATCACATGATTACATAATCATATCAATAGATGCAGAAAAAGCATTTGACAAAATCTAACACTATTTCATGATCAAAACTCTCAGCAAACTAGGAATAGAGGGGTAACTTCCCTAACTTGATAAAGAATATCTACAAAAAACCTACAGCTAACATCTTACTTATTGTTGAAAAACCCTAAACTTTTCCATTTTATCAGGTACAAGGCAAAGATATACCCTCTCATCACTCCTTTCCAACATCATAGTGGAAGAAATAATAAGACAAGAAAAGGAAAGAACAGGTAAACAGACTGAGAAGGAAGAAACAAAGTCAAGTATTCACAGATAACATGGTCATTTAAGTAGAAAATCTGAAACAAACAAACAAAAACACTCCAGTAACTAATAAGTGATTATTACAGGGTTGCAAAATATAAGATCAATATACAAAAGTCAATTGTCTTCCTACATACCAGAAATGAACAGATGGAATTTAAAATGAAAAACACAGTACCATTTACATCAGAACATGACAAAATGAAATACTTAGGTATAAATCTAACAAAATATGTATAAGATCTATATGCCAAAAACTATAAAACTCTGATGAAAGGTATTAAATAAAAACTAAATAAATGGAAAAATCTTATCCATGTTGGTATATTGGAAGACTCAATATTGTCAAGATGCCAGTTCTTTAAAACTTCATTTATAGATTAAATGCAATCTCAATCAAAATCTCAGCAAGTTATTTTTGTAATACTGACAAACTTAATCTAAAGTTGATATGTAGAGACAACAGACCCCAAATAGCCAAGACAATACTGAAGGAGAACCCAGTTGGAAGACTGATACTACCTAAATTCAAGATTTAACTATAAAGCCACAGTAATCAAGACAGTGTGATATTGGTGAAAGAATACACAAATAGATCAGTGAAATAGAATAAAGAGCCCAGAAATAGATCCACATAAATATAGTTAATTGATCTTTGATAAAGGAACAAGGCAAAACAATACAACAAATTTACTCTTTAAACAAATGGTGCTGGAACAACTGGACATACACATGCAAAATAATAATAATCTAGGCACAGACCTTCACCCTTCACAAAAATTAACTAAAATGGATCATAGACCTAAGTGCAAAATAAAAAGCTATACAACTCCTAGAAGATGACATAGGAGAGGATCTAGATGGGAGTATGGTGATGGCTTTTTCAATACATTGCCCAAGACATGATCTATGAGAGAAATAATTGATAAACTGGACTTCATTAATATTGAAAACTTCTCTGTGAAAGACAATATCAAGAGAATGAGAAAACAAGCCACAGACTGGGAGGAGATATCTGCAAAAGGTATAAAGGTATATCTGATAAAGGACTATTACTCAAAATATACAATGAACCCTTAGAACTCAACAATAAGAAACCAAACATCCTGATTAAAAAACATGAGCCAAGACCTTTACAGACACCTCACCAAGGAGGATACAGAGATGGCAATTGAAAGATGTCCCACATCATATGTCATCAGGGTACTGGTACTGGCATATAATTCTTTTCATATATTGTTGAATTCAATTTGCAAGTTGAAGCAACAATGAAATACCATTATACACCTATTAGAATGCCCCAGATCCTGAACACTGACAATACCAAAACTAGGGAGGACATGGAGGAACAGGAACTCCCTCATTCATTGCTGGTGGGAATGCAAAATGACATGTCCACTTCAGGAGACAGTTTGGAGGTTTCTTACAAAATTAAATCTACTCTTACCACATGATCCAGCAAATGCACTCCTTGGTATCTAGCCAAAGGATTGAAAACTTATGTCCATGCAAAAACCTGAACATGAATGTTTATAGCAGCTTTGTTCATAATTGCCAAAACTTAGAAGCAAGGAAGATGTCCTTCAGTAGGTGGAATGGATAAAGAAATTGCAGTCCATCCAGACGATGGAATATTATTCAGGTCTAAAGAGAAATGAGCAGACAATGGACTATTACTCAGATCTAAAAAGAGGTGAGATATCAAGCCATGAAAATACATGGAGGGACCTTAATTACATGTTACACAGCAAAAGAAACCAATCTGAAAATGCTACCTGCTATGTGATTTGAACTACATGGCAATTGGAAAAGGCAAAAGTGTAGAGAGAGCAAAAGGATCAGTACTTTCCAGGGGTTGACATGGTGAGGGAAGGGTGAAAAGGTAGAGCATAGAGAATTTTTAAAGCAGTGAAAATACTCTGTATAATATTATTTTCACGGATATATGTCGCTATACACTTGTCCAGACCTACAGAATGTACAACACCAACGGTAAACTGTGGATTTTGGGGTAACTAGGGTGTGTCAGTGTAGGTTCATCAATGGTAACAAACGTACTACTCTGGTGGGGAATGCTGGTAAAGGAGGAGGTGTTGCATGTGTGGGGACAGAGGCTGTATGAGACATCTCCATACCTTCCCCTCAATTCTGCCTTAAACTGCTCTAAGAAAATAAAATCTTCATTAAAAAAAATTGTGCCTCTCATAGGAGATTATTATATAGGAGATAAATCATGTAGAATATTTAGCAAAATTTCTGGCACAAAATAAACAGTGACTCTCAGTCATGAGATGATGAAGATAATGGTGATGAGAATATTCTGGCTCCAGCTGAAGAAGCCAAGAATACGTCTGGCAAATAAGGACCATGTAGTGGCTTTCCCTAAAAAGCTATTTACAAGACAACCTGGGACCCCATCCTTCACAGTCCCACACTGCGAAGTACTGTGCCTTAGAAAGGGTAGAGAGGAAGGTGAAGTTGCTATCCAGCCCACAAAGCTCTAAAACCCAAGACAGAGTTTTTGTTCTATTCTAAATACTTTCTAAATGAATTCTCCTTTTTAAAGAAATACTATGACCTTTCCATGGGTCCTGATTAGGATGCCTATAAATGTATACATTCCAGAATATTAACACAATATACTTAAAAATTTTTTTTTCTGCACTTTGGGATGCTGATCTGCATTTTGTGCTTGTCTCAGCTATGAGCTGTGTGGCCAGGGTACACCCACCAGAATGCATTTCATGTAAACATGATTTGATCTGCCACATCTTGGTAATCGGCGAAGACAAAGCAGATTGCAAGTGTGTGAGAGGCCAGTTTCCTAATGAGCTGAAACATACTCTGTTGATAGAAACCACTCCACACAGGGCATGGGTGGGAGATAGCAAGAGGGGTAAGCAGTATGAAGAAGATGAAGAGGTCGGAGTTTGGTCAAGCCCAGGTGTCTGTCTGGGATGCCATTCATGAGGAAGAAAGCTTAGGCACAGATGTCTATGATGTAGAGTAATCCCACGTATTTATATTTCAAAACCAATTTCCTGGGGGTGGGATTTTTGGGAATTCACATGTTGCTAAGGTCAGACAATCCTTGGGAATTGGTTTTCCTCTCCCAGAACTCCATAACATTCAGTATGAGGAAAACCCAAAAAAAAAAAAAAAAAATGACCCACTTTGACTTCTGACATGAAATGGCAAGGGGGAAGTACGAGTCATATTTATTGAAAATTTACTATGTGCTTTCCTTCATTTTTTTCTGTTTATCACAGGACAGGTTATTAGGGGTCAGAGAAAAGCAGTAATTAGGATTTGAAGTCCCGAGTGTCCGAGATGGGCCCTGGGAATCTATCGGGGAGGGGAGGAGGAAGATCACTGCTTAGCTCACCTTCCAAGTTGTGGACAGAGCATTAGAAAGTGAGCCAGGGACATGGGCGGCCAGTGAACACAGCCTGTTCCAGATCATTCCAGGGAGTTCTGCTCCAGTTCAAAAAGCTGTTCCACGTCCCCTCAGGGGTGACTTTGGTGGCTTTAAAGGACTTCCCAACTGAGTTGAGGAAGGGCAGGTCATTTTTTTTCCCTTGAAAGTGACTCAGCCAAGCCCACATGCCAACCTTCTGGGCCAGTGAACAAAGCAATAATGATACCCATTCAATCTTCTAAAGGGAAACTGCTATCACTGATCCTAATTTTGCTGTGCTGGAAGGAGATTTGCCAGATAAAATACAGGAGGCCCACACTTGAATTTCAGATCAACAGTGAACATATTTTTGGTATAAGTTTGTTACAAATGTTACGTGAGATATTCTTATACTAAAAAAAGTGTTTATTGTTTATCTGAAGTTCAGATTGAACCAGCTTTTCCTGCATTTTTATTTGCTGAATCTGGCAACTCCTTCCACAAGTCACTAACCTTCTTACAAGTGAGTTCCCTTCCGGATGGTGAGAGGTAGTATGACATAGCACAAGTCGCATAATGGGAATAATGGCAGAATATGCCACCGAGGGATAGTGAGCCTCCCATCACTGAGAGTTCACCCGACGGATGCCATTCCTTCCCTCTATCTTTAATCCCTCACTGTTTAGTTCCTGAGGGTCAGGAGCTTGGACACTGAGGCAATTGCTTGGTTTGAACTCTGGATCCACAAATTGTTATCTCTATGACTTTATATTAAGTAATGTAATCTCTCTGTTTGTATCCAGTTTTCTCATCTATGAAATGGGGACAATAAGAGCAGTTACCTTATAGAGTTGTTTTGGAGTTTTAAAGTACTTAGTGTTTGGCCTGGAGGAAGAAAAAAATATTAATTATTGTTTTCATTACGCTTGTTATTATTATTCCCTCTTAACCTTATATAAAAAGGCACTAGGCTGGTGAGAATCTTGTTGTCACAGCTAAGTTGGGACAGAATTTGAGGTCTTGGAAGCCCTTGCAGAACCACTGTAGTTCAGACACGAAAAAGACTTTGGGAACATTTATTTAGTATAATTCTCTTGTTTTACAGATGAAGAGAAAACTCAAGGCAGAGAGGCCACAGGGCTGGCTCCAAGCTTCACAGGTGGTTTAGGATAACGTCTTGGGATGTAAAGGCATATATAGATCAAAAGAACCCAGAGGAATTGGGTGGAGATTCTTTTGCTAGAATCATGGAATTACAGGGTTTTAGAGCCACCAGGAATAGCCATGGCAAAAAATTGCACCAGGACCAGTAAGGCAAGATATTGACATGAGAGTCCAGTGTTCTTAGGGTCCTAGTCTCAGTTTTTCCCTGTGTTTGCTACGTGTCTTCTGGCAAGTTCTCACCTTTTCTGGCCTTCAGCGTCCCATCTGTACAAAAAGACAATCATCTTAGCTCTGTCTGCCTCCTAGGGCTATTGCAAAACCTTTGGAAGGAATGACACCCCGGCTGCCTCCCAAAAATTTACTACCCCGCTTTACCCTTGGGCCTCTCCCCAGCTCATGGAAGTGCTGCCTTCCTTCACGTCCTTGGCTTCCATCCCTCACAGGCATGGGATATCTGGGCCTCAACTGACTGATGACCAGCAGATTCCAGTAGGTGGGGTGAGGGTAGAGATGGCTCCTTTCTGCTTAGCTGGCTTACGTTACGCATCAGCCTAAACGCAAGCCATGCAAAGACAGTCTCTGAGCTCAGCCCTCACCAATTTTTTTCTGAACTAAAGAGTGACCTTGCTAAAAAGCAAGTCTGGTCTTGGCATTTGCCAACATATTGCGTGCATAGGTGTTAAATTGGTCCCCATCCCCACTGCCATTTGTGACCTTTTACCCAGACTTTTGACCCCTAGCTTTTCTGTGCCTGGTTGCCCTGGCTCAAGTCCATTCTTTACATAGCCATTGAAGATCCTTCTAAAATGAAATCTAATTAGGACATCTATCTGCTTAAAACCCATAATCCACTGTGCGGATTTTTTTTTTTTTAAGCTCATGGATAGGCCTTAGGGAGTTTGTGAATACCCTGAAATGTACACTCTGGTTCTATCTGTGTGCACATTAACTTTGATCAGATTCTCAGACCAGTCTGTGGCATCTTCACCACCCCCCCAGAAAAACTTAACAAACCTCAGCTTCATGGGATTAAATTTAAAGTCCTTACTTTGTAGGCCATGCAAAGACTTTTAGGATACAGTTTCTACCTACACCACCTTGATTTTGAGTCTCTTGGTCCCAGTTGTTCAAACACATCTTGTAATTTCTCACCTCCTTGCCTTCGCTCAAGCTGTGCCTTCTGCCTTGAGTACTTCTTCCTTATCCTTCCTGCTGAACTCCTTCACTTGGTTAGCTCCTACATAAATATTATAACTTAACTGAGTTCAAGAGTTCCCTCTTCCAGAAAGCTTCCTCTGACCTTCTCGTCCAGCCCCACACTGAAGAGATGCCCCTCAGTTGTCACAGTAGAGATGTATCCACCTGTTCAGAATTGCGCTGTTCACATTGTGCTCCCACAACATGGAAGCTCTTTGAGAATAGGACTTTGTCTTACTCATTCCTTCCCTCCTCTCTTACCCTAAAGCCAATGGTCCCAGGGGCAAGCAGCAGCTACATCATCTACATCTATACCTGGGATCTTGCTAGAATATCCAGATTCTCAGGCCCCATACCACACCTGCAGGATATGGTCTTGCTTTTTTCTCTGGCCTCACCTCATATCTTTTCTCTACCAATTCTCTACCCCGAGGCACACTGGCCTGCTTTAACTTATCAGACCAACAATACCTTCCTGCCTCAGGCTCTGTGCTCAGCCGTGAGTCACCTTCTCTGTCCTTGAGGAGGGACAGTCAAGTAGAAGAGACAAATAGGGATATGGGCAGATTACAGAAAGCAAAATAATAGAGGTGTGCATGTGGTACAGAAGCAACAAAGATTAATTCCATTTGGGGACTTCTGTTCTGCGGTGACTTCCAACTGTCTGTCAAGCTCAAATGCATAGATTTTGCCACTTGTGCATTCCAACACTAGCGATTTCAGTGCCGTGAGCCTCGGTCCCCACATCTTTAAATTAGGGGTAATGCCCACCACCAAGGGCATGGGGCAAGGTGCACAAAGTGTATGTAAAGCACACCTGATCATAGGGTCGGCCTAGAGCAGGAGCTCAGCAGGGATTAGTTTTCCCTTATTTCTGAGACAGATTCAAATTTAAATCTTAGGGGGACCTGAGCTTCGGTGGGAAGCTAAGTGTGTCCTGAAAAACTGAGGAGTCAAGGAGCAGGTTTGATGTTAGGCCTGAAGACAGAGGAAATTTCCCCTCCGGGTCGAGAAGTCTCCCTCCTGTGGGTGTGGTAGCGAATGTGAAAGTGGAACCTCCCTCCTGGCCCCTGCACTTACCAGAAGGAGCAGTGAGGCTTGCAAAGCCTTACAGAAAGAGCAGCTGAACAGGAACTGGGGCCATGGGTTCTGGGAAGCCAGGGCTCCGGGGGCAGAGCCCAGCAGGCCCAGTGTTTACAAGCTCCCACAGCACCTGGACCCAGACTGTGCTCCACACAGAGCGAATCCCAGCGAGCTACTAGCAGGAGTCCTTCAGAGCTGGCAAGTTGGAGAGAAAGCCAGGATTGTTTCTCCAGGGTCCAGGGCTCCCAGCTCTCTGGATGAGCAGCCTAGTTCTGGCTGCCGGGAGGAGGTGGGAGACACAGAGCAGGCTGAGTGCGCCAGACAGTCATTCATTCATTCACTCCTGATTTCCTCATCTATGAAACGGGAAAAGGATTCTTCCTCTGTCTATTTGGCATGTGTATAGTGGGGAAGGGTTGCTTTGGAGATTGGATGAGATAATAAATGCAGTCATCCATTTATTCTATGTATACTAATTAAACCTCTGCCGTAATAAAAATAATAATGGACACTCACTGAGGGCCTAGTAAGTGCCAGCCGCTATGCTGTTTAATCTTTACAACCATTCTGTGAGGTAGCTTCTGTTATTTCCATTTATAGATGGGGAAACTGAGGCTTAGAAAGATGAACATACCTGGATCACGTAGCTAGTCAGTGGTGGAACTGGGATTTGAGCACAAACAGATGGCTAACTGGTCCCGTGCTCATAGCCACAAACGGAGCCTAAGTCTTATCCCCTGCATGTGGGTTGGGGATTTTTCAGGTCAGGAATTATTATCTATCAATCTCTGAATCTACAGTGCCTAAGCTATAGCCCAGCGTATAGTAGCTGCTCACTAAATATGGGTGGACAACTTAAATCTCTATAAAACAAGGTGAAATGAAGCAGTCCGGGGCAGACAAGGAAACACACAGACAGCACATGATGCAATACGTAGGTGCCTGCAAAGGACTCTCTGGGGTTTGCGCTGGGTCAGAATGTACCAGT
Source organism: Herpailurus yagouaroundi (assembly GCF_014898765.1). Classification (NCBI taxonomy): domain Eukaryota; kingdom Metazoa; phylum Chordata; class Mammalia; order Carnivora; family Felidae; genus Herpailurus; species Herpailurus yagouaroundi. The sequence goes on from NW_024412388.1 coordinate 48,230,032, forward strand.
TGGGGTCTCTATTTAGAGGAGGACTTACTTGCAAAGGTACAGATGTAGAAGAATCACTGGGGAGAATGTAGGAGCTTAGCTGCTGACGTTTTCCTACAAGGGAGGGAGAATCCTGCAAAACTGAACCTTAGGAAGAACAGTGAGGGACATAGTCAGATCTGTGGCCTTGCAAGGAGAGAATCAAAGGAAAATCCCCCTCTTTCCCTCTAGTATCTTTCCAAGGCCCTCAATTAGCCAAGATCCCACTCGTGGCATCCACACAAATCAACCTCCTGGGCACATAGCAGATGAAGAACAGTGGAACATGGATCTAGAGGAACAAATAAAAGATATTCTGCATAGACAGGTAGGATGTGCAGGTGTTTCCTGGAAAGCAGAGCTGGGAAGAGCATCCCATCAAGGAAAAGGATGTGCAGTCATATTGTACAGTGTTTGGAATACTCTAAGTACTTTGATGTGGCAAAGACTTTGGGAATAAGAGTTGAATGGTAGGAAATGAGCTTAGAAAGAGAGGCAGGGGCTGGACTGCAGAGGGCTGGGTTGGGGGACTCTATTCTACGAGCGCTAAGGAACCACTGAGGGCAGTTAGGCAGTGGACTTGTGTTCTGGAGCACTTCCTCTGATTGCAGAGTGGAGGATGATTCAAGGGAGGGAGAAGAGGTCTAGGGGCCGGGGGACCCGTTGTGGACCCACCTGTAACAGCCATGTAGAGATGAAGCTGAGGGTCTGAACAAGCAGGAGCACACTCCTCCTCAAGTAAGAGGAAGACAGACCAGCCCCTCGAGCATCACGGGGCCCAGACTTACTTCCACGTGGGGTTTGTCTGACCTCAAGGGCACACAGGGAGCAGAGGCAGCCCAGTGTTAAAGACCCGAGTGGGGTCATTTGGTTCTGGATTTGGTTTCCTTTTGGGTGAAGAGAGATTGTGGAGAGGACTTTGGAAGAGATTGCAAATCCATAAGAGGCAAGCCTGCCTTGGTCATGCAAGAGAGAAAGGGAAGGAGAGACAAGATCCAGAGATTAAAAGAACAGAGTGCCTTTGTTCTTAGGATGTGTGGCAGACCATGCCCGGGGGAAGAAATGGATCCTGAAAGAGGTAAAGTGTGTGCCTCAGACACCAGGCAACAAATGGGAGGGAAAGTGGTAGGTCTCTGTGGTTATTTTACTTGTACTTATTTTTATTTCGCCAGTACCATGGGGAATGGGGAGAGGCAAAGTTTGGGAAAGATCAGGAGGATCAGAAGCAAAAAACATTTCTGAGGAAACTAACCACCTGAAATGCCAACAGGCTGGGCAAACAAGCAAGAACCTCAACCAAGCTTAGAAGAAGATGCCTTTGTTTAGGGCACATCACAAAAGGGCTGATGTTTGGGAGCAGGCCATTTCTTAGCTTCCAGAGACTATTTTAGTGGGTTATGTTTTTCTTCACCATTGAAGTATAATTATGTCTGAATTCCATACAAGAAAGTAGGTGACAGAATAATCAGATGGGAGATGAAATGTAGAAAACAGTATCTTATGTTAGTATAGTGCCGGGACAGCATCTTCCATTAGCAGATTAAAGACAGAAGGAGACTTACACATCTGTACCTTCCCCTTTCAAAAGGGGAAACTGAGATCCAATGAGGGAGAAATGACTTCTCCAAACTACATACAGACACTCCCACCTCCATTATTTCCTTTGGTCTTCATAATGGTGCTTCAGGTCAACATGGAGAGGAGACAATGTAGCTTGGCTGTCGACAAACTTCCTATGAAGGGCTGGATAGTAAATATTTTATGCTTTGTGGGACCACATGTGATCTCTACAACACTGTCATTTTTAATGTTTATGTATTTATTTATTTTGAGAGAGAGGGAGACAGAGAGAGAGAGAGAGAGAGAGAGGAATGGGAGAGAGAGAGAGAGAGAGAGAGAGAGAGAGACAGAGAGAATGAATATGAATCCCAAGCAGGCCCTTTGCTTTCAGCCTGTCAGCACAGAGCCCAGTGCAGGGCTCAATCTCATGAACTGTGTGCTCATGACCTGAGCCTAAATCAAGAGTCAGGGCCTTTACTGATTGAGGCACCCAGGTGCCCCGACATAGTCTTCTTTTTTAAAAACTATTTAAGCAACTCTTTAAAAATGTAAAAACCCATTCTTAGGCTGCTGGCTGTAGAAAATTGGGGCATACACAAACAGGCCTTTCTAGTGTATTTTTAAAAGCACAGCCATTGGATTTGACCTAGGTTTGAATTTTGGTTCTGCCATTAACAGGCTATGTGACTTTGGCAAATTACTTAAACATCTAACCCTTCTTTGTAAAATGACCACACCTGCCTCACCAGACTGTGAATCTTAGCTCTGTCATCTAATTGGAGTGTGACTTTTGTTAACAAAACTCTCTGCACCTCGATTTCCTCATCTGAGAAATGAAAATAATAGTAGTCCCACCTTTATATGACTTTTTTGTGGATGAAATAACACAAATGTAAAACTCATAGAATAGTGCTAGCATGTATAAGTTTTATGTTTTATTACTAGTCCTTATATAAATACTTAAGGTACCTGGTACGTGAGAGATGCTTGGCAAATTCTAACTATAGCAACCATTCCCCAGTAAGAAAGCTGACTCAAAAAAAATTAAGGAAGGTCAGGCCATTTTGCAAGGGCCTGGTCTTGCCAGAGGTCAGCTACAGTTCACTCTTGATTTCTGTCCTGTAGCAAGCATGATTTGGCTTCATGAAAGTGAGCTCTATCTCTCTGACATATGGGGGGCTTCCCCCACCATCAGATAAGCACTTTCATAACCTAAATCCATTTTGATCTCAGCAGAGATCTTTGTATACATGCACACACTTGGCGGTCATGGGCTGCAGATTTGGTACTCTTGCTTGTGATTCAAGCCATGTTATCAATACTTGTGAGAGTACAGTTGGGAGATCAAAGCTATCCAGGGCAGAAAGGCTAATATTTAAATTCCAGTCTTGCAGGCACAACTTTGAAATTCCATGGCGCAGAATCAAGTTCACGTACAAAATCAAGTCAAACATTTATTTGACAGAGTTGTAGGGCTCTGGAGTGTGGGTGGGGTTTGTGTTTAGGGGAAATGGGGGGGCCCGCCCAGAATGGGATTCTGTAAAACTCTGGCTGAGGACCGTTTTTAGGCTCAAAGCTCTGTGTGACCCTAGTTGGAGCAAACACATTTTCTTGGGCCAGCTTTGATATCACAGAGGAGATGTTTGTCATCTCTGGAAATAATATATTCTGCTGCTCTGAAAAAGTAAGACCTGGAGATGCCACCATTTACTTTGTATTGTAAAAACTAAAGATATTATATTGTATTATAAAAACTAAAGATAATGGACGTAACCTTCCTGAAACATAACAGGCTTTCAACACTTGGTAGCTACGTTTTTATAATTATCCATTATTCCCATTGTCCCATTCCCTACACCACTAAAGACATGTAGACCAAAGACTGTATCTTTTGGAGATATCAAATCATCTTTTGTCTGTCCACCTCACTCAGTTCAATAAACCTTTGGAGAGTGACTTTTACATGCTAGGTAGAGTGTAAGGCTTATTTTAAATAAAAATATGAAGGGGCGCCTGGGTGGCTCAGTCAGTTAAGCCTCCGACTTCAGCTCAGGTCATGATCTCGTGGTCCAGTCCGTGAGTTTGAGTCCTGTGTCAGGTTCTCTGCTGACAGCTTGGAGCCTGGAGCTTGCTTTGGATCTTGTGTCTCCGTCTCTCTGCCCCTCCCCTGCTTGCATTCTGTCTGTCTGTCTGTCTCTGTCTCTCAAAAATAAACAAATGTTAAAAATAAATAAATAAATAGGAGCGCCTGGGTGGCTCAGTCGGTTGAGTGTCCGACTTCGGCCCAGGTCATGATCTCGCGGTCCGTGGGTTCGAGCCCCGCATCGGGCTCTGTGCTGACAGCTCAGAGCCTGGAGCCTGTTTCAGATTCTGTGTCTCCCTCTCTCTCTGCCCCTCCCCTGTTCATGCTCTGTCTTTCTCTGTCTCAAAAATAAATAAACATTAAAAAAATTTTTTTTAAATAATAAATAAATAAATAAATAAATAAATAAAAATATGAATAAGATGGGCCTTCAAGGAGATTAGTCTGGCCATGGGGGACAGATACACTCACTACTGATTGCAATACAGTGCAGATGGCTTGGAAGCAGAGTGCATCCAGGACTTTGGAGTCACTAGTAACAGAGTGATTTTTCTTAGTAGCAATGGGTTAGCTTTCATGGAGGAGCTAGACTCCCAACCTCTTCCCTAATATAGTATAACGAATGGCCTTAAATCCCAGAAACCTAGGTTCAAATCCTGGTTCTGCCACTTTTTGAACTATGTCACCTGGAGCACATAACTTAACCATCATTTAAATGAGGAATTAAGTCTTCATCTAAAAAACATAATATTCTTTCTTATTCTGCTGACATATATTCAAATAATCGTCTTATATCCATGTAATGCCTTTAATATTTCTATGGTAAGTTGAAAATTGCCAATATTTGACCATTTTTGACATATAAAAATGGCAACTCCATAATAGCACTCCAAGTACCCTCTCCTACAATGTTTCATTTGATCTCCACAATAGCTTTGTAAGTATGTTAGCACCTGTGGGATTTTCTCCCACAGCCCTTTTCTAAAAGTTTCCCTTCCCCCAGTTCACATGGATGCTGATCCATCAGCAGATTCAGTGGCTACTGTTACTTGCCAAGGGGGTAAGCACATGGCCTAGGTGAACCAAAGAGTCCCTTCTCTGAGATTTTTTGGGGGTGGGGTGGTATTTAGATCCTAGGAAACTTTGTTAGCCTTCCAATTACTGAATTGCTTGGATACTAAACTCTGGAGCAGTTGTTGATTATGTTTTCTACCATTCATTTATCCAGTTAGTATTTATTGAGCACCTTCTATACTCCAGGTACTGTGTTGGGTGCTAGGGATGTAGAAATTAATAAACGGACAAGATCCTTTCCCTCAGTGAACTTCATTGCACTGGGATAGACTGGAAGCAAGCAAGCAAATAAGTCAGTGTGATCAAGGCTGTGCTGGGACTGTGGGAAGAGCTAGACTGCACTGAGAGGAGGATATAGCCAGCACACTGGTAGAAGCAGAGAAAAGGCTGGAGGGAACACTAGTGGGATTGGAGCATCTGGTTCCAGCAGCGCCTGAAGCTCAGCTCTCTCACTTTCCTCCCAGCACCTTGCTTGTTCAGCTGTCCTTAGATGTCATGAACTGCCAAAACCTGTCTCTCATTTTTATCCTTCAAGTGAGTTAGGTTTCTGTCAGTTGCAATCACAAGGGTCCATTCTAGTGTAGCAAATCTAGATGGGAGCATTTACCCTTTTCCCTGTATAAATGAAGCAAGTAAGAACATGGGTGGGAAAGTAGGTGTGAACCCTGAGCCACACAAACCCTTTTGGGATATGTAGCTTAAGCATAAATTATAAATAACTAAGGTGGCCTGGAATGTTGCATGAAATTAAAAAAAAAATTCATCAACTTGAGTTGGGTCATTGCTGTCATCACCACACAGCTTTTTATGGTCAACAATATGAAAAGATTGATAGGATCAGAGTGTCTGGGAACTGGAAAGGACTTTATGGATCATGAAATCAGACCTCAGTTTACAGATGTGGAGACAGAGACCCAGAGCAGGTACATGACATGTTCAAAGTCACGTAACTTGAGAGCAACCAAGTAGAGTTGAACACAGGACTCCTGACTCTTAGCCTGTGGTTAGGCTACAATGAACCAATTTATCAGGTCACTCAAGAAATATTTGAGGGGTGCCTGGGTGGCTCCTTCGGTTAAGCGTCAAACTTCAGCTCAGGTCTCATTGTTCGTGGGTTCAATCCCCATGTTGGGCTCTGTGCTGACAGCTCAGAGCCTGGAGCCTCCTTCAGATTCTGTGTCTCCATTTCATTCTGCTTCTCTCCCACTCATGCTCACTTGCTCTCTCTCTCTCTCTCAAAAATAAATAAACAATAAAAAATTTTTAAAAGAGAGAAACATTTGAGTGTCTGTTATGTGTCAGGCCCTATTCTAGGTGCTGGGGTCACAGTGGTCCCTGCCCTTATATAGTTTCAGTCTAATTGGGGAAAGACAGACAATAAGCAAACAAAATCCGGTGGTGCATGCTTGGAAGAACCTAAAACTACACATGAGAGAGTATAACTCTATGTGTGTGGTAGGGAGGAGTTGTGTTACTCTAAATTGAGTGGTCAGGGAAGCCTTCTCTGAAGGGGTGTCAGATAAGTCAGGATTTGAATGGCCAGAGCAATCGGCCACTTGAAGATTTGAGGGACGAGTATTCCAAGGAGGGGAGACAATTTGTGCAAAAGCCCTGAAGTTGGAATGAATTGACCTGTTCGAAGAACAGAAAGAGGAGTAAAGGGGCTGAAGCATAGTGAAAAAGGTGGGGACTTGGAGGGTGGCGTGACCTGAAGCTGGAGAGGGCAGCAGGGGCTAGAACTTGAGGGCAAAGGTAAAGAACTGGGTCTTTACTCTAAGTGTAACAGGAAGCCATTTGGGTGGTTTGAAATGAACAAGAAACAAGATCTGATTTCCGTTTTAAAACCTAATTGTGACCACTTGTTGGACAATGAAGAGTGTAAATAAAGAACTAGTAGTACAAGTAAGAATGCTGGTGTCTGGAATAGGGCGGGACAATGGACAGGGAAAGTGGAGGATGGATTTCAGATGTGTTATGGTGGTAGATTTGATAGGACTTGCCTACGGCTTAGGGACGGTGGAGAGTAAACCCGATCCGGATCAATAGCTAAGTCCTGAATTCTTGCCTTAAGAAACTTAGGAAATAGATGGTGTTGCCATTCTCTGTGGGTAACTGGGGAAGACAAAGATTTGAGGAGAAAAAACAAATCAAGGGTTCTGTTTTATGTATTACTCTGCATTCTTCTACAAGGGGTCCATAATCTAAGGTCAACAACTGATAAAGTAAAACTAAAAACTTCAGTAAAACTTCTAACTTCAGTAGAAAACTTTAGAGGACAGAGACCATTGACTGTGGCTCAGTTGCTACCCAGCTGGCCATCTGGTCCCCTTATCCCTCATTGATTAATCAACGTGGAGCAGTCTGACAAGTAATAATCATCATTATGGCAAATCACAGGAAGGTATCCAGAGGCTACCAAGAGGTCTATCCTAGGATTAAAAGTTACTAGGTGAAACCCCACCAGGAGACACAGACTTGGACTGGAAGGGCCATTCCAGGCAGAGGACCAGAATGTGCTCCAACTGTTCAGCTATGACAGACATGATTCTGCTCCAACAGAACAGAGACACCAGGGCATTTGTGATAGAGAGTCTAAGATGATAAGTCAACATTTTATTTTATAGGTGAGAGGTCAGAATAAGAAAACACTACCAGTTGAACATGCTGGGAGGAAAAACAGACTTCATTCGTTCATTCATCCATTCAACAAATCCTTATTGAACCCAACGACATGCAAACCTGTTCCAGGTTCAAAGACCTAACCATGAATGGGACAAACACTCTGCCCTCAAGGAATTTACATTCTAACAAGAAAAGACAAACTATAAGTGAGTCATGTAGTCATGTGTCAGGGGCAGATAGGTGCTATGGAGAAAAATAGAGCAGTCAGTACGTTTTGTACACTTTAAGCATTTTGTTCTCTGCCTAATGGGGCCAGCTAGTAGAGGAAGTGAGTGGGAAACCCAGTCCTTGCTCTGCTCATTGAGCTCTGCCCAGGTGCTGGTTGCTTCTGTACCAAATAAGCCTTCTTCCTCTTTCTTGGCATAAATCACTGGGTCTGAATGTACAAAGAGGGGAGGGAAGGATGAAGGCAGAGGTCACAGGGCTTGGTCTTGTAGAGCCTTGTAAGCTGTTGTCAGAACCTTGGCTTTTACTCTAAATGTGATGCATGTGCCAAAACAATGGGGATGCAGGAAAGATACCCTGTGTTTGTTCCCAGCCCTACTTCATTCACCTATCCCTGACCCTGCCTTGCTTTAGCCAATATGTTCTGTATAGGGTGAAGAAATCAGAAACTTTCATTCTCTCTGTGAAATGACATCTGCCAAACCTCTGATTTTCTATTGGTGCTTTACAGAAACCCCACCAGATATTTTGGGTGTGATGGGGAGGGGGATAAACCTACCAATTCTTTCAAACCTAAGAACATCCAGTTTAACCCTCTCTATCCCCAAGGTGGTCTTCTCGATGGAAAAGCTCCAGGGTAAGGGAGAGAGATGCCGAGGAACCTGGTGTTGGGTCTGTCCCTGTCTCCCTATGTCCCTTTGAGGAAGTTAACCCCTCTCTGAGGGTGAGGAGAGAGTAGTGCTGGACTGAGGGTTCATTCTCTCTAAACTTTCCATCTGTGTTCTAATATTTCTTGACCCCTCATCAGTCTTTTCCTTCTCAAAGTTTCCCCACCTTCAGGCTTTGAAATCTGCACACTGTTGACAAAAAGGACTAGGAGGTTCAGGCGGGGAGGGGAATCAGGGCTGGGCTAGTGGAAGGCCTCGGGGCTGGCGTGGTCCAGCGCTGAGGAGTCCTGTGCAGCCAGAGCCTGGGGGTCTGTCCTGGTGACTGCTAGGGAAAGTACTGGCTCTCTTTGCAGAGGGGGCTCTGACAAGCTAAATCCAAACCAGATGTGCACCAGAGAGAGCAGGGCCTATTACAAAGTGTTGTGAAACGGCCCAGGGGAGGTAAATAAGCAAAAACAGGCCAGTTGCCTAGCAACGTGTACAACAAAACAAGGAGCAGCCCAATTGGCATTGGCCTGGGCAAAACTACTCTCTGCAGTGGAGGGAGAAAGGGCAGGGAAGGTTTGAGTCTGATGAAGACCCAGGGGGCCCACTTCTAGCAGCCCTGCCCTACTCCTTGCTCTCTGGGGTGGCCCTGCCCAGCCTGGCTTCACAGCCTCAGGGGCTGAGCCCCATGAGGTCACCCAGCCAGCCCCATGGGGTCCCAGTTGGGGCCTCTCCCCAGTGTTGGGGAACAGGGAGGGGACAGGGACTACACCCCTCCTGAGAAATGTGCTCTGGCAGCATCCACCAGGAGGGGGACAGAGGGGACACAGATACAGAGATCTGTCAAAAGTCTACTGCGTGCCCAATACCTGTGCTTTACATGTGACCTTCGTCATTCCTTCATACACTGTGGATTTCTTGAGCATCTATTATGTCCCAGGCACTGTGACTGACTGCAGGGATAGTCAGAAAGGAACAGAGGAAACACACTGTTTACTCTCCACCTACGGAGGAGGGAGACATTAAACAAGGAATTACACCATCAAATGCATGATTGTAAATCATGTTAGGAGCTACAAAGGAAGAGAACTAGTGGAATGAAACTGTGAAAGAGGGGGTTGGATCTAAACAGAGCAGGCAAGGAAGGCGTCTTTCTGGAAGGTAAGCTGAGATTTAAAGAATAAGTAGGCACCTGCCAGGAAAGAAGAGGGGGAAAGGGCAGGTGGGAAGGCCCTGGGGCAGGAAAGGGCCTCTGCTTAGGACAAATAAAAATTCTGGAAATGTAGGGTCACATCAGGAAGGAAAGGTAGTGTGTGTGTGTGTGTGTGTGTGTGTGTGTGTGTGTGTGTGTGTGTGAGAGAGAGAGAGAGAGAGAGAGAGAGAGAGAGAGAGAGAGGAGTGAGCAGGAGGCAAGCATGTTTGCACAGCTTCTTCATGCTTTCCTCACCTCTGTGTGGCAGCTTTGCAAGGCACCTCTAGTTATACTGTCATAACTAGCCCTTGCCAGGCCAGTGCTTGCTTAGCCCTCAGTGATGATGGAGATACACCTCCCTCTTGGGGGAGAACTGAGGTGACGCCCACAGCCCAGGAACAAGTCAGGAGCCTGGAGACACCAGCTTGGTGGTTACCCCGCAGGTCCAGGTTTGGATCCAAGTACTGCCTGTGATCTTGGTCTAGTTTATGAATTTCTTCATTTTCAGTTTTCTCATCTGCAAATGGGCACAGTAATACCTGCCTTGTAGGGTTACTATGTTTAAGGAGATATTGGGGCTTACCCTGGTGCCTGACACTAAATAAAGCACTCAATAGTGTCTATTTTTTTATCAGGGTAGGAGAAGACCCTTGCCAAAATAAAGCTGGGGGTTCTGTACTCCACATCTGCAGTGGACATCTCCCAGTCCCACCATGTTCTTCTGTTTGGAAAAGCACTGGGCTGAGTGTTGGGAGGCCTGATTCTTCTGGTTCTGCTGTCGGACTTTGAGTGAGGTCCCTCCCTCTCTGAGCTTCAGGTGCTCTCGCCTATAAAATGAGGGGCTCACACCAGATGGAATTCTAATCCAAGGGATGGAAATAAGACCCTGCTATTCACTTGGGGGTGCTCTGGCGATGGGAGGGAATGGAGGAGTGGGGCACATAAATGTTTTAAATTAAATGTGTTTGATTTTTCCCCTCAAACACTTTTTACCATCCCCAAAGATTCTGCAGTTTGGGCAAATCTATCCTATACAACAGAGTTGCCTGTAACCCCACAGATGGGTTCTCTGGTCTCTTGTTGTACTTCCTATTTCTTCCACTCAGACATAGTTCAACACCCACAAGGTTGTAGGATCTTTGATCAGCTTGCAGAATCACCCCTTTGAGGTTTCTCACTGTTGTAGGAAGAAATAACAAATGAACAACAGTGAAAGCTAGAATGAACCCTGTGGCTGGATTGGAGTTGGAGACATCAGTAGGAACCCCATTTCGTTCAATGTGATGCACATGGGTAGAGATGGGGGTATATGTAGGTTAGTGGACATATGTCCTTTTCCTGGCTGTGTCCACTGAGAGGGCCCAGAAGCAGTGATACACAAATAGCAACAAATACAACCTAAGTGCCCAGATTTCTAAAAACCATTCTCCAAAGAAATAAATCAGGATTTCTTGAAGAAATATAAGATGAACCTGTAGTATCTTATGATGGCATGAAAGAATGAATGAATGAATGAATGAATGAATGAATGAATGAATGAGTGAAGCAAGTGTTCAAAACAAAAACAACAACAAAGATAAGGACATGTAAAAAGGACACGGAAACCAACCTGAAAAGAGCTCCCAATGACGAAGGCTATAACAATCTGAGCAACAAAATATTAATTGTAACAATTGTAATAATCAGCAATAATTGCCTCAGGTAAGACCCACTGATGAATGCTTAAATTTCTGGATGAAAACTTAAGGAGGAACAAGATACTTTCATAGCCTTAAATTATCCCCTGTCTCAAGTATATATTAATTGCTGTGGTGTTTTAGCATTTGTCCTAAATTCCCCAATATTCCTCTCTCCAGAGGTAGAACTTAATTCCCTGTCCTTAAGTGTGGGTTAGACAGTAACTCCTTCACTCTTTTTTTGTTTGTTTCAAATTTTTATTTAAATTTTAGTTAGTTAACATATAGTGGAATATTGGCTTTAGGAATAGAATTTAGTGATTCATCACTTACGTATTACACCCAGTACTCATCATAACAAGTGTCCTTCTTAATGTCCATCACCCATTTAACCCATCCCCTGCCCATCTCCCTCCATTGGCCCTCTGTTCTCTATAGGTAAGAGTCTCCTATGGTTTGCTTCCCTCTCTTTTTTTTCTTCCCATACGTTAATCTGTTCTGTTTCTTAAATTCCACATATGAGTGAAATCATACAGTGTTTGTCTTTTTCTGACTTTCCATTGTAGCTCCATCCACATTGTTGTAAATGGCAAGATTTCATTCTTTTTGTGGCTGAGTAATATTCCATTGTAGATACATATATATACCACATCTTTATCCATTCATCAGTGTATGGACATTTGGGTTCTTTCCGTAGTTTGGCTATTACTGTTGATGCTGCTATAAACATCAGGGTGCATGTGCAGGAAGGGAAAAAGAGTAGCTTTACAGTAGTGAAACCTGGCAGACAACACCTGAGCTAAGTGCTCAAGGTCAACATTACCAGTGAAAAGTTATTTTGATATGGTTACTCACTGATATGAAGCAATGAGATAGCAAATCATCTCTGGGTATTCTTCCCCCAAATCCCTAACTATACTCTAATCATAAGAGAAACACCAGACAAACAAAAATTGAAGGATATTCCACAAAATACCTGACCAGTATCAAGGTCAAGGTCATAAAAGACAAGGAAAGATAGAGAAACTGTCACAGATCAGAGGAGCTTGAAGAGCCGTAAGTGACTATATTGTGAGAATGTAGATTGGATTTTACAGTAGAAACAAGGACACAGGTGGGAAAATGGGAAATCCAAATCATGTGTGTGGTATAGTTAATAGTAACGTACCATGTTAATTTCTTAGGGTTACTAAACATACCACAGTTATGTAAGATGCTAACATCAGGGGAAGCTTGGTGAAGGGTATTTGGGAATCTCTATACCATCTTTGCAGCTTTTCTGTCAATCTAAACTTGCCCCCCACACTTCCTCCCTAAAAAACCTTAAGAGTATAAACTATTCCAGGGAAAAGGTGCTAATAGGTACCTTATCGCTATCTTCTCAGAATTCCTAGCAAATATTCTTGTAGAGAAGAGCTCTTTGGAAGTACAGAATATGTCCTAATAACATTTCTATCCTCAGATTAACTAGTGGTGGCACATGATAGGTGAACATGGCTCTGGGAAGCAGGAGAATAGGGTTCCAATTCAGGCTTCACAGTGAATGACTACGTACACTGTAGGAAGCTCCCTTAATCTCTGAGTCATATATTTCTTCATCTGGAAAATGGGAATAAAATGCTCCTTGCTTTGCGAGGTTATCGGGATTAAATGAGACAATGAATTGTGGGGAAAGGCTTTACAAATTGCAAAGCCCTGTGTAAATACTTATTGTTATGTTGACATACAGATACCGATCAATCAGAAGTTTCATCTGAAAGGAGTGGTGTTTCCCCAGTTCTCCAGCCAGGACACACCTGTGCACAGAGTCAGGGATGTAGCCTCCCCTTCCAGCACTCACCTAATTTAGCCACCTGTTCATACACACCCTGGGTATGTTAAGCACATACAGGTATGTCTCTTTTTTCCTAACATGGGCATAATCTGCTTAATCTTCTGCTTGCTTCTGTTCATGTCCTGGCCAAGAGAAATGAGGAAATCCTAAGTCTTCTCCCCATAATAGTACACAACTCTACGGTGAGATATGATAATGGTAATGTCTGCTTTCACGGTAGGATTCTAAGGCTTATATGTGGATTAGCTCAATATTTCCAAGATTTCAATAATTTTTGCCATATATAATTATCATCATATTATGGCATCTCCAATTTGCTTTAACATGATTCAGTGTAGATTCAGTGAGTTCTGTAAGTCTGTGTTAGTTTCTTTTGCTCTATACTCTGGGATGTCCAGTTGTCCTACACAGGAAAACGCACTCCAGGGGAATTTAACCAGCATCCAGGTAAGGGTATTTAGTCAGGTGGCCACACTCCAGATACAGCATATCACTTAACTTTATCTCCATTCAACACCAAAAATTTTGTTAAATAGCATAATAGATGTTAGAGATTGGTTTTAATTGATAAAAATTAATGTTTTTAAAAATATGTGGGTTGGCTAAAATATTGTGGAGAAAATGTTCACCTTTGCGTAAATAATATGCAAGAATCTAGTGGGCTTTTCACCATTCACTCTTTGGAATGGTGGATGAGGCTTGATACTAAAATGCTTTGAGTCCAGCTATGATTTAGAACATTGCAATTGTCTGCAGCTATGGTGGACATGAGAATGAGCTACTCAGACCACCGACTACATGGAGCATAAAGGCCCTCACCTTAGTAGCACTTGAGTCATGCTCCCAAGTACACTCCCAGCCAATGACTGAACACATCAGGAACACGAGGACAGGCTGGTTGCTGGGAGACGGGGATTCCTCTGATGAACACCACTGGTTCAGAACTCTCAATAATTTTGGCAAAGTTCCCTTCAGACCGCACTGTTGTCTAAGACACTTCCACCTGAATTTCCTTCCTCAATTCCCTCTTTTTCACTCAGGGTCAGTTCAGAACTGGAGTCTAACACTCTCCCAGGTTCCCCCAGCTTCCCCACTCCTACCCATTTTCTCTCACAGCCACTTTCATAATACATTTCTCCCACATTTACCCCCCATCTTGGGTCTACTTCTCAGAGGACCCAGGATAACATCAATGATGTTTAAAGGAACAATCAGTAGGATTGGGGATTTGAGACTGGCTCATCCACCACATAGCAGATGAAGGGGGCACAGTCATGGTAGCTAGGTGAGACACAGATGGTCCCTGGAACAAGGTAATAGCTTAGTTAAAAAGATTTTGTAAGTGGTGAGCTTGGAAAATGTCCTTGTGGAGGGGAATGCTGTGGCAAATTCAATGATGTAAACATTTGAAAAATATGGGGGAACAATGCATAAAAGGCTTAGGGGTTGGCTGGTTGCTACTAAATTGCATTAACACTCTGCAGGAGGATAATGAGACAGGGAAGGCGTTTAGCAAGCAGTTAATGGCTAAGTGTGAGAGTCATCAGGCCTCTATGTCAGCTGACATAGAAGCCCCATCACTTGTGACTGAAGGGCAAAACCAACTGAAGAGTATGCTGAAGCCGTATCTATGAGAATTGCAAAACTCAGTCCAGGCAAGTCTGTTATGTCCTGGTGTGAAAACCTGGGACCTGAAATGTGGGTGCCCCTGAGGATGAAATAAGTGATAAAGGAATTGAGAAAGTAATTGATCAAATAATCTGGATGGGTGCCCCTGAGGATATTGACTCTGTTGGCTCCCAAGCAAATATCCAGAGTTAAATCCTAGTCTAATCCAGCTGGAGACATGCTAGGTTTAGTAAGGGAGGAAAGTGACCACACACTTAAAGACTTGCAAGAATTAGCTGTTATATATCAACAGGAGCCAGGGGACTACCCCAAGATGGGATTTTAAGGATATTTGATCAAGGAAACCATCTTGACTGGATAAGCAAGAATTCGTTGACTTGGGGCACTTTTCTGGGGACATAGGATTTAACATTCCAGGAGGGACCATAGGATAGGGGAAACTCACCACTGTAATAGCTGTTAAAAGCCTGAGAAAAACAGTGACCAACTCTTTGGGGAGAGAAACTGCCTGAATTTTCCTGGCAAATGGGACATGAAGGAGTAAATAGACTGAGGGGTGAGGCATGCTGGCATTAATATAATATATAAGGCCAGAAGCCTGATTATCCAAGACCACCAGGGATGCACTGGCGAAAGAAACAAAGCATCACTAGGAAGTTCAGTGGTAACTTCTTCTGCAGGCCAGAGGTCATCACAGAAATGGGCTCTTCAACAGCCATGAGGGATGATGTTTCCCACCGCCCACCCCACCCCCACTTCATCCACCCAAGTAATGGAGGTCTGGTGGTGGCACTAACCAACGGAAGCCAGGAGACCACAATTACTGGCAAAGCAAAGTCAGAGAGGTAAGAAAGGGAGTTTGACCCACAGGGAGGTGAGGATGTGGTTAAGAGCACATGATGTCCCTAGGGGCAAAATACATTGTTGGTCAGTAAGGGTGATGCTTAACATTTATTACTAAGACAAACAAAAATGGAGGGCAGGAGGCTGAGGGCAGTCACCTTAATAAAACTCATGGTCCTTGCTCAGTTCCCACATGTGAGCCAATTTTCAGATCCAGAACCCACTAGTTGAAGAGGTGGCTGGTCCCTAAGAGGAAAAACCCTGCAACACCATGATAGGTATATACTGTGATTCTCTATCCCCTTCCGAAATTGACCTGTGACCACTGACTTACTCTGTGGAAAGGGGGGAATATCCAGACATTTGGAGCACTAGTGGACACAGGGTCTGAGATGGCATCAATATCCAGAGATCTAAAGTCTTATTACAGTCTCCTATTAGAGTAGGGGCTGATAGGCAGAGCCAGCTTCTTGGGTTGGCCATGTGACCAGTGCAGCCATATAAAGCCCCACACTTTGAAGGGCCTGAACAAAGAGTTTAATGTTCTGCGACTGCTGTCTTGAAACTCTTCATATTTTTTATCTTTTAATTTGTTTCATTAAGTAAAGTCAATAGAAAAACAGACCTCAGCATGACCCCACCCTCACTGCTTCCCAAGGATGGGTTCTCTGCCACCTGCTTCCCTGCTTACTGGCCCTCTAGGACCGAACCAGCTGTCATCTTATCTTTGCTGTTCTCAGAGTTGGGAAGGACCTGAATGCACGTAGAGAGGCCCAAGTCTCTCACAGCATCTTGGGGCAGGACATGGAAGCAGCTGTCCCTGCCTTGGCCTGGAAGCTATGTCTTGATGGAGGGACTGTGCCTTGATGGAGGAAAGACTCTTGTTCACCTTAATCCTGGTACCAAGCATGTCCTAGGGCAGAGGTTTAAAGATCTTTGGGAGGTGCCTGTCTGCCATGAGCTGGGATGGTAGGTCTTGGGAAGTTAAGATGCCCAACTCAACATCTTCATACCCTGGCCATGGTCAGGACATGGCACATTTTTTTTTTTAATTTTTTTTTTTCAACGTGTTTTTTATTTATTTTTGGGACAGAGAGAGACAGAGCATGAACGGGGGAGGGGCAGAGAGAGAGGGAGACACAGAATCAGAAACAGGCTCCAGGCTCCGAGCCATCAGCCCAGAGCCTGACGCGGGGCTCGAACTCACGGACCGCGAGATCGTGACCTGGCTGAAGTCGGACGCTTAACCGACTGCGCCACCCGGGCGCCCCAGGACATGGCACATTAATCTAGCAGCTGGTGAGGGGACAACCTCACAACTATCAGGCCAGAGTGCAGATGGGCACCCTTCTTTGCAAGGCTGAGCTTGCACTCACCCTGCAAGTATCTCCATGCCCAGCAAGGCTCCATCAGTTGGCCGTGTCTGGAGGATCCTCTTTTTCTCCTTCCAGGCTTCCTAAGTCTGTCTTCTGTTTGTCTTTTTTGGCCATCTTGAAGCACCCTTAGCGACAAGCTATGAAATACAAATAGATTATTGTGGTGATCCTTCATACTAGTTGGATACTCTGATATTTGCATTTAAAGTTGGCATGATGAGTGGTAAAATTCATGCTAATAATTTAAAATTACGATTTTTATTTACTTACATTAAATAGCAAATAAAAACACCATGACAAATTAAAAGAGAGCCCACAGAAGAAAGAAAAATCTTTATATGTACCTTCAATGACACTTTTTTTCTGCTTTTTGAAACAAGGGTCCTGCATTTCCATTTTGCTCTGGGCTCTGTCAGTCCCGCCTACAGGAGACAGGTAATAAATAAAATTCTGGCTAAAGTCTGGCTCAAGGCAAGCCCACTGGGCTCACAGACCCACCCAGTAGTAATTTTCTCAGTCCTTGAGTATATAATTGGAATTTATATATTTGGCAATCAGAGTAATCCCGCATTAGATCCTTACATTGTGAGGTAAGGATCATGATGGCAGAGAGGCAAAGAGAAAAATTCTGAAACTCCCTCCACCCCAGCCAAGACAGTAAATCAAAAATAATCACATCCTTGGGGGAGTGGGAGATTAGTCTCCCCATTAAACACTTAAAAATTGCAGGAGCGGTGGTCCCATGTAATTCACCAGCGTAGACCCTGCAGAAAGCTGATAGATCCCAGAGATTGAAGACTACTGCACACTTAACGAGGTAGCAGTCCTAGCTCCTGTCGCTATGCCAGATGTAGTATCCCTGCTAGAAGTGATTAATAAGACTTCAGGGATATGGTATGCCCCCATGCATTTGGTGAATGCATTCTTTTTCATTTCAATTTAAAAAGAGGATTAGAAAGGGTTTGCATTCACATGAGATGGATAATATTCATTTTCTCAGGACTGTGTCACCTCTGTGTTGCAATAAAACCTGAGATAATTGGACCAGGACACTGGTCCATTACATCAATCACATCATGTTGATTGGCTAAAATGGACAAACAGTGGCTAGTATGCTGGAGGTCCTGTTTAGAGATACACACTCCAGAGGATGGGAGATTCGCCATACTAAAGTTGAGGGTCTTGTCACTTCGGTGAAGTTTTCAGGCATCCAGTGGTCCAGGACATACTGGGATAGTCTTTCCAAAGTAAAAGACAAATTGTTGCATTTTGTGTCTAATACAAATACTTAATAGTGGTGATGATCTCCAGCTGACTCTGTACCTCAAGATCTCGTGTCTAGGGCTAAAACATCTGATTGGTCAGTTGATCATTGTCTAGTGCAAAGCTTCCCAATCAGCAAGATACTATCTAGGGGACACTGGACAGGGCCTGGGAGCTTCATTTATAAGCAGTGTCATCTGGGCTCTGACCTTCATGCTATTGAACCAAATATGCTGTACATGCATGCACCATCATGTGGAAAAAAATGTGGGGATGCCCTGTTCTGGCTGCCTAGAGTGATAAAAAGAAATGTCTTTCTTCTTGGGGACAAAGCCATGCTCCTATTCCAGTTTTTAGAAGAATTTTCTGACATTCAGTAACTCAAAAAATGTCTACTCCATTAAGGCAGCTATTAATTCAACAGCATTCACTATTTAAGCACCTGTTATGTGCTCAAAATTCTGCCTCTAAATAAAACAGATCCCTCAGGTTAATATGTATTGGGAGTGGTTAAACCTATCTCCTGATTAGTTTGGATAGTGGAGGGTATGACATTTCTTGTTTTGGCCACTTCTGGTAATTTCACTTTGTGGCTCCCATTTTTTTTTAACCAAATTTGGACTGAAGACCTAGTTGTATAATTCCCTGCCGCAGATGTGTGTTGTCTGAAGGGACAGGATCCCTGCATTGTGATTCTCCCACTGAAGCATGCCACGGGATTCATAATGAAGTTTTTCCTACCTCGTTACCTCCAACATCCAATCATCTGCCAGACATGTGGCCTATGGGTACTGCTAATCGCGCCACAGCCTGAATCTCCTGAGATACTCTGTCTACTTTGGGCCCCATTTAAAACTCACAGCCTTCTATGTTACCCAATATATGAGCTGGAGCAGTATTCCTGTGTGTGGAGTGTTTTGCTTCAAGAACCAAAGGAAACCTACCTGGTACAATGCTTTGGACAACCTTTTGGGGAGAAAGTGAGTTTCCAGCAGGGGCTGTCAGCATGGCAGTGAATGTCTGCTGATGATTTGATGACCAGGTCAGTAGGAACATCCTAACTAGACTGGTCTTGTACTAGCATTGGGCTTCTCTTATTTCCAAGCCTCATCCTTTTGCTTTCCCATCAATTCCATGAGTTAGGCACAGGGTCACTAGCACTTACAGTGCCTTTGCATGAATTTCCTAAAGGCATACCTCTCTTGGTAGATCATTAGAAAGAAGAAAACCTTTCTCCAAGCTGAACACAGCCTCCATTTTCCCTCATCCTGTTTCTTTCAGCAGGACACAGCCTATACAATTCTACTTGGTGGTATTAACTATGCAAATACCATCCCAATCCATTTCTTTGCTACTGAATGCAACAAGATTTGATTTAAGTTTTTGGCAGACATTGCTATGAATTCACCAACCTTTACTTCCTTTTCCTCCTGGACACACAGCTGACTACATTTCCCAGCATTTCTTGAAGCTCTGTGGTTCCTCATGAGTGAATTCTAGCCAATAGTGCATGGAAAGAAGTGAGGTGCTTCCAGGCCAGGGCTAGCCATAAAAACCTCTCACATCATCAGTTCTTCTTTGTCTTTCCCCAGCTGATCACTGAGGTCACCTAGAAGAAGGCAGATCCATAAGACAAGTGGAGCCTGAGCTCCTAGTTCTTGAATGAGTATATAGAACAGAGTCCCTCCCTACTCCACATGCCAAGAAATGAGCTTTTGTAAGGCGAAAGCACTAATAGTCTGTGCTTGCCTGTTAAAGAAGTTAATTTACTGTGACAAATACACTATTTTCAAATAAGAATCCTGATTAGTCTTGGTCTCCCTAGGCTACTAAACTTTATCCCATTTTTATCATTTCAACTCATCAGTTTCTTAATAAAAAAGAGATCTTGAGTTTGAAATGTATTTTCTGTTCCTCTAATACCTAGCCCATGTATGCCTATGGGAAATTAAAGACAGAAGATGTTTTAAAAACTGTAGTTCAATTCACCTTGTCCTAGTCCCCTCTCCACCAGTACACTTTCCACAAAGAGAGGGAAACCAAGGTTTAGAAAAAGTGACATAGTAGAAACTAAATGCATATTCAATTGACTGCAATGTATAACTGTTGATTCTTAGTTCAGCTTTCCATATTCAATGATTCAGAAAATAAAGTTGGACAAAGGTTTCCTTTTGTCCTTCTATACTTTCTCAATCAAAGGGACTTTAGTAGTCATCTATTGCTTCATAGCAAGTTACCTCAAAACTCAGTGGCTCCAAACTACACATTTATTACTGCAATTCTATGATCAGAAATCTGGGCATAGGTTAGCAAGTTGCCTCTGGGTAAAGAGCTCTCATGTTCCAAATGAAGAGGTTGGAATCTTAAAATGTAGAAAGTTGGAGGTCCCAGGACTGAAACCCAGGTGGTGGTGCTCAGCTAGTGCTAAGGTCTCTAAGCTCAGAGGAGGAGCTCTGTAGTGCTGCAACCCAGGCCTCTTGGGCAGGGTGGGGGTGGGGTTTACTGCCCGCAGCCAGTGCTGATGTCTCTGAGGGGATGCCATGAGGCTGGTTTTCCAAGTATTGGAAACTGCCAGCTGGATCCAACTGGAAGAAACCTTTATTTCCAGGGTGAAGAAACAAGGTTTGGGTGACATGTACAGGAATAGGAGGCAAACAGGATGAAGGAAATCTCTTCCTCTGTCAGTCTTAGTAGTCTTTCTCAAGCATCCCCTACCTACAGAGGCTAAAAGGAAGCAGCTGGCAAAGGAGGCATTTGGTTTGTAGAGTCCTAGCCCAATGTCTCAAAACAGGGTACTGAAGGGGAGTGGGGTAGGGTAGGGCAATAAGGGGTTGTATCCAAGAGACAATATCTTCATAACTTGTACATGGAGCCATCATCAACACTGGTGGCAGTCACTTGGTGTCTTTAATTTCCCTAAATGCTCCATTACAAAAGTGCTGACATTTGCACATCTCACTACAGTTTTTTTCAAGCCTGCTACCTCATTTAGTCTTAAGAAAATGATAGGAATTACTCTTTCCATGTGGAAGATAATAGCACTCAGAAAAGTTAAGGACTTGCCAAATGACATACAATATATAAATGGTAGACCTGTGTCTCTGAATTCAAATCCAGTGTCTTTTACTATACCACACTGTCTTCTCAAAATTTGTATACAAAGTAAATAAATCAACGACCCTATCTTTATTATTAAGTCCTTAATTGATCAGAAATGAAATCATGCAAGCATATTTAGTAATTATCACTTTAATTCTCCTTGAGTGAGTTAAATTTCTTCCATTCATTTAACAAATATTTAATGAGCATACTCTATGCTGTGGAAGGAGATAAAACCTTAAATAGGATAGGGTTATCTGTCCTCGAGGATCTCTAGTCTAATGTGAGAAACAAAAAATGTCATTATCGTGTGTAAGAAGTATTCTTATAGAAGTGGTATAAAATGCCAGCAGAGAGAAGACTCTCCCTGCTGTACCTGGGGAGGGCAAGGAGGGAAGAGAAGTCAGTGAACACCATGGGGAGTAGATGACAGGAAGAAGATATAGCCTATGAAAGGTCCAGAGACAAGGAAGAACAGGGTTCATTTGGGGGAAATGCTTTTTAAGTGCATCAAAACTCCCTCCTGAAGAATGTGGAGAAGGGAAGAGACTTAGAAGAAAGAGGGAGAGGTACCAAGCCAATAACAGCCATTTTGAATAGGTTGAGTGCAGTCCTGAGGGCATTTGGGAATCTTGTCTCTTGAGTCTGCTCTTGAAACAACAGCAAACCCAGAGTTTACATCTGGCTTTCTCATCTCTGTGACTGAGGTGACAGAAGATAAAAACTTCCCCTCTCTTGGGTCCCCTGGATTAAGAGAAATCTGTTCTATGTAGCCAGGACCAATTGGTCCTGAGCACATTGCTCAAGAAATTCTCACCTTTCTTGGTTCCAGTAGATCACTCTTTGATGTCAAAGGGCATTTTCTAGGGAAAACATATGCCAAACTTTCCCCCTAATATCTGGGCAGTGCCCCTACAGAGAAATTAAGGAGGAGAAAGCCCCTATTTGGAAAGCCCCAGGTGACCAAATTTCTGGCCCTCTGTGTTTTCATTCTCCCTCCTTTAGCTCTGTGAAGATCCCTTTCCAAAGTCACCATAAACTCTAAATCCCCATCTGAGAATATGACAGAAAGAACTCCACGCCTCCACTTTATAAGCTCAAACTCACTACTTTGCCACCACTGCACGGAGGTGTTGCAATGACTCTGCACTGGAAGAGAAACTTTAACTCCTTTCAGAAAAGGTTCTGGAGGCTCGGTGAGCAGAAATAGTTGAGCGCCACTTTGGGTGGATGATCATGTTTGCTCTCTTGGGGGTGGGATTACCAGGGTACTTCCATATTTTTATATTTCTGTATTGTTTTAATTTTTTAGCCACCTGTATTATGTGTATCATTTAAGAAGAGTATATAAATATGTACTTAAATCCATCAGAGACGTTATTCTTGTCACTAAAAAGACTGTGAGGCACACAGGGTGCGGGAACCGGAGGGAACTTTTGAAACTCAAACTGTGGTCCCCGGGCCAGCATCAATAGCTTCACTAAGCTTTTCTGCTTAGAAAAGCAGAATCTCAGACCAACCCCGACCTGCTGAATCAAACTCTGCATTTTAAAAGATCCCCAGGTGATTTGTATACATATTAGCATTTGAAAAGCCCTGATCTAATCCAGCTAACTTCTGGATTTCTACTGCTAAGGAAACAGAAGGCGTAGGGGGAACCATTTGTCAAAAGTTCCCACAGCTTGTCAGCACCAGAACTAGGGCTTTGACTCCTGTCTTAAGATTCCCAGCCCAGGACTCTTTTTCTGCTTGCCTGTGCAGCTTGTGGTGTTCCTAGAACCTCTGCTTATTTTTTTAGACGTTATATGTGAATACATTCTGAGTCTCAAGGCAACATGGAAAGTGAAGATCAGTCTCGCAATACAACTCAATACTGCTAAGTAAAATAAAGCACTGCAGTCAGGGAACTGGACCCACTAGTCTTGGATTGGGCCCCACATCACATTCTGATAGTGTTTGAGAAGAAGCCTAAGGTGGATTGAGGAACAAGTGCAGGTGGGAAAACCAGTAGGGCTGGTGATATCAGGATATCTCTGGAAATTCAGGGGCAGGGGCAATGTTCAGGAATCCCTTTAGTTATCGGTTCCCATTTGTACGGTGATGAAATGAGTCAAATGCTGGCTGTGGTGTTAAGAAGAAGGGAATCACCTGTGATTGAGTACAGAGTGCTCACACAGTGTTAACCAGTCCAGCTGTTCAGAGTTTGAATCTAGCTTTCTATACACACACTTTTTCAGATGAGATCATTCCACCCTGTTGAGATGTCTGGGGAAGGAAAGGCTGGGTCTGCCTTGTTGGCTGCAACTATTGATCTGAAGACATCCTCAGACTGAGGCATATCTGATTCAAGAAAAGTCTGAGTCTAGCTCCAACCACCAGAGGGGCCAGATGTCTGGAACCAAGGAGTCCTTGCCTGAGACCTTGAGGGATACCTGGGGAAGTGAGAACTACAGGCTGAGTCAAAGATACATAAGAAATGCAAGTCCTACACCTCAGAAGTACTGTCTGGAAGTTAACTACAATGTGGGGAAAGAGCACCAGGGAGAAGCCAGCAGGCAAGAAGAATGATATGGTTGGTAGCTAAAAGCTGAACTATGGAGAAAGCATCCATTTTGATTCTACCAGTTTCTAGTTGTGGGATCTTAGGCAAGTGCCTTCTTCTTTCAAAGGCATCATACATCAAATTAAAGGATATTATTGCAAGTTAATATATCTTTTTTTTTAAATAAAGGACTAATTTTGATAAGGAAATGAATATAAAGTTACCCTCTGCTGTGGTCTGAATGTGTCCCCTGAAAATGTATATTTTGAAGTTCTAATGTCCAATGAGATGGTTCTAGGAAGCAGGGCCTCTGGGACGGGCTTAGGTCATAAGGGCAGAGCCCTCGTGAATGGGATTAGCGCTGTTGTAAGAGACTCCACAGAGTCCCCACCCACTTCTGTCATGTGAGGACACAAAGAGAAGTTTACCACCCAGAAGAGGGAAGAGAGCCCTCACCCACATGTTAGTGCTCTGATCTCAGACTTCCAGCATCCAGAACTGTGAAGATAAATTTCTGTTGTTATAAACTACTTAGTCTGTGGTATTTTGTTATAGAAGCCTGAGCCAACCAAGACATTTCCTCTTTTCTGTGGAATAGTTTTTTTGTGGGGATGGGGTTGGGAAGGGCAAACAGTGCCTTATATTCAGGCCTATAGGAGATCTTACTCAAGGTTTTAGGTAATGGATGGCAGTGGGGGATTCAACATGGTCTTAGCCCAAGTTCTTTGTCACAAAGCCGTGATATATACTTCCTTCAGGACTAACTTCATCACCTGTATAAGTCCTCCCTCAGTAGTGCTCCCTCTTCTGCCATTTGTGTGAAACCTGCCTAAGCAGCCCTGCTCTGCCTTCCCTGGAAACTCTAGGCTTCCCTCCTAGAACTTAGTATGCTGTGTTGTAAATTGTACTGGAGAACTCATTGAGGGTAAAGACTGTGTCACACTCAGCTGTGACCACAGTATTTAATGCAGTGCCTGACATGTGATAAATGTTCAGTAGAAAATATCTGTTGAATGACTATATACCCTCAAGATGGGATAAATCTACTTTGCCAGATATAGTAGATTATCATTCAAAATCCACCTCCTTCTCCTTCTGGTATATATCCCTATGATGTGGGGGTTAGGAGAGTAAAAGTTACAAGTCCTAGACTCCTGTGTAGCTGAGCTCTGGGTGGGATTTAGGTTTGGCCAATCAGATACAGGGATGTGAATTCTGGAAGGCAGGAGCAGGGGACAAGCCTCTGCTGCTTCTGTGGCCAGCTTAGCTGTGAGGATTTTTGTTTTTCTGCAGCCCCATTGGTGGAGGGCCCAATGCTGGTTACTTGCTTTGGGAGGATTAAGAGACATGGCACCTGGCATTCATTCTGTTGATACAGACTACAGCAGGTATCATATGTCCCTTTATGATCTTAGCAATTCTGGGGTAGGTTTGGAACCAAAGCTTCCACTTCAGAAAAGGGACAAGAAGAATTAGAAGATCTCTGGATTGCCCAGGACTTTGGGGTCATTTTAAAAAATTCATGTACACTGTTTCTTCCATCCTCTCAATGACCCCACAAGCCATTTAATACTAGATGTTTCTAGTTAGGACACTGTTTCAGCTGCTTCACCAGGAAAAATATAGTCACTTAAGGTGAAAAGTTTCTTTCTCTCTCATATAAAATTATGAGCTGGTTGACAGCCCAGGAGAGAATGGTGACTCTGTCCCTCCTGGTCATTCAAGGACTCGGTCTTCTTCTTTCTTGGTGCCCAGTCACTCCCTAGAGTGCTGCCCTCATCCCATGGTTAAAGTTGGTCACCACCTCCATGCCCCACATTCTAGTGTGAGGCAAGTGGGGGAAAAATGGAAGGGAAAGAGCTTCCTTTTAAGGAAATGACTTAAAACTTCATGCATCACTTCAAAATACATCTCATTGGCTATAACTTAACCACAGGACCACACCTCATTGCATGGGGAATAGAAAATATAATTGCTATGTAGGCAGCCAAATAAATGCTGAGCTGAAATTTGGAAGGGGATTTAGTTCTAGTATTAAAAGGAAGGAAAGAATGATAGTGTAGATAATACGCTCTACCATACTCAACCAAGCAAACACACAAGTGAAAAAAAAAAAAAACCCAGCCAGTCTATCTTCTTTAAACTACCTAGAAGAATTACATTCTTTGCAACTGAAAACTGTCACAGATACTCACACTGACATGAAAAGGGGGCTTCTACCTTGTGTTGGGGAAAAAAGTAACAGCTAATGAGCCCAGTTTATGTCCCAAGGTCCCATCAACAAGACAAAAAATAGCAGAGGACTAAGATGTAGCTTTTGAGAAACATCCAATGCAGCTGAAAAATCCAAATTAACACACAAGAATCACCTTTCAAAAGGACTCAGTGTTGAATTTGGGAGTGAGCTGAACAAAGCAGGGAGGTTAGCCTCAAGTGTGAGTAGTGTTGATAGAAAATACAGGTTTCATGTCATGGGATAATACATAATAAATTCTATTTTGGAAGAAATTGACAGAAGATATGGATGGCAACTCATTAGAAGTAAAATTTAGCTGAGAGGCAAGTGCTAATATTCATCACATGCTTATCTTTCTAAGCAGAGAACTAGACATCTGTCTTAGTTTGGGTTCTTCCATTAGCATCAGTGTTTACTATAGCACTTTATATGAATACCTCAATACACCCCAGCACCCTATAAGGAAGGCATTATTATTATCATTTAGAATTGAGGAAATTAAAATACAATGAAAATAAGTAACTTTCTTAAGGGCATGTGTATAGTGTAAGTGGTAGGACCAGTTTTCAAACCCAGGTAATCTATAGCCCATGCTCTCCAGCACTTCTCTGTATGGTTGGCATATCTAGCTGTGGTTAGAGCTTCCCTGTTTTGTCCCTTGAGATGGCCACCACCAGCTCCAGGTCAAAAACTTAAAAATGCAACCAAAAGATCCAAACGGCCTAGAAATGACCTGTACGTGACTAATGACTACGAATGAAGAGGCAATAAGATTATGCTTTTCCCACCATTGTCCTAGGCATACAAGATATGGTCCTTATCCTCAGGAAACTTAAATGTGTCCTAGGTATAACATCAGGTACACAGCCATCAATGTAGAGCTGACTTATAAATGGACAAAAGACCTAAATAGACTCTTCTTTAAAAAAAATCAAATGACCAAGTGGTATACGAAAAGGTGCTCAACATCACTCATCATTAGGAAATACAAATTAAAATCTCAGATATCACCTTATAACTATTATGATGGCTATTATCAAAAAGACAAGAGATTAAAAGTATTGGAAAAGATGTGGGGAAAAGGGAACCCTCATGCACTGTTGGTAGGAATTTAAATTGGTACAGTCATTATGTAAAATAGTATGGAGATTCCTCAAAAAATTAAAAAGAGGTTAAAACTTAAAATATCCAGCAGTCCCTCTTCTGGGTATATATCCAAAGGAATGGAAAATGAAAATATCTTCACAACCATGTTCATTGAAGTGTTACTCATAATAGTCAAGATAAGAAACAACCTAAATGCCCTTCAGTGGATGAATGGATAAAGAAAATGTGGTATACATGTGTATACAATGGAATATCATTAAGCCTTCAAAAAAAGAAAATACTACTGTTTGCAATAACATGGATACAGCTGGAGGACATTATGCTAACTGAAATACACATGATACGCAGAAAGAAAAATACTGCATGACCTTATATGCAGAGTCTAAAATGTCCAAATTTATAGAAAGAGAGAGTAGCATGGTGGTTTTCAGGAGGTAAGGGCAGGAAGAAATGGAGCGATGTTGGTCAAGGAGTACAAAGTTTCGGTTATCCAAGATGAATAAGTTCTGGAGATATAATATACACTATGGAGGTGATAGTTAACAATACTGTAGGGTATACTTAAAATTTGCAAAGAGCTTAAACCTTAAATTAAATATCTCTCTCTCTCTCTCTCTCTCTCTCTCTCTCTCTCTCTCTCACACACACACACACACACACAGACTCACAAATGGTAACTATGTAGATGTGATAAATATGTTAATTATCTGGATTGTGGTGGTCATTTCACAATGTATACATATATAAAAACATCAAGTTGCACACCTTAAATATATACAATTTTTATGTGCCAGTGATATCTGTATGAAGTTGTTTTTAGAAAGTTTAAAGTTCACAATCAGGAAAATAGCAGAGCTGCTTACTAGCAGCGTCACCATGGGTATCCTTCACGTCTGCGAATCTTAGTTTCTGCACCTGTAACTAGGTATAGTAAACCTCTACTTCTGACGGCCACTATGGGGGACTGGCACATGGAAGCCATTATTACTACAATATCTTACATAGAGAGTGTTCGATGTTAGATCATTTGTTTAGGGGCCCCTGGGTGGCTCAGTCGGTTAAGCGTCTGACTTCAGCTTAGGTCATGATCTCACAGCTCATAAGTTCAAGCCCCACATAGGGCCCTCTGCTATTAGTGCAAAGCCCGTTTCAGATCTTCAGATCCTCTTCCTTTCTCCCTGCCCCTCCCCTGAGCTTTTTCTCTCTCTCTCAAAAAAAAAAAAAAAAAAAGAAAGAAAAGAAAAGAAAACTGTTAGATAATTTGTTTAACAAATATTTGAAGACCATGCTCCGTAGTTATTAGTTTCCTTCCTATTCCCTCTCACAAGCCTGCAGATGCCTCTGATTCATGACTTCTCTCTTGCCTGTTGCTTACAGCCACCTCCCTATGTACTTACTTTTCCTGACTTCCACTTTCTTCCTTCAGAACCATAACCTTCATGGGGTCAGGAAGAAAGCACTCAACACAATGTCTGGCATTTTGTGTGCATTCAATAATCATTTTTTTACTATGACCCTCTGCTTGCTAACTGCTTACTCCTGGCTTTGCCTGGCTCCTTACATCCTTCAAATATCTTTGCTTCCTTTGGAATACCCCATGACTGGGCCAAAACATCAGGATACAAAGGCAGAACAGGAAAATGGAAAGAAGAATGCTTTCCACCCCAGCCCATGCCCTCCTATTTTCAAGGCCAGTGGCACTTTGACAACCAGCTTCCCTTTAACCTTGGCCAGCTGGAGCCCTATCAGCCCCCCGGGGCCGGCAGCTAATGACTATGAGCAGTTGATTAAGGGGTAATTAGCGCGCCCAGTCAGGGTCATTAGCATTTCTAAGTTCCCATTTGTAAATCATAACCGGCTTGAGTGAGGTGCAGAGCAGCTGGTGTGGAGAATTCAGTCTGGAAATTAAGCTACAGCTCTCACTGAAGTACCTACTGGGAATCCTTGGGAACCTAGATAGGCCAGACAGTTCTGCTTGCCCCTTTTCCCGTGTGTGTGTGTGTGTGTGTGTGTGTGTGTGTGTGTGTGTGTGTGTGTGTGTGTGTGTGTGCGTGCGCGCGCGCACACACACACACTTTCCGTAGGGGAAAACAGTCACCCAGCCCTCTGGACCTGTCCAACAGCATAGAAGTGCAAATGCCTCCTCTTCTGGTAGAAGGGACTTGGTTATATTGAAAAGAAAAGAAATTTTGGAGTTAGACTCGGGATAGAAACCTAGTTCCTATATTTATTAGCTTGGTGACCATGGACAAAGTCATGTAACCTCTGTATCAGTTTGGTTACTGGAAAAATACGCTTAGCCATATGGAAGAATTTTTATTTTCTAGCAAATCAAAAGTCTATTTGACAGTAAAAGGATCAGTGTTTGCAGGGATGCAGTGTTTGCGGGGGAGGCAGGGAGAGATGAGTAGGAGGAACACGGGATTTGGAGGCAATGAAACTATTCTGCATGATGCTATAATGGCCGATACCTGACATTATGCCATGTCAAAACCCATAGAATGTACATCAAGAGTGAACCCTTACATAAACTATGGACTTGAGTTTAAAACAATGTACTATTGGTTCATCAATTGTAACAAATGGGCCATACCAATGTAAGGTGTTGATGTTAAAAAATAAACTGAGGCATATTAAGATGTTTTTGGTTTTTTGAGCAAACATCAATTCCACTAGGGCAGCACCAAGCCAGAAATGATTGGGAGGACTCCACCAACAGGAGCTAGGGGCAAAGTTTCTATAAAAAGACACAGAAGCAAAGCAAGGGTGTTATTTCATTGGTTATAACTTTAGTGGTTGCTTTATTTGAAGTGGCTGTGATTGGTTGCCTTTAGGTTTTAAATTCTTAGCCTTGAGGCATTTACAGGCTTAGGTTTTGGTTTGCTTTTGTAGGCTGCTGAAGAATTAGAACCACCTCAGTCTAATGACCTCTTGGCTTAATCAATATAATATTAATAATAGAGGGAACTCTGTGGAGGAAACAAGAGGTATATGAGAACTCTACTTTTTGCATATATTTTTGTGTGAAACCTAAAACTACTCTAAAAATATAAAGTCTGTAGTTTGGTTTTTTTTAGAGAAGTTATTCCTTACCCCAAGTTGCCTATTTTTTGAACTTTGATGTAGCTATGAATCACCTATACTTGACTCTTTAGGTCCAGAGGGACCCTGAGAATCTGCATTTAAAACAAACAAAGCTGCTGGTCCATGACCATACTTAGAATTGCAAAACTCAAGATGGAATCATTAGTTGTCTAAGTAAAAGGACTAGGAAATGGTAGGTGCTCAACCAAATGGGACAATTGTTAATGTGGTTCCCTTCCCTGCCACACTTCTGAGAACCTAATGGCTACCTCCACTATTAGCTAAAAGAATACCCCAAACTTCAGGGACTTCACATTTGCATAACTGGGTCCATTCAGGAGTAGGAATGCTGAATAAAATATAGGACACTGAGTTAAATTTAAATTTCAGGTAAGCAACAAATAACTTTTAGTGTAATTATGTTCCACGTAAGGTTGTTCCCCAGGAACCAACTTACTACATCAGGGAAATGTCTCTCCTCCATCGCTTTCTTGTCCACACCCTCCTCATGAGCACGTGGCCAGCAATGACTGCACAAATAGAAATACTGAGTATGTATAGGTACACCTGCTATTCATCTTTTTCAAATCACTGCTAACCCAGTGCACCTGATTTACAAAACACTCTCACAGTGAGTGTTTACAAAACACTCTCACATCCCTTAGCTCAATGTTTCTCAAACTGTCAGGTGCATACAAATCACCAGGGGGTCTTGTTAAAATGCAGGTTCTGATTCAGTGGATCTGAAATTCAGCCTTTATAACAAGCTCCATGTGATACTGATGCTGCTGGCCCACAGACCACACTTCGAGCTGCAAGGGTTCATCCTAAGTTTACCCTAAGGTAACCTTAGGTTACCTTCCCCTGGGATTTGGTGACATCGGAAGGAGGGAAGAGACTAATCCCAGGGCATAGTAGGTTGTTATTATCCCCATTTTATAGTTGAGGAAATAAAGCCTTAGATTGAAAAGGTATTCTCAGAGCTGGGGGAGAGAGGGGAAAGAAACTCACCAAGATGTTAAATCTGGCTTCACCATACTCTGCTTTGCTGCCTCTGCAGGAGAAAGAAATCTTGTGTCTACATCCCTTTTCAGTCTTTCACAGGGTTATGATCTTGTAAAAAAAAAAAAAAAAATCACTGGCCTCCCTGAATCTTAGTTTTCTGAACTCTAAGAAAAGAGGGTGCCATAAGTGACAAAGGACAGGATCTCTGGAAGGTCTAATACTCTGTAACATGATACAAGTGCTAGTTATTATTTTTATCAAATCTGAGGACAGCCCTTGAAAAGGCTGTCCTAAGTGCTTTACATGTATTAATTATTTATTCCTCACAGCAGCCTTAGTAGGTAGTAATATAATTTCCCCCCTCTTTTACAGTAGAGGAAACTGAGGCACAATGGCGTTAAGTACACTGGTCAAGGTATCAATGCTGATAGAAGAAAGATGTGGACCTTGGCAGTCTGAGTCCATGCTCTTAATCTCTGGCTATATATCTTCTCTATAGCTGTTATCTACCTCCCCCTCCCTCCCCCGCCCTGCTCTTCCCCTGCTGGTTTTATAGATAAGGAAATTGAGATTCAGGGAAGTTAAGTGATTTTCCAGTGGTCATACAGCAAGAATATAAAAACATGACCCACACAGTATCTTCTTATTCTCTCTCAAGCAGTTGCCTCGCCCCAAGTGGGCCCCAACTCTCTGCCTTACAGGAATCCATGAAAGCTTCTCAAAGGGAGAGAGATGGTCTCATGGAGGAGAAGGGAAAGAAAAGAAGCTTTTCAACTCCATTCCAGAAAGACCAGGTGGCTGAGACCCCATCAGCAGCCTGGCCCACTCCTTTCCACCTCCAGGCCTTCCTCCTCCAATAAAAACCCTAGAATTCACCAATGTTGGATGGACACATACTATGAGAGATGGCTTCTTGACCTGGAGGTGAACAATAACATTTGTTTGTATAGCAGATTCAGCCCAGAATTCTAGGGCCAAAATCTAATTGGCTGCACATATTTAGAGCAATTATTCAAAAACAGTTGAGCAGGAAGGGGCAGCATGCGTCTTGGAATTTGGAAACCAATTCCTAGCTCTACCATTTTCTGAGTGACAATAAGCAAATTTCTTCAGCTGGAGGGTGTCAGTTTCTTCCTTTGCAAAACAATGACAAAGACAAGTGTTGCTGAGATCAAATACCATCTTGGATGTGGAAGCACATTGTCAACTCTAAAGGTTGTACCCTTATTAAGTATGATTGTTATGATTGAATTCAACCTTTTCCTTTCTCAGTAGGAGAGGTCAAGACTTCACCAGTCCCCATGACAAGTGACCACTCCACTCTTTCTTCCTAATACATTAAAGGCCTTCTGTTTGCAGGGCTTGCTGTTTATCCCCTGCGTGAGATGCCCTTCCCTGCTTCCCCACTTGGGGAAATTCTCCCCATGCCCCAAATATCGGCTTAAATGCTGCCTCCATTGTGAAGTTTCCTCTTCTTTTTTTTTTTTTTTAATTTCTTTTTCACAGAGCATGACATGGGGCTTGAGCCCACAAATGGTGAGATCATGACCTAAATCGAAGTTGGACGCTTAACTGACTGAGCCACCCAGAAGCTTCCTCTTCTTAATCAGAATCCACTACTCCTTTCTCTGTGCTTCTATAGAACGTAGTTTAATTTTTATGCTGAGTGAATGTGTGGATATATTTGGGATTAGATATCACAGTTTAAATGCTATTTTCTTCTACTAATTGGGAGACCTTGGAAATGTGATTTAGTGTCTGAGCTTCCGTCTCTCTTTCTATAAAAGGGAGATAAAAACAAACTGTTGAAAACCATTGGCAAGCCAAGGGTACTCACATGCACATTTATTTACCTGCTGTGTGACTCTGGACCCACCCGGGACTTGGTACAATCTACCTCAGACCTCACTGAGAACTGTACCCAGGATTTGTGACCCAGACCATTGCAATTACAAAGAGTGTATAATCTAATAATCCAGCTCATGAACCAACCAAAGCCCTGCCTTATGTGGTGAACTCACTTATTTTTGCCATATTATACAGACCTTTCAGTTTTTGCTCTGGGAGCCCAGTTAAGCTTGTGTTTGAATGATATAACTTTCCTCTGCCTGGCAAGTAAAAAACTCAGCTTTGTTTGTTTGGGTTTTGTTGTTCTTGCTGTTTATTTAGTCTGTTTGGTTTTGTATTTGTTATTTCAGTTCTGTTGGTATTCATAGTTATATTTGACAATATTTATCTCATTGGGTATGATAAAGCTTAAGTAAATTTGGTACAGTGTTGGGTAGGCATATGGGACACTTCACAATAAATGGTAGCTATTGTAGTTAGTAGTAGTATTGCCATAGTATTAAGATAGTTGTACACTTCTGTTTTCCCCAGAGGGTTTGAGCATTTTGAGAGTAGGGCAATGTCTTACCCACCCTTCACAACCCTGACACATGGTTCCTGGCATTGGAATTAAACTGAATGTGAAGTTTGTTTTTAAATGGTGAAGCACCTAACAAATGTGGCTTATGATAATTTACTAGATATTCATACAGTTGAACCAATTTGGACGCTTCTCTGGTCATGAGGACACAGGGAGAAAGAAAGCTCATTGATGAATGTTTATGGATGTGGGTCTAAAACTCAAAGAGAACCAAGACCCGCAAAGATAGGAGTTTTTTGTTTTTAATTTTTTTTTACATTTTATTTATTTTTGAGAGAGAGACAGAGCACAAGTGGGGGAGGGACAGAGAGAGAGAGAGACAGAACCCTAAGTAGATTCCTTAGGGAACCTGTGCTGACAGCACAGAGCCTGACATGGGACTCAAACTCACAAACCGTGAGATCATGACCTGAGCTGAAGTCAGACGCTTAACCAACTGAGCCACCCAAGAGACCCGCAAAGATAGGAGTTTTAATCAACTGCTTCCAGCATGTGAGGGATGGACCTACATGATGGGAGATGAGGGGAAAGGATCTGCCTGCTGAAATCTGGAGCTACCTTGGTTTGGGTTGGGACTCTTGGCCTAAGTGGTAGGGTGGGGGTGAGTAGATGAATCTTGATGTATCTCCCAGGCAAAATGGGCACCCAGGCTGTGCAGAATAACTCCAGCAAGAAAAGATGTGCTTGCTTATGTGTGAACATACTGCCAACTTTGGTTTCTCTCCCCTTCCTGTGATTGGAGAGGGAAAGAGCTTATTAGAAGCCTTATGGTAGCTCATCACAACTCAAAGAGTTGGTTGGACCACTAAGGTAGTGGTGGGATCTCGGCAGTGCACTTAATCTTTGTGCTTCAGGGCAAAAGAGATGTGTGTGTCTTTACATAGAAGGTAATAATGCCCGCCCTAGTTACCTGGAAGATCTTTGAGAAGGTTATATATTGAGAAACATAATGTATTCAAGATAAATTGACTGGCATCTATCATCTCTGCTAAGTATAGTATACACAAAGATGGAGCAAACACAGATTCTACCCTCAAGGAACTCACAATTTAATAAGGGTAGAAAGACAGAAAGAAGTACCCTACTGTATGATATAAAACAGAATTATCAGATCTAGAGTAATAGTTATTAACACTAATTGCATGCCAGTCATCTTTCAAGCCTGTTACATTAATATCATTATATAATAATGATATGATGTTATTTTGATATTATTATTTTCACAACAACTCTAAGAAGTAGGTATTATCTATTTATACAGATTAGGAATCTAAGGCTTAGATTAACAACTGGTCATGGGGCACAACGCTGCTAAGAGGCAGAATGAGGGTTCAGATGCAGGCAGGCTGATCTGAGTCCTAGAACTTAGCTGCTGCCCCTCAGTAACACAGGCATCCCCATTACAGAAGAGGCTTCTAGGAGCCATGCTTCTCTTACTCAGCATGCAGTCTATTAATGTTTATTGATTCTGCTCTGTGTCAGATACTGCTAAGCCTTGGAAAATCAACAGCAAAAAAGGCAGCAAATGTGGTCTTTCTTCTGTGTTATAAACATTGTAGAGTGAACAAATAAAAAAAACAAACACATAGCCACCTTGAATGTATTCTCAGTGGCAGACAATGTGCTAAGCACATTACAAATACTAATCTAGAGACATTCCTACCAGATCTTGTGTTATTAGCCTCATTTAACAGATGAGGAAACAGGGGCTTGGAGAAATGAGGCAACTTGCCCTAGGTCCCATAGCTAACAAATTACTAAGCAAAAAGCTGACCTTTAGCATTTGACAGGAGAGCCAGTCTTCTAACCCTAAGGTCTATCTGAAAGCTGAAGATTTTGCTGGGTACTGTGGTGGTGAAGCAGAAGGTGTGGGAAGAACCCTCATTAAGAAGGCAAGGTTGGAGATAGCATCTCCAAGAGACGATGTGACATTTCATCCAAAGTGAGAATCATAAGTGCTAATGGTTGGGCACTGTGTTAGGTATTAATTAGGTTGAGTTTCCCCATCACCTCCAGGGGCTCACAGAAGTGCCAGGACTGACTTCTTTACATTCCAGATGCTGCACTAGGGAAGAGTGCTTAATTTTGCTGGGGGGGATAGGTGTTAGACAGATGAGAGTCAGAGAAGCCTTCACTGATAAGGCATTTGAATCTTGAAGGAGTGAGATTCCAGATGAAGAAGACTGACGAGAACCTTCCAGAGACAGAGAGCACTGCATAAGCAAAAGCAGGGAAAGCACTGTAGTGCAGTTGTCTGAGAATGATTGGGCTCACAAAGACCCTCGACTGCAATGCTATGGAGTTTGGCCCTGCCCTCAGCAAGATCCTGGGCCATAGACCCTGGGGGCCCACAGCAAGTAACTGCTGTGTGCCAGGCATGCTCTGGGTGAAGAAATGACCATTCGTCAACAAGGTGAGGGAGCAGAGACAGGCTGGGTGATGGGAGAGGGGCTATCACTCAGCATGGCAACTTCAGTCTTATTCATCGGGCAACCTTACCAAGGCTTTGAAAAAGGTACCAATTTCTGAATGAAGCTCTGAACCTGCTTCTGAAGGGTGAGCGTGGTAGGACATCACACTCCATGAATGAGTGACTGAACTCCCGAACAGACTCACTGCCCAGCCTGGTCAGCTGGATGCTTGCAGGATATTCTAAGAAAGGGTTCTGAACCCCAATCATGCGCAAAGCACATTGGTATCAGACAGACCTGTGTTGGAGATCTAACTCTCCTTCCTGTTGCTTGTATTCTCCAAGACCCTGGGTCTGCTTCTTTATTCCTCTGAGCTTTGGTTTCCTCACTGTAAACCAGGGGTAACCACAGGTAGCTACTCACTGGGTTGGTAGGGAGAAAATGAAGTAAGTCATTTACTATTGTTGTGAAACGGGTAAGTCAGGAAGACATTTAGCATAGTATAAGTGCTCACAATAAAGGGGGACTATGGTGAGTAAAACACAAAGAGAGACATTTCTGTAGTAATGGGATGGTGGGAAGAAGGAAGAGACCAACAGGATGAAACCATTTAAACCCACACCATCAGTAAGAGTGATCTGCCTACTCCA
Organism: Herpailurus yagouaroundi; assembly: GCF_014898765.1. Lineage (NCBI taxonomy): Eukaryota > Metazoa > Chordata > Mammalia > Carnivora > Felidae > Herpailurus > Herpailurus yagouaroundi. The sequence goes on from NW_024412388.1 coordinate 48,266,642, forward strand.
ATCCACAAGTCTTAGGGGTAGGGAAACTAATTTCTCTAAATAGGGGATGCAAATGAGTTTCTCTATCTGTGGGGACTGCATTTCTCTTTCCTTCCTATTCTTCTTCTTCTCCTTCCCCAAAGAGAACTGCTCTAGAGGAAGAAATCTCAAGTTTGCTGAGTACCTACTGTGTGCAGGGCTCCTTATCAAGATCTTTTTTTTATATCCACCCAATCCCTCTGTTGGGATGTAAATTCTGTTGGCTCCATTTTGGAGAGGAGGAACCAAGACTCAGAGATGTTGAAAGCTGCACCTAATATCTCAAGCTCATTAGTGATGGATCTTGGATTCAGACTCACATCTGTTGAACCAACATCAAGGCTTTGATGGGCTCCTTCAGTGCACTCTGGGCTCTCCCTGGGCCCAACCGGTACTCACCCATTACAGTTTCTACCATGACACCACTCTGCACCAGATGGTCTGAAAGCACTCCATCAATGAGCACAGAATCCTTTTCCCACAAGCTAGGTGGTTAAGTTTTATTAGCCCCACTTCACCCCTGAGAGGAGGCAATTGAGTTAATTATCAGAGTGAGAGCCTCTTGGTGGTAGCAGCTGAGGTAGGGATCACAGCTAGTGGCTGCCTGCCCCAAGCAGAGCTTTTGTTTTCACTCTCTTCCCTCAGAGAAACTCCAGCTCTCAATTGCTCATTAACACGATTTGGATAATTTTCTCAACAGCCCTCCAGTGGAGCAGCTGAAGAAGAAAATTATAAAAGCCCTTCCGTTCAGACGCACCTCCTCCACTTCACCTTATTCTTTCTTTGCCCAGTCTTAGAGAAAGACAGATTTGCTTTGGAATTCTGGCTGGGACATTCACTAGCTGGGTGATTCTAGGTTACAAAATCCCCTCTCTAAACTTCCTTGTAAAATGAGAATATAATACTGTAAGTTGTTTCGAGGGTTAAACTGGTAAAGTTTGTAGTGATGCCTCAGACTGTACCTGGGTTTAAATGGTGCCTGAAGACGGAGGCAGGGAGAAAGGAAGGAAGCAGATAAGGTTACCAAGTGTCTGTTAGGTGGCAGGAAATGCATGGACAATACTTTATTTGATCTTCACCATAATTCAGTGGGATAAGTAGAATCACCCTCATTTTACAGATGAGAAAACTGAGTCAGCTTTCCTCAGAATTGTACAGCTGGTGAAAGCAATGATTCACACCGAATCTGGGTGTCTTCAAAGCCTTATCTCATTCTCTTTCCCTTTCTTTTTCTCTTGCATTCTTTCTCTCATTCACTCCTATTTGCTCTTTGTCTTCCATTCCTGGTCCGTCCCAGACCATGTTATTTCTCTAAACAGGAGAAAGGAAAGGGGGAAGATTGAACAAAGATCATGGCGGCCAGAGTAATAGATGAGAGGTCTGAGCCTGAGAGAGCAAAAATCAGAGAGCGACGAGGGATAGGAAGGCAGAGTTTTTCCTCCATGGATTTACATACTGAGGGTCAAGGTCAAACCCAAGGCAAAATCCAACCTCTAAAATGTCTCCAGTACGTGAGAAGTAAATGCTTTAGTATTTTTCCAATCTCCATTTTAGAGGTGAGGCTGAAATCTCACCTAGAGACTGGGTACAAATCTCCAGTCCTGCCTTTGTAGCAATGAGACTTCTGACAAAACCCTTCTAGTCTTCTAAGCCTCACTATCCTCATCTGTAAAATGGATACCATAGAAACATCCATGCTCCCAGGATTCAGGTGAGGATTAAACTGGATTGGGCAGAACAATGCTCTACATTGTTCCTGGCACATGACAGGCACTCAACAAATGCTCAGCAGTACCAGTCCTGCTGCTATCATTAATCCAGTGTCCTTGGCTTCCTCAAAACTCTTTGCTCTGACATGCAGGTCTTCTGCAAATGTGAACTTTTCCCTTTCTGCCGACTTCCCATGGTGATCTGGCCCCTTTAACTATAGAAGTGTCAAGGAATCTTTGTGAATCAGCCATCAAGTGTAGGCTGCTTGACATGACTGTGGGGTTAACTTACAAGTGACTAATTTTTGGAGGCGCGATTTTGTACCTTCCCACTGGTGGCACCATGGCTGGGTGTAATTATTGCTGATGAGTTTACTGAGGGGCTCATTAAAATGTCGGTATTCATATCCATATGAATACTTTCAACAAAACCTTTTGTTCTTGGACTAGGGGGTGTGGGAGGTAGTTACAGGAACTGTCTTGCTCTTCGAAACTTAATTGTCTAAATACACTGCTGTCTCAGCAGTTCAGGACATTTTTTTTTTCACTCTTTCTTTCTTCACAGGGCTCTGCCAGAAGCCTACTTTGGCAACAGGAATGATTAGTTTGTATTTCAATAAACTTACTTCTTCAGAGTCAGATTATCCCAGCAGGAGCACGGGGAGTTGAAATGCATTCTCTTTAACCAATTTGAGCTGTTATTTATTAGAGATTAGTCCGGGCAAGCTTTGTGGGAGTTTGGGATGAAGAGGAGCTTAATAGCTCATAATCAAGGCATCTTTCTTTTAGCTGATACCTTGGGCTACACGTGAATGTCAGGGTCACAGTCTCTCTAAAGATAGACCTACCTCCTTTTCCAGAGTCGGCTAAATTAATAATTGATTGCTTACTTTGCTCTGAGTGTTCAGCACTGTGCAAAGCTGTGCTAAGTTAATCCTCATAATGACACACAAAGAACTATTAACAGCACTCTGATTTTGCAGGTGGGGAAACTGAGTCTCAAAGAAATTAAGTAATTTGCCTAAGTTCACACAGAAATCAAGTGGTAGCATCAGTATTTGGAGCCAGGTTTGTCTGATTGCAGAGCCTAAGCTCCTAATCACTACCGTGTGCAGTAGTTTGGAGGTTCCTGGTAGCTACCCCGCTTAGGCTTGCACAAGGTCATAGAATTTTATAACTTCAAGGGGCCTGGACGTTGTGGTTTGCTGAGATTGAGCAGGTTCTCGTGATACGAGACTTTTCAATTTTGAAACTGGGATATTCCCCGTCAAACCAGGATGAGTTGGTCACCCCAAAGGCTGTAAGATTGGCAAAACTGTCAAAGAGATTTTTTAAAAAAGTACAAGAGCTTCCAGACTAATATGAATTACTCTTATTACCTCTTCTTCTCTAAATTTGAGGATGAGGAAACTGAGGGAGAGAGGAGGTGATTTAGCCACGTTTCTATGGCTCCTTAGTAGACAGAGCAAGTACTGGTCAACAGATCTTGGGACTCTCATATGCCATTTCTCTTTTCTAATCAGTGAAGCAGGGTTCAAGTCAAGGAGCCTTAACTAAACTTCTACTCTGGGAACAGCTGAGCTACATGTTAGCAAATGCCCAGGAGGATTAGGAAGTATCTCAGCAGTGGTGTCCAACAGAACTTTCCACGATGGTGAAAATGTTCTGTATCTGTGCTGCCCAATGTGGTAGCCGTTAGCCATAGGTATCTAGTGTGACTGAGAAACTGAATTTTTACTTTTATCTATTTTTAAGTAATTTTGATTTAGCCACATGTAGTGAGTGGCTACCATATTGGAAAGAACAGGTCTAATAGATATGATTAATATTTCAGAGGCATTTTCTTTCTCTCAGAGCACAGATTCTATAGCGTGCTCTTTCTTAAATATTTTCTAAAGGGAAGGGAAGATGGGAGTAGAAAGGAAGTAGCATTTATAGAGAGCTTACTAGGTTCCATGACTGAAGTAAACATTCGTTCTTTTATTCTGGAGGACTGTGACGGAAGTTTCTGCATTTATAACAAACACCTAACAAGCCAAATGATGCTGAGGCTGCTGGTTCAGGGACCACACTTTGGGTAGCAAAACTCTGTCATTCTTAAAAATGAAAACTTCCTCCCTTCCTTCTACTGTCAGGGAACACTTATGAGATACCTATGGAGAGAAGGAGAAATTACAAGTTGTGAAAGAATTAAAGTTCTGAGAGAAAAAAAAAAAAGAATTTCCTTGTTGACTTGAAAGAGGCCATCTTTACTACTGGAGATTTGAGAGGCTCATCTTCAAGAGAGGTTCATCCAACATCAAGATCCAGTCATAACTCTAGTATATCAGATGGTCCACAACCACCCAGGAGAAGATTTTGCATCAGAAGTAGGGGGGAGGTATACAAAGAACATGTACTTTGGAAGGAGGCTGACCTGAGAGAGAATTCCAGTTGGGCTCCTTATCAGCAAAGTGCCCTTGAGCAAATTGCCGTCATTCATCTCTCTGAGCCTCCATCTTCACTCTGGTGAAAATGAGGGTCGTAGTTCATGGGGATGGAATAATGACTAAGACATTGTATGTGTGAAGTGCTCGACAGAGTATACACTCAACAAATGATTCCTCCTCTTCTGACACTGCACTGCCTTTTTTCTCATCTCTTCTGAGAAGTCTCCTCCAAAGGCCATTCTGAGTGGCAGAGAAATGGCAGTACCTGGGGTCAGGTTGGTCCGTCTAGAATTGTTCCAGTCTGCTACTTTCAACTCTGACCCACAGCCAGACTGGGAGCCACACAGGGAAGGCCAGGAAACTTGTCCCTTCACCTTCTTCCCCAGCCTCCACCACAGAGGGTTGGTTCTTCAGGCCCTCTTACCCATCATAAATCTGCATTCTGACTCTAGGTTGCAAACATGGAAAAGAGAGCAAGCAAGAGTGCAAGCCCAATCACTAAAACATGTCTGGTGCTAAGATCCAAATACATGTAATTAAAAAAATGAATTAGGTGATTTCTTAGACAGGAAGCATAGTTCACATCAAGGGCCCGTGTTTTAATTGACTATGGCGATTTTTTTGTTTTGCTCTTTGGAAGAGTCTTAGAGGCACGACTAGAATGTCAATCTAAAATGAATGCAACTCTATTTAGCAACCATTTGTCTTGAGGAAGGCAATTGTAAGCTTACTTTGTGCTGTTCACCTTCCCCGTGTGCTTAGCTGGGGTGAGGGGCTCTCTTTACAAGGGTCTTCCAGACTCCCAGCCAGTTAACTCTTACTGTATAAGTAATTCTAACACTCTTGGTTATCTAGTACCCATTTGAGTCACCTACTGAACTGTAAGCTTCTGGGTTAGAGATGTATAGCTCATCCCTAGCAATGTTTGGCATATATTCAGAGTTCAATAAACATTTGCTAAAATTTATTGATTTTGATAATACCTACTATGGTAGATTGCAGTATTGATTCTAATTCTTCAACACACATCAACCTCCATCTCTGCCATAGCTAAGCCCTTGCCACGCCCCTATTCCCCCCCAATCCCTCCCCTAAACACACACACACACACACACACACACACACACACACACACACACACACACACAGAGTTTCTGATACTGTAGGTCTGGAGTGAGACCAGAAAAGTCTACAAAAAGAGCTTTAAAAAAAAGCTCCATAGCATACATTCTGATTAACACCAAAAGAAAACGGAAAGAAGACCTCATTCTGCATTGACCCTATTTATTCTCCTTCTTTAAATGTACAAAGAAGACTAGATTAAGATAAAAGTTGGACAGAGGCCACCCAGAAGTTACAGCTCAGCTTTTAACGGTTGCTTAGTTTACATCTGATTAAGGATTGCTCTGCAACTGAAAACTGTTTCTTCTACAAGGTCCAGTTGGGCTGAGATGCTTCTAGGCTGAGTCCCATGCCTCACATTGCTGGGTCTTTTTAGGGGCTTTAGGGTTTAGGCTGTGGGCCTGGAGATTCTGAGCTCCTGTCATTCCCTCCCTCCCTGCCTTCCTTCTTTCCTGGCAGAGACTATATCCTGTTGCTCTGAGCAAGGCCCAAGAGAAAGGCCAGCAGCAAGTTATTGTGCTGGGAATGAAGACAAATGAGTCCCTTTTCTGTAGGGTTCCTGGCATCCTGTTGGAGGAAGGAAAAGACAATGCTTTGAGGGAGCAGTCTCTGCCGACCCCTCCTGAAGGGCCCTCCCCTCCCCTTTCCGGTGCAGCATTTGTCAGCCCCAAAGCCTCCACTTCCTGAGTAATCATTAGATGCACGAGTGAGGTATGTGGTTTCCCCATGCCCAGGGCAGATTCCTGGCCCAGCCTCAGGAAGTGCAGCTCAAAGAGCCGTGGGCTGTGCCCTGAAACAGAGGAGAGTCTTGGCGGCTTCTCTCTGCTTGCCAGGGTGACCACTGCCAGATCACTTCACATCCCTGGGCCTCCATTTGGCATTTTTATGAATGCCTCCTGTGTGCCGCCTTCATCAGTGTGTCCCAGACCTCCCTACACCTAAATCACCTATGGGGGTTTTGGGAGCTTTCCATCCTAAGTTGGCCAAGCCTCCAGTCTAGGTGCACACAGCAGACATCTCATTACTGGAAATGCTCTGTGATGATTCCAGGGATCGTGGAATAGAAAACTATCCCTCCCTCTCCCCTGACCTAGCTCTTTTCGATCCTTCTCTAAAAATTAGTGGATGAGAGGTTCATACTTACAGGGATACAGGAAGTGGTAAGGAGTAGTAGTTAGAGGCAGATCTAGGGGCCAATCCACCAGAAGATACATGGTCTTGGTCAGAACTCCTAACCATTAAGTGCTTCCCTTTATTCATCTATAAAATAGAAGTAACAGGGATGCCCGGGTGTCTCAGTCAGTTGGGTGTCTGACTTCGGCTCAGGTCATGATCTCATGTTTTGTGAGTTTGAGCCCTGCGTTGGGCTCTGTGCTGACAGCTCAGAACCTGGAGCCTGTTTCAGATTCTGTGTCTCCCTCTCTCTCTGACCCTCCCCTGTTCATGCTCTGTCTCTCTCTGTTTCAAAAATAAATAAATGTTAAAAAAAATTTTTAAATAGAAGTAACAATAGTAATAAGTTCTTAGGATTGTTGTAAGAGTTAATTGAGTTGATATGTTCAGAGCTCTTAAAATAGTATTTGGCAAATTATAAACATTATGTGAGTTCTGGAACTAGACCAACACTTTAAAGTTGCCCAAAGTTAGGCCGAGATGGTCAAGTCTTTTTTTTTTTTACATGTATTTATTTTTGAGAGACAGACAGAGAGGGCACAAGTGGGGGTGGGCAGAAAGAAAAGGAGACAATCCAAAGCAGGCTCCAGGCTCTGAGCTGTCAGCACAGAGCCCGATGCAGGGCTCCAACTCATGAACCATGAGATTATGACCTGAGCTGAAGTTGGATACTTAACCGACTGAGCCACCCAGGCACCCCAATGGTCAAGTCTTTATACCTCTGTGTGAATCAATCACTGGACGTGGGCTGTCCTGGAAGGTCGTGTGACCTTGGGTGAGGTGGCTGTCCCCAGCTGCAGCATCTCAGGAGGCCACCTGCAGACAGCACTCCCAACATCTCAAGTAATAACAAGTTCTTCGCTGAAAAGGGATCTTGATGGTGCAAAATGGTCCACCCCAAATAAAGAAGGGCATTTCTGATAAAATGGGGAAAAAAGGACAGATGAGTCCTACAGGATGAGTCATTAGTCATATATCTTAACCCCCTGATATTTCCATGGCATTTTATGTTTTTCAAAGCATCCTCCCAGACAAGGGCTGACTCGTGACCTCCATTCTAGGTTCTTTAGACAGGTTGGGAAGCCATATGTTGTAAAGGGACAAGGGCTGGATTTGGAGAAAGAGAACACTGTGAATCCCGGCTCTGCCACCATTTAGCTGGGAGTACTCGAGCAAATTTCTTATGTTTTCTGAGCCTACCCTGTGAAAAGGAATTGTTCACACATAATTTACACATTTGCAGTAAGGACTTAATCAAGTGATAGATATCAAACAGAGTGGCACACAGTCAGAACTCAGAAAACACTAACAATGACAAAAACAGTTGCAAAAAAAGCAAAAACAATAAACATGATGTTCCCAATTTTACAAATAACAAGGCTCATCAAGGTAAGATTCTTGCCTGAGAACTCACAGGTAAACTATAGGTAACTGACCTGCTGAGTTTCAGTGCTCTGTAACCCAACAGCTTGTCATCATACCTGCAGAACCCATAGAAGTTGAACAACCTTTGAGGGATCAATTGAGGTATTCTGTTTATGGTTGAGATTAGAAGGAATCTTAGAGATCATGGTGCTGTAACTTTGATAAATCCAGGGCTCTATGTGACCTAGTCTCTACATCAAGTAGACTAGAAATAAGCCCAGTAGTAATCACAGACAAATTCCCATTTTTTCTTATGTCTCTTGGGAACATTAAAGAAGACCAATTCTCAGCAACACTTCTCAAGAAACGGTTCCTCCATTACTAATTCATTAATTAGCTACTCCACTGTTGGAGAACCAGCTCTGTATGCTCCAGAGCCATACACTCAGCAAATTCAGTTACCATCTCTCAAACTTCAGCCTTCAGGGTTTATTTCCTTTCTTACCTCTCCTCATCAACTCTTTATTACATAGATCAATTCAGTTTCCCTTTCTGTTTTTTTTTTTTTTTTCTAGTTCTGTTTCTCTCCACCTGTTTTCTAGATTCAGCATCAGGTAAATCAAGGATTTCTATTAGCAAAGATGACTTAGCCAAGCAAAGACTTTCATATGAACTGGGTCTATGATGGAGGGGAAGTAGGAGGCTAGGGGCAGAGGCGTTATCCAAAGTTACTAACAATTGATGGTGGTGTAGATATTCGTGAATCAGAATAAGTTGGCCAAAGAATTGGAGTAAGGTTACTGGGGGCCCCCTAATGTGTGATGACTTAAATAGTTGGTTGCTGACCAAGGGGAGATCTGAGAAATTTTTGAAGAAGTTCTGGATTGGCTGAAGTAGCAGAGGAAACAATTGAGGGGCTCAGGGCAGCAGCAATTTATGACTTGATACGAAAATATTTCAGTTTTTGCTATTTTAACAACTAGTAGAGTCTTACAAGTAAGTAACAAACTGCGTTTCTCCCAAGTCTGAGCTCTTATCACCACCCCATATACCTCAAAAGTTATGCAAGGCATTTGGCTGTGGAAAATCATAGTGAGTTTCCTCTCTTATGTCTCTCCCATGCAATATAGTATACTTCAGAGAACATACAAGTTAGAATCAGAATACCAAGAAACTTCATCTTTGCCCCTCACTGGCTTTTAAAACTTGGGCCGACCTCTTACCCTTCATGAGTTTCATTTTTTTCCTTTATTTAATGGAAATGATAACAACAATCTCTTGGGATATAATCAAGATTAAGCATCATTATATAGATGATAGCAATTGACAGCATGCCTGGAATACAGCGGGTACTCAATGAAAGTTTTCCTCCCTAGTTTCCATTTCTTGCAGTTCTTTCTCCCCAGTTTTCTATTCCCTATTCCTAAGCTCTTGAGTTCATGACCCTAAACTGGAGACACCCCAGGTCAAAAAGAATTAAAAAATCCTTTGAAAACATGACAGATTACCAAAATCTGCACATTCTGGACTAGAGCAGGTCGTTCTAATAAAGAATGTGAAGTCCCACAGTCTGTCCAAGAATAGCGGACCTTCTCTCTTCTGTAGCTGTAATGGAAAGCAAGATCTCTCGGTTTGGGGGTCAAGATTAACTGCTTCAGGAAGGTGACTAGGATGGCCAGAAACTGCTTAAGACCCCCTCTGTAAGTTCCACACCTACACACACACGCACATGCATCCTTGTTTCTCTGTAAAAGATTCAGTGAGACTTACTCGTCCAATCTTTGAATCAGAATTATTGACATTTGGCATTTTGATCATTTTGCCTAATTGCTGGTATTGCGTGGTGTTCATCAGTATTTTGCACTAAGCAAACTCATGGCTATTTTGTTTCTCCTTGTCTCTAAAATGATTGCTGCTTTGTAAAGAGCAGATCATGTTGTCTTCTTATTAAGAGATCCGGCAAGGATGTTTCCACACCAATTCAACTTTCTCTGTTGGTTTATTTACCTGATAACATTCAAGAAAATCCTAGTTTTATTTTATTTTATTAATTTTATTTAAATTTTTTAAATGTTTATTTATTTTTGAGAGAGAGAGAGAGAGAGAGAGAGAGACAAAACATGAGAGGGGGAGGGGCACAGAGAGAGGGCGACACAGAATATGAAGCAGGCTCTAGGCTCTGAGCCGTCAGCCCAGAGCCTGATGGGGGACTTGAACCCATGAACTGTGAGATCATGACCTGAGCCTAAGTCGGACGCTTAACTGACTGAGCCACCCAGGTTACCCAAGCAAGTCCTTGTTTTAAAAAAATGCTCGTAGGGGCACCTGGGTAGCTCAGTCAGTTGAGCATCTGACTTCAGCTCAGGTCATGGGTTCAAGCCCCACGCCGGGCTCTGTGCTGACAGCTCACAGCCTATAGCCTGCTTTGGATTCTGCATCTCCCTCTCTCTCTGCTCCTCCCTCACTCATGCTCTGTCTCTCACCCTCACAAAAAAAATTTTTTAATAAAAAAGTAAATAAATGCTATTTTATGCAAAACTGTGGACAAAGTCTTGACTGAGCAAATCTTGGAGAAGCCTACTCTAAAGTGTACCTTGGTTTTAAAAAGTTACAAGTTTAAAAAAGTTTTACATGTAAAAAGTTATAAGTTTGACACAGAAATATGCAGAATTACACCATCAGTTAAGTATATTTCTTAAAAGAGGTCAGTAAGAAACCTGCTGTACTAAGAACAAATAAAATGTTCTGTGAGTAATAACACAATTGTCACTTACTGTGTACTTATCATGTGCCAAGCTATCTACCTTGGTAGTGAGGGAGGTAGAAATGGAATGCAAGGAAATTTCACTAGAACACCTTTCAGAGAGGGCTTCTTGTGTTTGGAAGGATGGGGTGGGGGAGCATCTGAGACCCCTACAGAGTTAACCTACCTTTTAAGGAGGATCAGCTTGATGATGGCAGCCCTCTGGCTTTATTGAGTAGGATGTGCAAGTTTAGGTGTAAAATTTGGTCAAGAACCAAGAAGAGGTGAGAGACTGAGAGGCTCATGGGAGAATATAAAGCGAGAGACTATAGCTTCAGGTGGTAAATACATGAGTGAGTTGAGGGACAGCACAGAAAATAGATTCAGAAGAAAGATGTCAGGTACTTATTCTGGGATGTGTAATACAAACCACCTCTTCCCAATAGAATCTCCCAGAAAATCCATGTTTGGTGTGAATGGCTTTCTTCTGGAGAGTCAAGAGGTGCTGACACCTGCATTAATGCTGGTCTGAGGCAAGGGTGGGCTGCATATATGGACTGCTTACATTTCAGAAATAATAATAAAATGATAATAACAAGGAGCATCTTCCCTGCTGAGCACTCCTTGAAGTTAGGCTCATTGTAGATCTTAGTTAATCCTTGTCACTACTTCTTAGTTCAGTGGATTAATCTCCATGATATAACTAAAGAAATTATGGCTCAGAGAGGTTAGGCAACTTGCCTAAGGGTGTTCAGTAGTCAGTGGAAAAGTTGGGCTGAGAACAGGTTGTATCCGACTCTAAGTCGGTCTACCTTAGGCTGCTGTCTTGATCAGACAGCAGCTTTACCAAGATGCATCTTGGGTATGGTGTAGTCAGTGTGTGTGATCACTTCCACCTTGGCTCCCTGGTCTCTAGTGTCTCAGGAAAGCCTAGTGATTTCCAGGTACCTTCCTCATAGGGTTCTTGAGAGGTTTAAGTAAGTAAATACATATATATATTTTTTAATGCTTAAAGCAATGACTGGCAATGGAAGTGCCCAGTAAATGTTACTCATTAGTGAGAGCATTACAGGCATTTCTCATTTAATTCTCACAAACTTAAAAGGTGGGATTATTATCCCAATTTTACAGATAATAAAACTGAGCCTCCAAGAGGCTGACTAGTTTGCCCCGGTTCACACTGAGAGTAAGTTGTAGGGCATGAATTCAACCCCCAAACCAAGGGACTCCAGGTTTATTGTCACAGCATCTACTGTCTCCACGTCCTTCCCCCTGACTTTACCTCCCCAAATTTCTGGACTGGGGAGACTACGATCCCGAGACTGGCTCCAACTCTGAAGTCCACTTACGACTCAAGCATTCGTGCTGATTTGATGCACACACTGTGGACTTCTAGACTCTGCTTCACTCTGTATTCCAAGGGGCCAGAGATTGAAGTTGATGAGCCCAGCTCCCGTAACATCCTGTCTTCTGGCATGGGTGCGAGCATGCAATGTTTAGTCTATTGTTTGTTTCCAGCAAGTCTGGATTTCAAGCCCTTTTACGAGAGGATTATAACTCAGGAATCCAGAACGAATGGCTTTTCCACAGCGCTCCTGATCACGTCTTCTGCATTTATTCATGCTAAGATGTTTTATCATGTTACCTATTCTAGCTGATGTAACCAAAAATGTCACATGTCATGGTGGCTGGGATTAAGTGACAGGCAACCCAAGGATGCTATTGTGCACAGGCACGTGAAGCACATTCTCACCACCCCCCCCCCCAAAATGTGTTTTGAAGCTGGGACTATTTGCAGTGACTGCACTGAATATTCAAAGCTATTTGTTACAGTTACCGTTATGGTAAATATTGACAAGGGTATTCAGAGGTATGTTGTAATGGAGTCTGGAGTCTAGCCATTGACTCTAGGAAGGTGAATCCCAGTGCTCTGTCACCAGATGTGTGACCTGAGGCAAAACAACCTCATTTGGTGAGGCCTCAGTATCACATCTATAAAAGGAAATAATAGTATTATTATATTATAAGGTTATCATAAGGGTTAATGAATGAGTACTATAAAAATGCTTATACGTATGGTAATAGCCAATACTGATTGGCTCTTATTATTTGGAGCCAATGCCCCTCAATTCTTCTGGGGATTAAATAATTTGGTTAAAAACAATTAGTATAATGTTTGGCAAGAATAAGTGCTCAATAAGTATTTATCATCAATAGCACTGCTGTTGTTGATGTTCCCATTATTAAACCTAGAGTCTTTTATAATTCATTCATTCATTCATTCATTCATTCACAAACCTGAAGTCAGACATTGCTCCCAACACTGGAACGAGTCAGATACCATTCTCTGGTATCTAGAAGGTCACAAAATCATAGGGGAAGCAGACCAATCATGAGAGGTGGGCTCTGGGTGCCTTGACAGAATGAGAGGATGTACTGGGGCCAGAGAGCAGGAGAGACTGGTGGGAGCAGTAACTGCTGGGCCAGGAAGGCAGGCAGCCTTGAGACGTGAAACAGAAAGTGCTGATGTTGAGTACATACAGAGGATTTAGAACAGCTTATGCATAGGGACAAAAACTTGGTAAAGAGTTGAGTGAGAGGGGCACCTGGGTGGCTCATTCGGCTAAGCATCCGACTTCAGCTCAGGTCATAATCTCGTGGTTGGTGAGTTCGAGCCCTGCATCAGGCTCTGTGCTGACGGCTCAGAGCCTGGAGGCTGCTTCAGATTCTGTGTCTTCCTCTCTCTCTGCCCTTCCTCCACTTATGCGCTCTCTCTCTTCTCTCTCTCAAAAATAAAGAAACATTTGAAAACTTTTTTTTTAAAAAGAGTAGAGTGAGAGAAGAGTTGGGTATAGCACAAGGGTAGAGAGCCTTCTCTGCATGGGGAGGACTTGGGTTCCAACCCATTGTAGGTGGAGAGACATTTACAGATGGAAACATGAAGGTGAGGTGATGGTCTTTATGTTTTAGAACCCTTGAAGCTGTGTGGAAGAGAAGTTGGAGGTGCCCATAGGGGAGACTATTCCTGACATAGTGATCCATGGGAGAGATGATGAGGACCAAGTCAAGGGTGGTGAGAGCAAGAATGGAGAGGAGATAACTGCTTGAATGTAGGGAGTGACACTCAGGTGGCAGGGTGGATATCCATGTTCTTCACCAATACAAGGAACACAAGAAAGCAAAGAAGCGTGTCTCGGGAGGCAGTGGTGAGTTCAGATTGGAGCATGTTGGAATGGTGATGCCCCCGGGAAAGCCACCAGGCAGAGGTGACCTCTCAGTCTGTTTGGGCTGCTATAACATATACCACACACTAAGTGGCTTAAAGGCGAATATATCTTTCTCAGAGTTCTGGAAGCTGGGAAGTCCAGGATCAAGGCACCAGCAGATTCTCTGTCTGCTGAGAGCCCACTTTCTGGCTCATAGGGGGCCATCTTTTCACTGTGTCCTCACAAGGCAGACAGAGCCAGAGATGTCTCTGGGTCTCTCTTGTCAGGGCATTAATCCAATTCATGAGGGTTTCACCCTCAAGGCCTAACCACATTCTAAAGGCTCCACCTCCTAATTTCACAACACTGCAGCAGGGGGAGGAGGGTGTTCAACATATGAACTGGGGTGGGGGGCTGCACAAACTTTCATAACAGATGTCCAATAGATCCCGGAGCCATTCTGTATCCTTTTAGGTAAGGGTGTGAGAGTCATCCGCATGTAGGTAGTCAGATCCTGATGGTGGCTGAGGTTTCTCCAGGGAAGTACTGGGAGGACCGAGTCCTGAGGGTGGACTCTGGCAAACCCTCCCTGATGCTGGGAAGTGGAGGGGACCATTACGGAAGCATCGGAGCATGAGGGGTAGAGAGAAAAGATGGTAAGGATTCCAACTAAGGCCACAGTCTTGGGCATTATACAAGTGTGGATCTGAGTCCAGCTTCCGTCGTTCACGAGTTCTGTGAGCTTGAGCGACGGAACCTCTGAGCCTCTGTTTCCCCTTCAGCAACACGGGGAGAACAGTAGCATCTAACAGAGGACTGTTATGAGGATCAAGTAAAGCACAGAAGGAAGAATCCTTCACTTATCAAGAGCTCAGTAAATGCTGAAGAATCAGGAAAAGGGGTCACAGAAACCCAAAGGAGAGGGGGCTTCGAGAAAAAGGAACTGTCAATCCTGCAGATGGCACAGGGAAACCAAGTGAGACAAGGCCTTAAACACGACCAGTGGATTGGGCAGGTAGGCCAGCTAGCGGGCTTGGAGAGCACGGTTTCCGTGGGCCGCAGGCACAGGTGGCCGATACGATGGGTTCCAGGGGTAGGAAGGGACTTTCAACAAGACCCAATGTTTCATTGTACCCTTTTTTTTTTTTCCAGTTGATTTATTTATTTTTGAGAGACAGAGAGTGTAGGGGAGGAACAGAGAGAGAGGGGGAGAGAGAATCCCAAGCAGCCTCCGTGCTGTCGGCACAGAGCCCAGTGTGGGGCTGGATCCCATGAAATGCGAGATCATGACCTGAGCTGAAATCAAGAGCCAGACACTTAACTGACGGAGCCACCCGGATGCCCCACATTGTAGCTCTATTATCGGGCAAGAGGTAAGCAGAGTAGAAGCCCCACCCTGGTGGGGATCGCTCCACCCCTGCAGGACTGTAAGCCACCCCCTAGCTTCCAGACTGAATGCCCGCCCTTGTCCCCATTGCTTCTCCCCAGGTCATAATCCTACCACCTTTGTGACTGCTTGTCTGGGGCCTCTCTCCCCTGCCTGCGTGCAAGCTCCACCAGAGCCTGGCTTGCTCTGAGGCCTGAGTACCCAACAGCAGCCAGGCACCGGAGTATACTTTGGGACACAGTTGTAAACCCAGTGGACAAGCCTCACTCTTGCGGAGTTCACATCTCAGTGTGGGCGACCAACAATGAGCAGGAGAATCAGGACAGCGACAGAGGCTGTGAAGGAGGCCTGAGTGTGTACTGGGGTCTAGAGCAGGCAGGGGTGGACGGGAGAATTAGATGAGTGGTCAGGAAGGGTCTCAGTGAAAAGGCAGCAGTTCTGCTGAGGCACACAGAGCCAGGACAAGAAGAAATGACAAGACAGAGGCAAAGGCTCGGGAGGAAAAGCCTTCCAGACGCTGAGACCAACAAGCAGAGATGTCCTGAGGCGGCAACAGACAGCCTATTTGAAGAGATGAAGGAAGGTGTGTGGGCCCAGGGGGTTGGGGGCAAGGGAGGGGCCTGACAAATCAGATTGGAGAGAGCGGCGGGACCTCATCACTGGTGAGATACACCCCCAACTTCCTCACCCTCAGCCCCTCTCCTAATGTACTGCATCTGAAGGTCGCTGTCACACAGACTGAACCCACTCAGCAGACACACCCTCAAGTGGTTCTCAAAGGAGAAAGCGCCCCCAGCTGAGAGCTGACAGTGTGGGGGTCACCCCACCCGGCCTCCAGGTTGTTCGGCAGACGGGGGGCCCAGGGCATGTGACGAAGAGGCAAGCATCACTTTAAAGATCTTTATACTTCACTCTAAGGATGGACAAATGAAAAAGAGATCCTCACACACATTTTATTGGGAAAATTTCAAATTTACAACAAGGTTGCAAGAGTGGTACAATGGATATATGCCCTGCGAGCAGCCCCACCAAGTGTCCACGCTTGTCCACCTTTTCTCGCCCTCTTCCTCTCTCCTCCTCTTCTCTTCTCCCTCCTCCTCTCCCTCCTGCCCCTCCTCCCCCTCATCTCCTTCCTCCTCCTCCTTCTCTCTCTCTCTCTCTGTTGCCTACATGTTTGCTCATTTTAATTTTTTTGGCTGAACCATTTGAATATTGCTTGTAGGCATTTTGCCCCAAATACTTTGTCCCAACATACTTTACCATGGATCTCCTACGAACAACAAACAGGAATATTCTATCTACCCACAATTCTCATACTCAAGAAACTTACACTGATATAATACTATCATGTAATAAACAGTCATACATAAAATATAATATATGCAGGATCCAATCAGGGATTGTGCATTTTAACTATCACATTTTCTTTGTGTGTCTTTTCATCTAGATAATTCCCCAGGGTTGTTTTTTGTTTTGTGTTGTCCTGTTATTTTTTTGTGGTGTGTGTATGTGATTTTTTGGTAGTATTTCATACCAGTGAAATCTTTGAAGGGTCTAGGCCAGTTGTTACACAGAATGTCCCTTAGTTTATATTTTTCTTATTATTTCTTCATTAGATCCAGGTTGGTCAGTTTTGCCGTGAATACTACGTGGGTGATGTTGAATGCTTCTCAGTGTCTCACGTCAGGAGCCCCCGATGCACTGCCCTTGGTGATATTATCTTTGGTCATCTAGCCGGGTGGTGATCTCCAGATCTGCCCACTGTGGAGCCAGCTTTATGCTTGTGTAGTTGATCAGCGTCCAAAGATGATTCTGCCTTGAATCCAGTATTATGGTGGTTATAAATGGTGATTGTTTTTCTCTATAGCTTTTCTGCTACATTTCTTGATTGATATTCTTCAGTAAAAAAGTGCTTCCCACTTTTAATACACTTGGTGCTTGGGTGACACTGTCCAAGATAAAAATTCCATTTGAATTCAAAGTCCAGTTGGCCCAGCTCAGGGGAAGGTGATGCAATTCAATTTACAGTTCCACTGAAGCCAGGGAAAGGGGTCATTCTTCAAAGAAAACTTGAAATGCAATCATTAAAAGTAGCAGAAGTAGAAGCCAGGCAGACAAAATCTGTGTCTATGCATTGGAGTAAAGAGTTCATGTTGGACCTCCCATCATGTTTTCCCATCACTTTGTGAGATATCCTAGTCCCCAAACAGCAGTGTTGAAAACAATAGAAAAAAAATCCTACATCGGGATATCAGTAAGGTACCGTGGAGAGGTTCAAAGTCCACAGTGGCCTAGACTGCTTCTGTCTTGTGCTTCATTGAGCATGGCCTTCACCCCCAAGACTACTCCTCTCTGTGCCTTATGCTTCCTCCAGCTTTCCTCCACTATGTTCCGACTGAAGGTTCCTACCAAAAAGTAGAAGTCCTTCTTCTGCCCTTTAAAGGACATTTCCTGGACGATGGACTCACCATTTCTGCTGGCGTCCCACTAGGCAGAGTTTAGTCATATGGCCACGCCTAGCTGCAGTGAAAACTGAGGAAAAATAGTCTTCATTTCACACAGTCGTTGGTTCAGCTAAGAACTGGGGCTTCGATTACCATGGAGGGAAGGTGAAACCAAACAGAACAATTAGCAGTCTCTTGCACAGATCCCACAGGTACACGACCATTTTCAAGGTGAGAAAAAAGCTCAGTGAAATTAAGTATCCAGGTAAAGGTCACACAGGCAGTAAATCATTGTGTCTGTGTGATTTCAAACAGTGCTATGCTACACTGATTCTAATTTTCTCTTATCTGATCCACATTCCCATTCTTCGTGTTCTCATGGTTTGTTAAATTGCCATCTTTGTGGGTTGAGTTGCAGCCTCATGATATAATGACCCTGGTGATATCAGGTCTTTCTTAGAAATGTGCCATTCATTCGTAGCCAGTGTTCCCTGCATGACCCACATGCATAGCTGAAGCCCTGATAACGTGCACAGCAGTGACAGGAGATACAGATGGCATGTAGCATGACAGTGGGTGCGTGTTGGAAAGCATCCCAGCCCGGGAGCCTGGATACCCAGTTTCCAGCCCCAGATCAGTCACTCATTAATTGTGTGAACCTGGTCAGATCATGACCCACTGTCCCTGTTCCCTCCTCCGTGTGTTCCTTCTAGCTCTGGTTCTCTCTCATTTGAGGTAATACCATGACTCAAACTGGATTCTGGATTACAAAAGCATTTAGAGCCTCCACGTCCCTACGCTGTGCATTTTTAGAATCTGGTGAATTGCAGGGCCTGGATTGCTAATCGGGCTTGCAGTTTGACTTTATAAAATCTCATATGAGCATTGGGAAATGTTCGTTAACCAGAAGCTCTATGAGAACAGGAATCATGTTTGATCATCTCACCATTGTATCCCCAGCAACTGTTGCACCCCCCTCATACACAGTGAGCTCTACAATATTGATTGACTTACTGACCAAACTAGATGATGTCCTTGCTAGATCTATGTGACAAATCATTTCCCTCAGCCCCCTCTTCAAGAAAAAACATGAGCTTCAAGGGAAGAAATAAGGAAACTGGGATTTATACAGTGCTTAGTTTGCAACTCCCCTCATTTACTTTTTACAATAATTCTTCAAGGAAGCTATTATCATTCGATTCTTCTATAAATGAGAAACACGAGATTCAGAAGAACGAAGTAACGTACTTACAATTACAGAGTTTTTAACAAGAAATGTTCAGAAATTCTATGAAGAAAATTATAAGACACACTTGAAAGACACTTGAGCAGACCTGAAGAAATGGAAACACATCTCTTGTTGTTGGTTTAGACATCTCCACATCACCACGATGTCAGTCCGCTCTTGTATCAATCTATGGTAATTCCAGTAAAAAATGCCAACAGTTTTCTTTCTCTTTTTTCTGGAACTAAGTAATTCTTCTAGAATTACTTCTAGAACTAAAACTCTTCTAGAATAAAAAGCATACAAAAATCGCTAGGAATCAGTGAAAGGTAAGAGCTAAGAGTCCTACCAAATATAAAGCATCTGCAAAGTCTCTGTAACTAAAATAGTCCAGTACCATGATATGAATAGACAAACCAATAGAATAGTTTAGGCAGTCCAGAAATAGACCCAATCATCTATGGAGTTCAGAATTAACTTGAATCATGAGGACAAAAATGGACTTTTTACTAGATGGTGTTTCATCAACCAGTTAGACGTTTCAAAAAAATAAAAGTAGATCCATTCCTCACATTATATGCAACAAAAAAATTCCAAATGTATCAAAGACCTAAATGTAAAATAATGAAACTATGCAAGTATGAGGAGAAAACATGGATGAATTCCCTATAGGCTGGGTATAGAAAAGGTTTTCTAACTACGACTGCAAATCAAGATGTGATAAAATTTAAAAATGATAAATACGACAACTCAAATTTTTTTTTAATTTTTTTAATGTTTATTTATTATTTTTGAGAGACAAAGAGATAGAGTGTGAGCAGGGAAGGGGCAGAGAGAGAGAGAGAGGGAGACAGAGAATCTGAAGCAGGCTCCAGACTCTGAGCTGTCAGCACAGAGCCCCATACGGGGCTCAAACTCAGGAACAGTGAGATCATGACCTGAGCTGAAGTCAGGTGCTTAACCGACTGAGCCACTCAGGCGCCCTGACAACTCAAAAAATGTTTTAATGTGTATTTATTTATTTTGAGAGAGAGGGGGGGGGAGGGGCAGAGAGAAAGGGAAAGAGAATCCCAAGCTGGCTCCATGCTGTCAGCACAGAACCCAACACAGGGCTCAGTCTTGCAAACCATGAGATCATGACCTGAGCTGAAATCAAGAATCTGACGTTCAACTGACTGAACCACCCAGGCACCCCTCAAAAAAATTTTTTAAAAACATTTTTAAATGGCAAAATATCATAAGCAAAGTCAAAAGACAAATGACAAATCGGGGAAAATATTTACCACATCAAGGGGAAAATTATAAGAATTATGAACAGATGATTTACAAAAGAAAATAAATGGGCCACTTATACTAAGAGAAATGCCATGACAGGCAGTCTATAAGATGGTCACCAATGATTCCCACCTCCTGGGATTCACACCCCCGTGTAAACCCTCCACTTGCTTGTGGGCTGGACCCAGTGACTTGCTTCTAATGAATAGGGCTTGCAAAAGTGATGAGATGTCACATCTGAGATTAGGTTATAAAACAACAGTGGCTTCCATCTTGGGTGCCCCGTTTTAGCTTCTAGCTCACTTACTCACTTGTTCTGAGAGAAGCCAGCTTCCATGTTGTGATCCACTTTCTGAAGAGCCCTGCATGGCCAGGAACTAAAGTCTCCAGCCAGCAACCAGCGAGGACTTAAGGCCATCCAATAGGCACATGAATCTTCTTGGAAATGAATCTTCCTCCAGTTGAGCCCTGAGAGGACTACAACCATAGTCAACAGCTTGGTCACAGCTTTGTGAGAGACCCTGAGCGGGAGGCACCAGCTAAACCACAGCTCAATTCCCAACTCACAAAAACTGTGAGCTAAAAATGTTTTGTTGTAAGTCACTAAATTTGGGGATAAATTGTTATGCGACAATAAATAGCACACATAATAACATAAATGCACATTAAAACTATGCAAAGATACCATTTCTCACACATCAGATTGGCAAAAAATTCAAAAGCCTGAGAAACAATCACAAGCTTACACTGCTCATAGAAGTGCAAAATGGTGTACTCCCTAGAGAGAGAAATTTGTTATACCTAACAAAATAACTTTGCATTCTTCTGCAATCCAGCAATCCCACTTCTAGAATTTTACCCTAAAGATAGACCTCCAGTAATACAAAATACAAAAACACACAAGATTATTTACTGAAGCCTTACTTGTGGTTGCAAAGACTACTTAAATGCCCAAACACAGAAGATGGAGCCCTCGGATGCTAGATTACTATTGTTTCGGTTATCTATTACTTTGTAACCAACTACGTCAATACTTAGCAGCTTAAAAATACAACTTGTTATGTAGGATTCTGTGAGTGGACTGGGCTCAGCTGGGTGTTCTTCCTATCCCTATGCTATAGTCTGAGTCCACTCAGTTGACCATATTCAGCTGGGATCAGCTGATGTTGAAACAGCAAGATGGTCTCTTTTCTCCAGGCTCACTATGATCCATTCATCTCCATGAATGGATATGCACAATAATGAATTATCACCTTCCGCAGTCCCATGCTGAGCTTTATAACATGGTAGCTGCCTTCCAAGTGTAAAAAACAAAAACAAACAAACAAAAAAACCAGAAGCCCATATTCCTTTGAAGGTCTGCGATGGGAAGTTCTAGGACATCACTCATACCAAATGCTATTGCTCAAAACAACTCACAAGGCCATCCCGAATTCAAGGGGAGAGGAAGTAGACTCCACCGTTTCCAGAGAGTAGCAGCAATAATTTGTGGCCATGATAGTGGTCGTGTGTAAAAAAGTCAAGCACATCTCCATGAATGGATATGCAGTGACTTCCAGGGGGAAAAAAGCAAAATGCAAAAGTGTATACATAGGGCATGACCCTTGGTGTAAAAAAAAGAAGGAGAAAGAAGAAAACACACATGTATCTATCTGCTTCCTTTTGCGAAGAGAAATACGGAATAAGAAAGCAGAAAGCAATAAAATTAGTTATCCACAACAGGTTGAGGAATGCGGGAGGGAAGGACATGTCTCTGAGGACACCTTTTTTGCAGTTTTGACTTTGGAAGCATGTTCGTGTTCTACAGGGTCAAAAAATCAAATCAACGAGGAAAATGTAAAAACTGAAGACAAACAGAAACAAATGTAGCAAGTAATTACTCCAGATACTGGAGGGGAAGAAAAAGTCATTGTACCAACAACTGAAGAAATTGGAATACAGACTGTATCTAGAAGTATCCTATTAATGTTAATGTTTCTACTCTACCCGAAGTTACATAAGAAAATATCCTTGTTCTCAGGTGATCCACCCTAAAGTATGAAGGGTAGTGTGGTGTGATATATGCAATCTACTCCCTCCTGGCTCCAAAACATAATCTGTACATTATTATATAACATTACAGAGTTCTCAAATACCTGAGTTCAGCTTTAAGTTTGAATAACTCCAGAAAGTATAAATGCTACAAACTTACAAACAAGATGATTTTAAAGTTTATTTGTATTTCTCTTGCATTTATTTAATTTTGTGACTTTTGAATAACTTTTTTATTATTATTTTTTAACGTTTATTTTTGAGAGAGAGAGAGAGAGAGAGAGAGAGAGAGAGAGAGAGAGAGAACAAGCAGGGGAGGGGCAGAGAGAGAATGGGAGACACAGAATCTGAAGCAGGCTCCAGGCTCTGAGCTGTCAGCACAGAGCCTGACGCGGGGCTCGAACTCACGAACCGTGAGGTCGTGACCTGAGCCTAAGTTGGCGCTTTACCACCCAGGTGCCCATTGAAAAACTTTTTGTTTTAATTTTGTTTCAGAACACTTTTGTTTCAGAATGTAATTTGTTTTTGTTGAACATTTGTCATTTTCAACATGGGGGACTGAAACAAAAAATTAGAAGGGAGAGAATAGAATAGCAAACGTTGCAAAATATTAAAAGTTGGCAAATACTGGCAAAGGGTACACAAGAATTTCCGGTACTTTTCTTGCAGCTTTTCTGTAAGTTTGAAATTATTTCAAACTAAAAAAAAAAGTTTTTGAAAGATTGTATAGTTGGTAATTGAGTGAAGTATTCATGTTTCATTCCTAGGGCTGTCTGTATCAAAGCTCAAGTTCATTGTCCTTCATGGCACCACCTATCATTCTGAGTGGGAGGAACGCATTCACCCTGACCATTCTCAGTCACTGGGACCAAGCAGGACCACAGTGCCTCTGGCCAGGACTGGGCAGCCAGCCTGCAGCCTTGAGCAGAGGAAAAGAAAAGGCTCCCACTACCCTTGGCTTTGAGGGACTCATTCCCTAATCCACTGAGCTAACCAACTCCAGACCTTACTCTGTAGAGAACCATGTAATAGGCATGTAAAAGCGATGAAGGGGATTGCTTTGGAAACTTGTGTAAATAACTCTTTGGGCAGAAGAAAGATTGCCAACACCTGCTTTTTGTTTTCTGGTATTTATTAAAGCCACCTCTATGCTTTCTGGATCTTATTCATTTATCTGAGTTCATTCTTGGTTCAGGGTCAGCATTCTGAGGGCAAAAAGTTGGCAAGGATCAGAGGAGGGTCACTGACTCTGGGCTTTCAGTAAATGGTCTAGCTAGACAATAATGATCTTGAGGCCAAATCTGATTGTTCAGCATGCTTTTCCTACCCCATTACTTCCTCCTTTCCTCTCCTCACAGCCATTTATTCATCCATCCATCCATCCATCCATCCACTTACCTACTCCTTTACCCATTCACTTACCAAATCATAATAATCAGGCCCAAACCATGATTGGCATTGTGCTAGAAGCTGGGACTATCGTGATGAATAATGCTGATCCATGCCTTTAGGAAGGGATGGACAATTTAGTGCAGCATGGTCAATGCTGCCATAGTCATAGGTATCCGTCATAGGTATCAGAGAGAAGGGACACCTAGCTCAACCTGGTAAGCTCAGTCTAGGGAAGTCTTTGGAGCTGGGTCTGGAAAATAGTGGGAATGGTGGGTTAGGCAGAGGCATGGCATGAACAAAGGCAGAGCAACCTAAATGCTTGCTACTCAAAAGTGTGGTCCGTGGATCAACAGAATCCACATCACCTGAAGCTTACTAGAATACAGACTCTTGGGCCCCACCCAGCTCTACTGAATCAGATTCTGCATATGAACAAGATCCTCAGGAAAGTCCTATGCACATTAATGTCTGGGAAGCACTAGTTTCAATACCATGTCCTGGGAAAATTATCAGAGTCTGCCAGGCATCCCCCTCCTAGTTCTGATCTCCCTTCTCTCAGCCATGGCTGTCTCCTACCACTGATTTGAAGATTCAGCTCTGGGCTCCCCTTGAACTCCTCACTTGCTTCGAACACCAACATCACCAGCCATTCTACGATTGCTGGGAAAAGAGAAGCTCTTTCCCCGGGAAGAGTTGCTATGTCTAGCTTTCTTCTAGCTATAACACTGTCTGTACTTTTTGACGCAGCTATTCTACTCTGAGGACATTAGCCCGGGGGAAGGGGGGGGGGTGAGGAACAAAAGAAAATAGTTATTTATACTCAAATGTTAGATGTTTACAACTGTGTCTTCTTCAGTCATAAACAATCACAGGAGAAACAACCCAAGGCCCAGCAACGGCGCAGGCACGGGGCGGGGAGCTGGTTGTTCCCTAAGCACCCTCGGGGGTAGTGAGGCTGCCTCTGGAGAGGCATCACGATGCTGTAGAAAGTGTTCTGGCTGAGCAGTCAGGAAACCTGGGTCAACTTTCAGTTCTGCCCCTCTTAAATGAATCCCCTTGGGTAAGCCCGTGCAGTCTGAGGGCTTCAGGCTCTTCTTTGATTTCTAATCTTTGACATTCAATCTGTGTTCCTCGGTGCCACAAATCCTCCCAGGATAAGCCCTTCCACACAGAGAGGCAAAGCTCAGAACACAAAGACCCTGGGAGGGGCAGCACGGAGACAGAGATTCCAGCAAAGCCAACAATAACCGCAGGGAGAGAGAGGGAGAAAAAGAACACGTATTGAACTCATATTCTCTGCAGACTGTGATACTAATAAAAGTTCATGTTTACTCAGGCTTGCTGTTTGCCAGACCCTGTGTTAAGTGCCTTATATGAATTAACTCACTTAATCCTCATATCAACACTATACAGTAGGAATGATTAATCCCCACTTTCCAGATAAAGTTTAGAGATGCGACCCACATCGCTCTGCTAGCAATGGTAGGACCAGGGGTTGAACCCTAGTGGTCTGACTCCAGCATTCACATACTTACCTTGACCCAGTGGTGATCCTGGACCAGCAGCATAAGCACCACCTGGCCACTTGTTAGGAAGAAAATCAGTACCATCCAGACCCACTGAATCAGAAACTCGGGGGCAGGGCTCAGCCATCTCAGTTTTAACAAGATCCCCACCCCCCACCCCCCACCCCTCCGCCAACCCAGGTGATTCAGATGCATGATAAATTTCTTGAATCATTGCTTTAGTCACATATTGCTTTTATTATTTATAACCATCCTTAGAAGTAGGTATAATGAACACCATTATATTGCTGAAGCCGCTGAGTCTCAAAAGGATCACATGCTCACGTTCAAACGGCTAGAAAATAACAGAGCCAGGATCCGAACCCAAGTCCACCAAGGCCTGAACGCCAGCTCTTTCCAGTACCTTGTGGCCACATTCGGCACCTCTGCAAAAGTCACTATTTCCAGAAGCAGAGGCGTGGGAGGAAAGGGAGAGCCAGGCTCTGGCCCTGGTAGGGGAGGAGGAGGCGTGGGGCTGGGGGAGGGTGGGAAAATCAGCCACACCTCCTCTCTTGGGCCATTGTGCCCCTGAGGTGGTGGCGGCCACTTGGCTCCACCTGGTTAGCCAAACGTGTGTGTGCTGGGCCACTAATTTTCCTGGGCCCCACAGCACAGCACCTATTTTTAGTTCAGCCCTGACGGGACACGTTTGCTGAGGGTTGCCAAATCCCCAGAACAATCACACCCCGGTAGCAGGCGGGCTCTGCCTGGCTTACAGACCAAAAGCAGGGCTGCCTGGGCATGCACCCAGCCTCCACCCAGATGCTGGTCCCACCTGGACTAGCCCTAGGTGGGGAGAGAGACTCCAGGGGAACGCAGGTCACAGGATGCTGCTGCTGAGCGGGCTGTCAACTGTCAGAGGCCTAGAGGGGCCCTGTGACTTATCCCTGGTCGCCCGGCCAGCTAGCGTTAAGGTAGAAATCAGGACCCAGGCTTCCTGGCTCCTTTTCTCTCTGCAAAGCAGGCAGATTTTGAGTACTTCAATATGTTTGTGTACTTGTGTTCTGTCTGTTTCTGCTAACAATAACAACAAATTAGACCGAGGAATGCCGATGCCCATTGTAACAGATGGAACTTCCCAGGAGGCAGTTTGCAAATGGAGAGAGCAAACTATAGACCCCGGGAGGCGATTTTCCATGGGCAAGGGCAACACAGTGAAATGGGTAAAGGGAGCAAAACTTGTGGCCCCTAGGTCACAATCATAGGTGGTACTTTTATGCTAATTTTCCCCCAAAGTGTTCAAAGTTTCTTTTCTGTTATCTAATACCTCACCACAACTTACCCAAGAGGGGAGAAGAGCCAGAGATGCTTTATTATTATTAATTATGAAGATGCTGGTAATGATTAGAACTGCCGTGTTTGGTGTCGTGCTCCGGGCTTTGCATTCATTAGCTCATTTAAACATCCACCCCCCCCCCCCCCCCCAAACCTCACGAGGTGGCTAACATCAGCCTCATTTACAAATGGAGAAGAAAGAAAGCCTCGGAAAATGCAAAGTCAGTTGCTCAAGATCAAGTAAGCTGGTGAGAGTCAGAGCCAGGCCTGACTTAGCCATATGGCACACCCCCTCTAGAAAGGAGGGGTCTGGCTGGGAAAGCAGAGGACAAACAGATGGACAGACAGACGTGAGAGCTGCCTTCACATAGCAAATGAGTTCTTTTTTAGAGTGAGGAATAAGCAAGACCTGTTTCCTAGCCCAACCGGAGCTGTTGGGTAGAAGTTACTGGGAGGCAGATATTATTCAGTGTAAGAATTGAGCATTGTGACTCATGTAGTAAGCTGCCTCCGATGTAGCCCCCAACTCTGGACGTGTGCGAGCAGAAGCTGCAGATGATTTATCTGGGATGGAAGAGAAGACGGACTGGAGTGGAATGGATGGCCCCCACCATCCCTTCCAGCTCCGGGCTTTTACAGTATGTAAGCATGTACGCACCTACGGACTAAATACCACACTGAGTACTTCTCCACACCCCTCAGAGCACCCAGGGCAGGCCTGCGGAGGCAGTGGTGAGGAAGTGTTTGCTGGAGCATGGCTTTACCCATGCAATTGGGTAAAGGTGCAGTTGACTCCCTCCTCTGCATGGACCCCAGAACCAGCCGACGGGGAGGAGCTCTGTCTCTGCCACAGTAGCAGGTCTCAACTCTAGCAAATAGTAACCCAGACTAGAGCCTTCATTTTCTGGTCTCTCCGACCCTGCAGTGTGGTAATGGGATAAGGTCTGCTAATTTGACGTACGCAGAACTGAAGACTGCAAATTCCAGGGAGGGTCCTCTTCTGCCATTCTCCTGCCAGGAAAACAGATCTACTGAGGAAAACTTGAGAGCCATCTTGACTCAAGACACGGAAGCCATGGGCTGAGAACGGCGGTGAGGGACGATAGCAAGAGCCTGGTGCCGACCCTCGGGAAATGCCGCACTAGGGCTACACTGCCAACCTGCATGAAAGAGAAACGAGCTTCACTGTTATTGTGGAGTTGTTGTCACTCCTGATGGACTTCAGTCCTAATGCTTACAGGGTTGAAAAAAAATCAACATTCAAAGGCGCTCCAATGAGGAATTGAAATACAGTAAAACCTTGGATTGCGAGTAAGTTGTTCCGCAGGATGAGCAAACATATCTAATAAGTTTTGTCTTGCTAAACGAGTGATGCTTGGATTGCGAGCATTATGTAATGCCCAATGTCACATGATCACAACTGAGCCAATGGTTCTTGAAATTCGCTTTGATGTACGAGTGCCTTGGATTACAAACGTGTTTCTGGAACAAATTATGCTTACAGACCAAGGCTTTACTAAATCTAGAAGGACTATTGAAAGGTAAGTAATTACAGAAGAGGAGAGAAGGAGGAGAAAAGAAGAATAAGGTGAAAAGGCAAGAGGAAAGAGGGGAACAGTAAAATAAGTGATGATGTTAATGACAATACTGTGTCCTGTTTATGGCCAGGCTCCAATCCCCCGGATACCCCAGGTAGAGAGAACTCTGTGTCCCCACAGCCACTGTCCTAGTTCACATGCTCACCACATCTCACCGGCAGTGTTGGGTCAGCTTTCTACTTGGCATCTGTCTCGAGTCTCTCCTTCTCTGTCCTCTGTCCATCCTGCACGTTTTTGTCCTAGACATCAATATCACTCCCTTGCTCAAAATCCTCCCTCCCTTTTTAATTACATAAGGTCTCCTTAGCTTGATAACGCTACCATTCCTGCCTTTAAACCCACATCATACCTCACCCCCTCACACACCTTCCATTTCAGAAAAGTAAATGAGTCACTGTTCCCCACGTGCACCTGCTTAGTTCCTGCCCCTGTCTCTTTGCTCGTGCTAGTTTCTCCACCTGGGTTGCCCTTTGCCCTCATCTCTGAGTGCTGATACCTCATCTGTCCTCCATGTCCTCAACCAGATGCCCACTTCTCCGTGAATAGTGTGCCACCCTCCTTGCTCCAGCTGGAAGCAACCTCCGAAGCTTCCAGAGCGTTTTCTACTGCAGGGCCCCCCTCCTTCTACCCCCACACCAGAGCCCATGTGAGGCAAGAGGACTCAACAACAGCAAGAGGAAAGGGAAGAAGACAGAGTGTCTCTCTCTGGAGCTAGCAATTTTGACTAGTCACTGTTAAACTCTGTCCAGGGTTCCCCAGTGCCCTCCATGTGACAGTCCAAGCAGCCTCATAATCTGGCCTTTTCTGTCTCTTTATTCCTGTGAAGATGTCCCAGGCCAGGTAAACTAAATGACATACCCCAACATTGCCCACTGCTGAGACTTTGATCTCTGTAGCCTCCATGTGGAATCTTCTCTTCCTCCACGAGGAGCTTCCCTGTTTCTCAGGACTACATTCCAGTTCCTTCCTCCATGTGTTCTTCCTGATCCTGTCAGTCAGATATCATCTCTTCCTCTTTTGAACCGCCTCCTATCTCACAGAGCATTCCTCGTTCTCCAACCTCCCCTGCACCGACCTGAGTATTTTATACTCGCTAGACGGTAAGAGTGCAGAACTTTGCAATTACAATGACTTGTCATTGGACAAGATAGTAAACTTGCTTAGCCTCAGTCTCTCTGCCTGTAAAATGGGGATCCTCACACGTACCTCACAGAGTAGTGAGGAGATTATTATGAAGATTAAAGAAGGTAAACTGGTGCTAGAAGCAAGGTTAGCATCACTTGTCTGTGGGGAGTCAGCAGAGCACAGAGTCTGGCACAAAGGAGGTGTTTGCTGGGGCTGGTGCACTGCTCAGCTTCGAGTCTGAGTCTCCTCAAGGAAGCCACACTCTCTGAGGTCAGCTGGGAGTCACTGTTTGAGACCATACAAGCTAAGTGATTTTGCTATGATCTTGTCAACACCTGAACAAGATGAGCTTGACTGTGTAATGGAAGGGAGACCAGAGATACAGAGAGAGAGAGAGACAGCATCACTGTATGGCTATAGAACTGGGTAACCTCAGGCAAGAGGCTTCTCAAGTGCCCAGTCGGGGCCCTGTGACAGACCAACGTCCTGGGACAGCCTGGGCTTCCTTGTCACCAGGAGCTCCTCATCAATTTATAAAGCTAGTCTGCAGAAAAAGCTTTGATGGGAGATCTCAAAAGATCTCAAGAGATGTGAGTAAGCTGCCCCCCAGTACTCTGTGCTGGTCAGCTCAGAGAGCTCAGTTCTCTAAGTCCCATGCTGTGGGAGGGATTTGAATAAATGCAAGGTTTCAGAAGACGGGACAGATCTGTGGGGATAACAACTCACCCTGCTGGAAAAATTCACTGAGCTAGGTATCAAGTGTGAGGAAAGGAGGTTCAGAAGGCATGGGTTCTGGTATCTCATATTCACTGGGTCATCGTGGGGAGATAATCGAGTGAAGTGGACCAGATGCAAGAAACAGTAGGGAGTGGTGAGAATACACTCAGGCAGCTGAGTATAATGGACTATTGCGTTTAGGGATATGGGTCCAGACACTCCCGCTTTGTTAGAGGAAATTTAAACCTAGATTTTTCTTGTTAAGTCTCACAATTTTTAGTTTTGGCAACTTATACAAAATTTTCATAGCTCCGCACCCACCAGTGCTAGGCAGCCACATGCAACCTATCTCTGGAAAGTGAGAGGTCCCTCTGAGCTGACAGTTTGCAATCTCTGGTTGAGATGACCTCTAGGGTTGCTTCTAGATTGTATTCTGTGGTAATAAAATGGTCCATAAATTTGGGGTGGTTTGACTCAAATGGTGGGTGTTGACATCATGTGCCTGAGGAACACATGCTCTGTTATGTCTCTTTAGTGCTCGTTATTGTTCCCATCCACCGAAGTGTAAATGGTGAGAGCACATGGAGCCTGGAATCAGACAGATCTAGGTTCAAATCCTGTCTCCACCATTTTGTAGGTCTGCAACATCAGGCAAGGGATTTAACTTCTGACCTCAGATTCTTCAGCTTGAAATAGCAGCTGAATTTATGGAGTTTACAAGGGTTTTTCTTGTTAACTACTTTAGTCCTGTAAACAACCCTATAAGGTATGCAAAATTACCATTACCTCCCTTTCACAGAGGAGAGGCCTGAGGCAGAAGAAAATTAAGGTTTCACAGCTAGTAAATAGGAAGCTGAGATGTAAACACAGACATTCTATCTTTAGGGTCTGTGCTTTCAGTCCTTTTATTGGACTGGCTGGAATCTGAGGAATGGGGATGGTAGGAGGAGTGACCCCCCCAGGATTTTCATGAGAATAAAAATGAAGATGTATGTCAGATGATCAGCCTAGTGCCTGCATATGTTAACAATGCAATAAAAGGTGCTTATAATTATGATTATGGTTACTAACAATTCCGGTGTTCATCCTGTCTCCTCCTCCCATGCTCTTTGTCCCTGTCTCTCCCTCTCTTTCCTTTATTCTAATTATTATAGTTAGCATCCTTTCGACATCCAGCTCCAGACAAACATCTTTTTATTTACCTCCAAACCATGGCCTATTCTTATTCACCTTTCCATTCCCTGAAAACCCTCCCGCATCCCTCCCCAACTTACATTGTTTAATCCTAGGGATTATTTATCAGATAAATCTATCATTAGGTAATGTTTTAATAACAAGTTTCCCATCAGATAGTGGGTATTACGTATTAACCAGCCATGCTGTATGGTAAATATTACCCTAAAAAGGAAATTCGTGACTCAGGACTAACTGAACAGCCAACTGGGAAGCCAGGGAGTTCTCACTTATAAAAATTATTATTGTTTGATTGATTTTTAACCCACCCACTGCCTGAGGGTCGTTTGAGTCATGCTGTACATATGTAGCATGCAAACTGGCAGGGGTTGATTGGCTGGGAATGAAGTCAGGGTTGCTTCATATGCTATATTTATAATACCTACTTACAAGGGAAAAATCGCCTCTGTTTGATGCAATTACCTATAACCAGGAATTTTCTGGCAACACACACGCATGCAAACACACACACTGATAGTTCTGCGTCTCACCTGCCCCAGCAGGCCAGGAGAAGTGCTCCCCAATTCCTTTTGTTCACCCCAGGAATGTGCTCAGGCTTGGCAATCACTCCCGCCTCGTCGGAAACCCAGCACTTACTATGTGACTTCAGACAGGTAACAAAGTCTCTGAGCCTCAGTCTCCTCTTTCTTGGAGAAATGCTAAGGATGAAATCAAATAAAGTGCCTGGCCCATAGTAAAGCACTCAAAATAAGGCACTGCTGAAGGGGCATAAAA
Source organism: Herpailurus yagouaroundi (assembly GCF_014898765.1). Lineage (NCBI taxonomy): Eukaryota > Metazoa > Chordata > Mammalia > Carnivora > Felidae > Herpailurus > Herpailurus yagouaroundi. The sequence goes on from NW_024412388.1 coordinate 48,298,409, forward strand.
AACTTGAGACTTTGGGAAATTCAAATCCGGAACCACAGTGGCTACGTTTTTGAGGTTGTGACTGGGGTGGTTACAAGGCTCCATGCACATTTTAGAATCATCTGTATTCTGCTTTATATCGATGGGTCTGGACACGATGCCTCCTCTGCACAATAAGGAGGACTTGCACATCAGGGACCAGGGCAGATAGGTGCAGGGTCATTTAGAGATGAATGTCCATATTACCCTCGCCACTGAGGAGCTCACAAGTCACCAGGATTCTCTAAGCCAGGGGCAGTCTCCAGGCCCTTGTCCAGGGTCACCTAGAGTCCTGGACCTCCACTCCAGACTTGCTGAGTTGCAATGTTTGAAGGAGGAGCCTCGGGTCTGGAATTTTCACAAGTTTCTCTGATCAATATTATGTACACCTTGCACCAGTTAGCAGCATCTAAGATTTACTGTGCACTGACTATTCCTTCCTTCATTCAACAAATATTTATGGAGGGTATTTCTGTGCTGGTCACCACGCTAAGTGCATTATGTGTTTTGTTTCATTGGATTCTCTCAATAGATCTATACAGCAGGTGCTGTTAATTTTTTTTTTTTTTCTAGCTAGAGAGCTAAGGAAAGTACACACTGAATATGACTGGATATGCTACGTATCATAACAGAGTTATATAAAATGTGCTCTGGGAATCCCAACAAGGGAGAAGCCACATCTAATTAAGAGATGTAGTTCAAGGAAGGCTCTAAAAAGGGCCAGATCAAATGTCATTCCAGGACAGTTTTGTATCCCTCCGGGGACGCTTAAGTCACTAACTCACAAAGGAGCCAATTGCTCACAGGATCCCTAGTTACAAAGGTGTGGGAATATAGAGGAGCTATTCCACAGAGAGATTTATATGTCAATACACAATTTGTGTATTTCTCAGAAACAATTGATAAGCTTAATAATGTTAGTAATATATTAATTATGTTAATAATTAACAATATATTAATAATTAATAATAATATAATAATAATAATAAGCATATACCCATATGCACCAAGAAGGAAGTAGCAACTTTTTCTATTTGATTACGAAGGAATGTGAGATGTTTTAAAACGAATTGTCTATTGACTAATTTAAGTCCATGACATTCATTTTCTCCAAATAAAACGCAGTCAGCCTGGTATTTGTTGTTACAGAGCTATGAACATGATGCTCACCAAGCAGACTGTGATATGCCCAGGGCCTATCATGGTGCCCGGCAAGTAGAAGACACTCAGCAAACACTTGTTGAATGAGTGTAACACCGGAGTTACACTCAACGCATGAGTGCTTTGAAGTCGCACCTCCTGGCCCTCACTCTGCAGCTGTGAGAACTTTGCCTCACTACCCTCATTTGCAAGATGAGGGTGAACATAGAACCCTTTTCATAAGATTATGTTGAGGATTGAAGGCGATAATAGACACATAAGGTGGCATTCACACAGGAGCACTAAATAAATGTTAGTTGCCATTATTACCCATGGAGTTATAAGGAAACATCCTTCCGGTTAATAAAAACTAGCACCTCAAATATATTCAGTGAGATTGAAAATTCACAATAGGAAAGTACAAATATAGCATTTATACTTAAAACACAAGAAGGAAAGTTTACTAAATGCAGTGATCTCTGGACCATGAGAAACACCATCATTTTCATACGCAGAGGAGCAACGTGCCCCTGACAGACTTGTGGTCAAAGACGAGTTTAGTGCATCTGTCAGTCTCTCCATTTGATTCCGGAAGGAATCAAAGCAATTCGGCAGGGTCTAGGAGTGGGAGACAGAATCATGCTGTAATCAATTATTGAAATGACAAACAGAGGGGCTTTGAGAACTTTATTTACATCAAACCACATGTTTAGTGATGATTCTTGATCTCTGTCTGCTTGTGGATCAGAGGCCCCCCAAATGAAATTTAGCTCTTGGCATACTTCTACATTTTGTAGAGAACATCTGTGAACCTCAGGGAAAGTTCTATCATTTGCTATTTCAAGGTTTTCCCTTAACCACTTCTGTGGCTCTAGACAAAGCCCGTGCCCAGACCATTTTTCCAGAACTTTGTCTAGCAACTTCAATCAGATCTTGCCAAACTAAAGACACTGCAAGGTAACTCGTGTTTCCAGAGCTTGCCATAAAACGTCCTGGGGGTACAGGCAAGCCCATAATAACCTGTGGGTAAGAGCAGTGATGGTTGTTTGAGGTGACACTGTGCTTTCAGAAACCACAGACAGACTTCATGTTATGGACTTTCAAGATGTTTCCCAGGCTACTAGCCTTAAATATAATCTGGAACCTAAGGGAAGCCTTATGATACAACAACATTTTTGTGGTTCCACCCCCGCTGCAGTATGGTTAGGCTTGTGGTCCAAAGGTGGGCTGTGGAGAGGGAGAATGAGAGAAAAACCAGTCCTATGTATAAAATTTGATATCAGCTACTGAAATCAAGGGCGAGATACCTCTGGCTGAAAGGGCATTTACTGAGTATAACAGGAGGATTTATTAATCACCAAATGATGAGAATTGTTTTGTTTTGAACTGCCTAAAGCAATCAAGGCAGGGAAATTTGGTGAGAGGGTGCGTTAGTTGAAATACAGATTCGCGAGTTCTAGGCCAAGACATTCTTGTTCAGGGGTTCTGATGTGAACATAGTTGTTTTCATTTTTTTATCATCATCCCAGATGAAAACACTCATCCAGAAAAACCTTGTTTTTAGGAAATAAGTCCTCCTTTGCTTGAGAAATTACCGTAACTGACTTTTGGGGCTCTGCAAATATAGATGCCAGGGCTCATCTTGATGAGAGAGGTCAAAAAAAAAAGGAGGAGATTTATATGTTTTCTACTTCACAACATAATAGGACTTGAGGGTTTTCCCATTGTCAGCCCTTGTCAGAGTCTTTAGCGCTTGATTTAGGGAGAGAGGGGAACGTGGCAGGCCACATGGAAGTAGGCTGCAGCCAAGAGTGAGGAGACAGTGAGTCACTGCCTTCAAGGAGTGGATGATGTATACCACCGACATGCTGTTTGACATTTAGCTTTGTTTGTTCTCTTGTGACGTGACTTCCCTCCTTCATCACTAAACCTTAGTAAAATGCTCTGTGCAAGATGGCTCTGTGCTGGTGGCGCACTGGGGGATGAAGGAGAGAGAAGCATAGTGAGATTTTCCAGTGGAACATACTAGAGAGAACTGGAACAGCCATGAGGGGCCAAGATGGGAGAGTGAAAAGTGGGTGGAGAATTTCAGTGGAGGAGGAATTCATAGAACAAAGAAGCAGAGGTTCATAGGGCAGTCTCCAGAAATCTGAGTGATCCTCCCTTTGCAAAACTTGGGAAGACTGCTGGAAGCCCAGGGTTTATGGAAGATTATTTACATACAATAAAATACTTTCATTGTGTATGTACAGTTTAACCAGCTTTGAAAAATGTATGCACCCATGTAATCATCGCCACCGCAATCAAGATATCCTCCACCATCACCTGAAAAGTTTTCTTCTGCCATCCTATCAGTCAACCCCCAAACACCCCAGGTCACGAGAAATCGTCAATCAACTTTTTGTCACTCTAGATTAGGCTTGTCTCTCGTAGCGATTTATTTTAAGGATTTTATTTTTAAGCAATCTTTATCCCCAGCGGGGAGCTTGAACTCACAACCCCGAGATCAAGAGTCACATGCTTCTCCAACGGAGTCAGCCAGCACCCCTCTTCTAGAGTTTTATATAAATGGTGTACATACACTTTTTTTTTTTAAGTTTATTTATTTTGAGAGAGAGAGAAAGAGAGACAGGGGCGGGGGGCAGAAAGAGAAGGAGAGAGAGAGAATCCCAAGCAGGCTCCACTCTGTCAGCACAGAGTCTGACTTGGGGCCTGAACCATGAGATCATGACCTGAGGAGAAATCAAGAGTTGGCTGCTTAACCGACTGAGCCACCCAGGTGCCCCTATACACTTTTTAAATAATGGTATTTTAGGTTTCTTCATGTGGTTGCATTTTTTTTTAGTAGATAGATTTGTTGGTTGCTTGATTTGATGAGTAGTATTTCACTGTATGGATTCACCTGTTGGTGGTCATTTGGGTTTTTCCCAATTTGAGAATAGTATCAACAAAGCTGTTATGAATATTTGTGTAAACAGATGTAAATTACGTAAATACCTTGTAGTGGAATCACTGTGATGTAGGGTAGGTATATGGGTTTGTGTTTAACCTTATAACAAAGTGCCTATTTCCCAGAGTGGTTATACTGTTTTTGTTAGTTCCAGCAACATATAAGAATTTTAGTTTCTCCACATCCTTGTCAACACTTGATAATCCCAGTCTAAGTTTAGCCGTTTTAACGACTATGCCCTCTGTCTCACTGTGGTTTTTAATTTGCATTTCCCTAATGATTAATAACATTGAGTATCTTCTCACATGCTTGTTGGCCACTCCTATATCTTCTTTTGGAAAGTATTTATTCTAGGTTTTTGCTCACTTAAAAAAAAAAAAGTTTTTTTGTCTTCTTATGTGTTAAGAGTTCTTTGTATACTCTAGATGTTGGTCCTTTGTCATATTTATCCATGACAAATATTTTTACCAATCTGTAGAGTGCCTTACTATTCTTTTGATGGTACATTTGAAAGGGGCATTTTAAATTTTGATTGTCTAATTTGCCTAATTGTTTTCTTTTTTGTTTGTTTGTTTGTTTGTTTGTTTGTCTAATTGTTTTCATACTGCTTTTGTCCTGCTGAAGAAATACTTGCCAACATGAGGTTGCAAAGATTTTACTGGAAATGTGTAGCTTTTAAATTTAGATTTATAATCTATCTTAAAGAAGTTTTGTTTTGTTTTGTTTTTGTATTGTGATTTATGTTAGTTAATGGTCTTGTTCCTGATGAAAGTGCTCAGTCATTCACTTTTTCATGTTAGCTGCAAATTTTTCATAGATGCTCTTTATCAGGTAGTTAAAGAAGTATCCCTCTATTCTTTGGTTGAAAGGTTTTGAGCTTTTTTTTTTTTTAATGAATGGATATAAATTTTGTCAAAGGCTTTTTCTGCTGAATTGTTCTCTTTATTCTGTTAATATGTTAAATTATATTAATGACTCTTAAGTGTTAAACCAACCTTGTATTCATGGAATAAATCCCACTTAGATGTGGTATATTACTCTTTTTTATATATTCCTGGATTTTATTTGCTACGCTTTAAAAGGATCTTTACATCTGTCCTCATGAAGGTTCTCTTCTTCCTATGAAGTCTTTCATTTTGATAGCTAGACAAGACTAGCTTTATAAAGTAAATTATGAAATATTTCCTCCTCTACTGTTTTCTGAAACTGTTCATGTAGGATTGGTACTATTTCTCCCTTAAATTTACCTTGGAAATCTTTATTTTTATTTATAGAAAAGCTTTTAAGATTTTTTTCATCATCACTTATTTTTTAAAATTGGTTATAATGTGCCCTGGTGGAGTTTTCTTTGTTATCTTGATTGAGGTTCGTTGAGCTTATATTTTTCATCAAGCCTGGGAATTGTTAGCCTTTATGTTTTCAAATCTGTTTCTGTTTTTCCTTACCCCAACCTCTCTTGGAATTGTATGTCAGACCGTTTCAAATCATCCTACAGGTCACCAAGACACTGTTAATGATGCTTTTCAATCATTTTCTTCTAGATGATTCATTTTGGATAGCTTCTATTACTATGACTTCAAGTTTACAAATATTTTCTTCTGCAATATCTATTATATCCTTCATCTTTCCAGAGGAATTTTCATTAGCATATATTATATATTTTTAAATCTTCAGAGGTTTCATTTAGCCTTTTTTTGTAGATTCCATTTTTCTCCTCACTACATTCATGTATAATTCAGTATAACTTAATAGCTGCTTGAAGTCCTTTTCTGCTATTTTATCATCTCTATTATTTCTGGCTCTGTTTCTACTGACTGTTTTTTTTTTTTTTTCTCCAAGTATAGAACACATTTGCTTACTTCCTGATATCTCCAGTAATTTCTTTGGATACTGAATATTGTGTTTTATGTTGAGTGTCGGGATTTTGTTGCTATCCTATAAAGAGTGTTGAGATTTGTTCTGGTAAGCGGATAAGTTACTTGCTGGTTAACTTGATCTTTTTCCAGACTTCTTTTTAAGATTTTGTAGGGCAGGTATAGAGAAACTTTTATTCTAGGGATAGTTTAACCCCACTACTAACACATGACACTTCTGCCGCCCCTGAATGTCCCAGGAGATCTGCAAGGACCTTCCACTCTTAGTGGATGGAGTTTCCCAATTCTGTGATCTCTGTGACTTTCTCAGTCTGCAGTTCCCCAGTCATCCCTTGCCTGGTTTCATGGAGTTTTTCCCTAGGCATACATGATCTGATATTCACCAAAGATTCTGAAGTGTTTTCCTATACTGCTCTTCTTCTCTGAAACTCTGCTCCACAATTTTGAGTTACCTCAACCTCCCAGATCTCTGATCTGTATCTTCTCAACTTAATGAGATTGCTGCACTCTGCTTAGGATTCTCTTCCTGCACTAAAATCTAGAATGTGATTCCAGGCACAGGCCAAGTGTTTATCTCACTTAATGTCCCTTTTCTTAGTAATCACAATACCATACCATCTGTTGTTCAATGTCTGCAAACAGTTTCATATAATTTTTCCCAGTTTCCTTATTGTTTGTAATGGGAGAATATGTCTGAACCCTGACATTCCATCATGGCCTGAAATGGAAGTACAGCTATTATGATTTATTTGTACGTCAGAGAAAAAAGTAAACCTCAAGACTAGAAGCAGAAATATTCATATTACAAAAATACAAAACAACATGTATGAGGAGTAAAATATAAAATGTGAAAGGCATCCCAGTCTGCATTAATTGAAGTGTAGTGTCTAAGGCAAGGAAAGTTACAATGCCTTTAACCCCACTCTGCATACTACTGGCCTGTTCATTCTTTCGTTTCATAGGCATGTTTTGAGCACCGTCTTTATCATCTTCTATGCTAGGCACTGAAGTTACCATGTTAAATGAGATATAACCTTTTTCTTTAAGAAACTCTTAGACCAGGGAGAAATAGACAACTAACCTGGAAATAACAATACATCACGATAAATGATACAGTAAAGATAAGCCCAGCGCTTCTGAGAACACAAAGGAGAGACCCTTCTTCCAACCTGAGTGAAGGTGAGGGTGTCAAGATAGAATGTCTGCAGGAGATGATAGCTTATGAGTGGAGTCCTGATGGACGAGTAAGAATGCATCCGAGGAAAGAAGTGGGAGGGGTTGGGGGAAAGCATACACATGCAAAAGCCCATTTAATTTCTTTGGGAAATTACGCGTATTTCAGAGTAGTTGAAGTGCCAAGTGGGAAGAAGAGGAGTGGGGTGAGATGAGGCTAAAAAGAGATGTAGGAGCTGAGTAATACAAGGTCTTGTTAAACACTTTAATTTAATTCTAGAACTGAAGAACTACTGAATTGTTTATTCAGGTGACTAACAGGATCTGTTTGTGTTTTAGAAAGATGCCATTGGCTGCAGTTTGGAAAATGGGACTGTCTGGGGGAAATAATGATCTGTCAGGAAGATGTAGCATTAATGCAAGCCAAGGATAATTTGAGCCTGAGCTGTTATTGGAAATGGGAACTGAGAGAAGTAGACAAATAAGAAATAGTCAGAAGGCATAACCAACTGAGCCTAAAGACTGATTGGATATGAGGATAGAAAAGAGGGAGGAGCCATAAATAGCATCTGGGGTTTGACTTGGGTGACTTGAGTTGTCTCTTAAGTGGTAGCAGATTTCCTGATTTCTGTCTGGGTTGACTATTGTCTTGCCATGTACGTGATTCCAGCCTCCTGGTTGCCTGGGCCTATGCATTTCCTCCAGGTGTTTGAGATTATTTTTGTCTGCTAAGTTTGCCTTCTATCTCTTTTCTCTTCCAATGGTCAGAATCTGCATGAGCCAGTAGTCCTGGCTGCTCTACTGATTCTACCTGGATTACCAGATCTGGTATCTTCTTGAATATGTCTCACTCCTATGTCTTCCCTGGACCTTGTACCTCCAGCTTGATAGTTCCGCCATATTTCTTTCTGTGATTCATGGAAAATTGTGACACAGAGCTGACAAAATAATTCTTGAAGACCAGCACTGGAAAGAACTTAGGACATCATGTGGCACAACACCCCAATATTGCAGTTGAAACACTGAAAACAGAGTTTCATCGTTTCATCTATACATTCACTAAACATGTATTGATTTTACTACCCTTCTGAGGTAGCTATTAATAATTATAACTCACCCACAAAGACATGTGTATCTGTAGATTTTTATAGCCTTATTTTAACTTTTTATAAGGTAAAAGAGATGGTGATTACCTTGCCTTATGGGTATTAGGAGTAAGAGATAGAAGGTTCAATCCATAAAAATTGGATATAAGAACTGATAAATTAAAGACTGATGGGGCCATGGCAAAGACTACTAGTTGTCCCATTATATGGTTTCTCCTCTCCTTTTTTGGTACCATTACCAAATTCAAAAAAATTCAATTTTTAGGTACCTGGCCCATAATAAAAACCTTGTAATTGTGTCAGTATGTCAAAGTCCCAACAGAAAAGAGATGACACACTCAAAATGGGATAAGCCAAGGAGGATTTATTTATAAAGGGGCTATTTACTATGACAAGGTGTAGAGGAATTATAACTATAGTGCAGTAATCCAGAGCTCATAGCAGCTAGACTATTACCTCCCTTAGGACCTAATGGAATGAAGGAAGGGAATAGCTACTAAGGCATAGAAAAAAAGTCAAGTTGATTCAATCACTTTGCAAGGGCCAGTCATCCTCAGTTGAGGGGTAGAGCCACCCCAATGCAACCCTGAAGAGAAGGTTCCAGAGAAATAAATACCCTCATCTCATTCTTCTCTTTTTCTGATCTCCTTCAGAGATCAGAGCCTCTGTTGTCTGAGCTAGAACCATAAAAGCCAGATGTTATACCCTCTCACTGATGTGGTCTACACAGGCCAGCCTCCCCAGGCAGAAAGCAGATGGAAAGGAGTTGGCCATGTGTATGGACAGGCAAATGGAAGATAGCTGGCATATTGAAGTTATGTAACTAAATTTTGGCCGGTAGAATAAGAGCAGAAGTAGTGTGTTCAGCTTTTAGGACACACCTTTCAAGGGAGGGGCATGTCTTCCTCCTTCCTATAGGCTGGATTGGTGACACGATGACTGGAATTTGAGCAGCCATCTTGGTCCTTGAGAGAGAAGTTACATCCTGAGATCGATGATAGAGAGGATCTGGATTCCTGTGGATCAAACAGTTAGTTTTGGTTGCCTATATTCACTTGAGAGAGAAAGAGAAACTTGTGTCTTTTAAAGCCACTCTTAGGGGTTTTCTGTCATTTGTAGCTAATGCAAATCTTAACCAATTCAGAGACCAAGCAGGAAATTCTTTTGGAATTCAGACTGTATTGGTTCTTTTGTTGTTGTTGTTAACTTGTAAGCATTTGAAATGGACTTTGTTTTTTTAACTTGTATGCATTTGAAATGGTCTAGCTGAAGCAAAGGGGAAATTTATTGGAAGAATGCTGGGGGTGTCTCAGAGAATCAAAGGAAATGCTGAGCTACCAAGATAGGAGAACCCAAGGCAGTTCTGGTATCTCAGAATTCTTTATGGCCTTTCATCCTGGAGGACTGCCACACATGTGACTCACCCCCCCAACAGCTCCCAATCTCTTCAGAAATCCATTCCAAATTTCATATTTCTTTCGGAGAGAATCTGATTGGACTGGCTCTGATCAGGTTCTCAGGTCTTTGTTGAAGGTGGTCAGGAAGGGCCACAATACAGGCAGGGCCACTGATTGTCTCTAAGCTTCTAGGAGCTATGGGTGCATTGTACACGACAGTTACCCCAAGAGGTGTAGTCTAAAATGACAAAGGGACCATTACCAAAATCTACACCAATCCCTAAAGCATTCACGTAAGTATAGTGTGTCTGCCTAATAAAATCATAAGTTCTTTGAGGGTGGGTTTCATACTTATTCTGGAAACAACATGAACAATAATGCCTGGTCCACAGTAGATACTGAATAAAGGTTCATTTCCTTTTATTCCCCACTTCATTACCAGATGTTCTGAACCTCGTTACAGAAGCAGGGACAGGCAACAACTCAAAGCCACAATTTTGTGTAAATTCTAAGTTTTCTGTAACTAAATTCACCGAAATTCTCAATATCTACCATGTGCCAGGAACTATGTTGAACACAAGTGACAGAAAAATATGATTAAATGCTTTTAAGAGTTCACAGTCTGGCAGGGAAGAGAAGCACGTGGACAAATCATAATAATAATGAGCAGCAAGTTGTGTACCATAACAGAAGTAAGCATCAAATACCTTAAGAGAGAACAGAGAACCCCGGAGAGAGTTGGCAGAGGTGATGTTTGAGGTGGCTGTATGAGGATGAGTAGAGATCCTACAGACATAAAATGGAGAGAAAAAATTCTAAGCAAAAGGAAAAGCATGTGCAAAACTTCTAAAGCATGAAAATGCTCAGCTGTGCTCAGAAAAAAAGCCAAGATCTTCATGTGACTAGACTTCTAGGCACTGACTGGAGACTTACTTATTCCTTCAGCAGTAATTTATTGAGTGCCGCTCTGTGCAGGGTTACCAGGAAGTCAAAGATAAACGAGATGCAATCCTCACCTTCAGTGGGAGAGGCAAACACAGTGACTATAATCAGATAAGTGCTATAGCAGAGAGGAAGCAAAACCCTGTGGTGTTATTGTAGCAAGGGAAGGGGCATTATTGAGGGACTCAGGAAGAGATACCCAGAGCTGTATGAGGGAGTTAGGACCTTGAATGCCATGCTAAAGCTGCTTGGGGTTTTTTATCTTGTAGGTCAGGAGACCCTCTACACTTTTCCATGCATATTTGTTAAAGTAAAAAGGTTACAATATGTTGAGATTGCTTTTAAAACTTTCTGACTCAAGAAAAATAAATCCCATTTACTTTATACTTGTGTGTCAGGGAACTGTGCTAGGGATTTTACATATGTTATCTCATTTGAACTATTTGTCTGCAGGTGGAAAGGGCTATGTACCCAACTTTGGAGGTAAGCAAAGCAGAGAATAGAGAAAGGAATGCTGTGTAGTGTGAATCAGGGGTGGTTGGGCAGGTTAATGCTATTTTATGTAGGGGGCGGGGGCTTGAATTCTCCCTCCACTTCAGAGAAAGGTCCCTGCTTTAATCAAAATGCCTATGATTCCTTAGGTGTGTATGATAAGCCAAAGTCTAGATTATTCCATCAGGAATATGGACGGCTGCAAACTGCTTAAGTTAAGAAGGATTTATTTGTCTCAAGCAATGACAGACCCACGAAAAAGCAGTCCAAGGGGCGCCTGGGTGGCGCAGTCGGTTAAGCGTCCGACTTCAGCCAGGTCACGATCTCGCCGTCCGTGAGTTCGAGCCCCGCGTCAGGCTCTGGGCTGATGGCTCGGAGCCTGGAGCCTGTTTCCGATTCTATGTCTCCCTCTCTCTCTGCCCCTCCCCTGTTCATGCTCTGTCTCTCTCTGTCCCAAAATAAATAATTAAAAAAAAAAAAAAGAAAGAAAGAAAAAGCAGTCCAACAATACCATTGGAGGTGCAAGTTCTTCCATCATTCCAAGATGGCTGCTGAATCTTCACTTCTTCCATTCCTTGGAGTGAAGTTCCATTCCAGGAAGGAAGAAGCAGAGAAGAAAGGCTTTTGCTAAAAAAAGGTTTAACGTTCTAATTTGGGACCAGATCCCCTTTCTAGAGGCTTCTGCTTACATTTTATTGGCCAGAACTCTGTCACATGGCCACTCCCAGGTACAAGGGAAGCTGGGAAATGGAATGTTTTAACAGGATATATTTGCTTCCCCCTTATACCCCAAATTAGGGTTGAGTCACTAAGGAAGGGACAAATAGGGAGCAAGTAGGCAGCATATATAATCTCATTCCATTTTTCCAACAGTTCTATAAGGTAAATAATGTCATCCGCATTCTACATATGAGAAAATGGAGTCAGAGAGCAAAGTAAATTAGCCAAAGTCACCCAAATAGTGAGTTATGATATAAAGATTTTAAAACAAGTCTGTATCATTCCAAAAGCAGAATACTTTTTTGTTCTTCTGATAACATCCAGTCTCCCTTAGCCATGTGACCTTGAGCAAGTCACTAAATCTCCCTGAGCCTCTGTTCTAATATCTATGTAATGAAGATAATTACCCTTGGCTCAAAGGTTTTAGAAGCATCACGTTAGATGGTGAATTCAAAAGGTTAGAAAGGATGATATCCAGGACACCTGGGTGGCTCAGTCGGTTAAGTATCAACTCTTAATTTCGGTTCAGGTCATGATCTCATGGTTTGTGAGTTCGAGCCCTGCATCAGGCTCTGCACTGACAGCAAGGAGCTTGCTTGGGATTCTCTCTCTCTCCCTCTCTCTCTGCCCCTACCCTGCTCTCTCACTTGCTCAAAATAAAAAAAATAAACATTAAAAATTTTAAGAAAAAAGAAACAATGATACCTGGGACCCTGATTATTATCTGTACATCTTTTGCCAAAGTGTCTCTTCTGCAGTTGACAAGCAGGATCTTTGAGGAGCACAGCTCCAGCATTGGTATTTGAGCTTAGCACCAGTAAAATCTCTTGACTGGCATTTCCTATTTGGGCCCCATCACAGTTTCCCAGGAATTTCCACTGGTTGGATTTCCTTTGTCCACTCCAAGAGCTGCCTATGCAGATGAGTTATGAGGCACATTCCATAGCAGGTCAGATGAAAACAATGTGCAAATCATCCATCCTGGCTTTCTCGCCTTCTTCCCCTGTGGCTGCTCCCCAGCTAGAGCTAAATTTGAGCTTCTCCTCTGATTGGGCTTCTTCTGGTTCCCCACTCCAAGATGGAATAACCATCTGAGTACCAAGAATCATTCCATCTGCAGACCTGCAATATCCCACCTGTTCCATGCCTCTAGGTTTGGGCCCTTGTGTACCTGTGCCCAGAAAGCTTTGCCTTCACTGTTTTCCCTAGAGAGCTCCTTCTCCCAAGTCAAAGCTCAAATTGAATCTCAGACTCTCCTCTCCTGTGACATCTTCCCACTTGTTTCCAGGAAGGTGTCTTATCTTATTTCACTTTTTGTCTCTACTAGCATGGGGCTTTGTCCATACTTTTATTATAGTGTAACACATGGTATACCCAGACTGAACTTAAAACTCATCATGAGTCTGGGGGCGCCTGGGTGGCTCAGTTGGTTAAGCGTCCAACTTTGACTCAGGTCATGATCTCATGGTTTGTGAGTCCGAGCCCCACCTTGGGCTCTGCGCTGACAGCTCAGAGCCTGAATCCTGCTTTGGATTCTGTGTCTCCCTCTCTCTGCTCCTTTCCCTGCTTGTGTTCATTCTCTCTCTCTCTCTCTCTCTCCCTCAAAAATAAATAAACATTAAAAAAAAAACTCATCATGAGTCTGGCTTTGCCTTCACTGAATACCAGAACTTTTAAAAAGGACAGATAGAGTAATATTGATACAAAAAAAAATACATGTTCATTATACTGAAGGAGGAAAGGAAGGGAGGAAGGGAGTAAGTCACATATGTAAAAGGGGAATAAAGTCCCATGTGACCCTTCCCTTCCCTTCCCATTACTATCCCATATAATCACTTACTTATGTATCTGGTATGGCACAGGCACAGACCAATCAGAACAAAGAGCTGCAGCAAACTGCTAAAGGCCTTTTATAGAGACAAGGGTTCATTTTCTGGTTGTCACAATCTGGTCATCTTTCCATTTCATAGCTATGGGCCCATTGAATTTGTTGTCATCACTCCCTAACCATTGTATGAATGTACCATAACTTCTAAACCATTTCCCTACTTTAGAAGTTTCTAGTTTTTTACTATTACAAATGGTACTAGAATGAGCACACTTGAAAATACATTTGCAAACACATGTGCATGTATTTCTTTGATAGAGTCCTCAAAATGGAATTTTGGGGGAGCCTCCAAAGTTCTACTCCCACTAACTGGGTATAATCCTACCCGTTTCCTCAGAGCCTCATGAACCTGGATATTGTCGATCCTCGTAACTCTTGCAAACCTTGAATAATATGCAGCTGAGCACTTTTCTATATGTTTATAGGACTTTTTTTTTTCTTTTGTGCCATGGCTGTCAGAATCTTGACTGCAATGAGTTCCCCTCAGTCCTGAGATCTATCTCTAAAAATTCCCCAGGAAGTTTTGACACAAGAATTTGTTGAGAATAACTGCTTTCCTTTAGAGTTTACTTGGCATCACTGTGTTTGACCCCCATGCATACCATGCACTGAAGGACTGAGGGCAACTTCCAGCAACTTTAAGCATCTATGAAGGGTCTTTCTTTCATTTGTGTGACTAATGGACGAGTTTTTTGTGGGCTTTTTTTTTTTTTTTTTTTTTTGGTTGTCTCATCTGTACTGCTCTTGTCTTTGCTTTGCCCTAGTCTGTCTGAGTCCCTTCTGTGTGAGATGATGTCTAGCTCTGCAACATTCTGACCTAGGAAGTCACCTTCTCAATTCAGATCCCTTGGTATTAAATAGTCGTAGTCTATTATCTTTGCATGATGAGTCAATTTCATTTCATTTCAAATTCAAGAACACCTACTCTGTGCTAAACTTTGGGAATACAAAATTGGCTAACAATCAGTCACTATCTCAGGGGAACGTGAAGTCCAGTAGAGATGAAAGTCATATAAGGGGGATTGTCATTGTCGCATGGTCAAGTCAAGAAAGAGTGAAACCCAAGGTGCTCTGGGAGACAGGACATTTCTCCTGCTTACCAGTGATGAGACCTTGGATAGGTAACGTAAACTCTGTTTCCTCAGTTTCTGTAAATTGTCGAACATTATTATAAGTACTAAATGAGTAAATTTGAGTAACCCAGAGTTTGTCTTGTAGCAAGTGATCAATAGGTGTTAGTTTTCAGTGTTATCGTTATCACTATGTTTCTTAATTATTATTAATATTATTATAATGACAGAGCAAAAGGGACCTACCCCAATCTGTGGGCTACTGGAGGTAATGGCAGGATTGAGTCTTGAAGAGCAGAGAACGTGTGTATAGCTTTGATCTGGAGATGCAACACCCCATTCTCATCATGTGTTTAGTGGTAACATTTAACCTTTATCACCTCGTTTACAAATGAAGGTGTTCAAGCACAGAGATGTTACATAACCTGCCCAAGATCACACAGCTAGTAACAGACAGTATTTTTATTTCCTCTATTTCATAGATAAGAAAAGTGAAGCTCAGAGTGGTGTTAGGGTCAAGATTAAATCCACGTCTCTCAAACTCCTAAGCCCATCTTCTTCCCACTATGCTGTATTGCATGTATGTATCCAAGGGGATATACACGAGTCTTGTTTCTTTGGGACTTTTGAATAAGACATTGAACATCTTATCCTTTGGTTTTCTTACTCCTACATTGGGCATCTCTATACCTCTCCTCTCTGCACACTGCCCCTCTTCCAGCCTCCAGAAGAAACTGTGACAATGAGAAGGCTCCCTCTGCCATATGCCTTAATTCCTCTGAAGAAAGGCAGCAAGGAAATGTGAAGTATGGTGATGGTGGCCTTTTCAAGGGTGGGTGATGAATGGAAACTTCCTGACATTTCAAGTGACAACATCTGAAAGGAAGTGGAATTTTCCTGAAGCACAGGCAGGAGTTCTCTGTCACAAGCTATTGATTTGGGGTGCACGTCTTGCATTTAATCCAGTGATTAATTTGGAGGGAGGCAGCATGCATGCTGGGCTTTCATTTAGTGAGTTTAAAAGCATACGGCTTCTGATTTATTTTGTCTTCATTTATGCAGGGCTGTTTTATTACTAAGGGTTGAATGACAGACTTCCCGGCAGCCTGTAAAGACAGGTAAAATTTAAGTAAGGAACATAAAATCTTTCAAGGCACTCTATTTATCTTTTGTAATTTATTAATCACACCTACTGAAATCTGGTTGACCCTCTGGGAACAGTTCAGCAAAGGAAAACTATTCAGCATGCTCAACTTGCCAATCCCCTCACTTGTCTTTTTCTTTTCTAAGTGAGAAAACTAAGGACCCCAAGTAGGAAGTGACTTGCCCAAGTCATGCTATGGGTTAGAAATAAAATTAATTCCTGGCTCTGCCCTGCACATTCAGGACCACCAAAACATGAAGAATGTGTGTAGAGCTTCAAACATATTCCTGAAACGTTCCAAGTATTTTCGAAACGTTCCAAGTATTTTCATAACAAATTGATGAATTATCCTAAGTATTCTCTTTCTTGCATCTCTTCAATATCACCCCCTCCCACCCTCCGTTGCCTTGAAGATAAACTTCGGGGTGAGGCTTACAAAGTGCTTTAAGAGCTAGCCTCTGCTTATCCACCAAGCTCCATCTCTTGTCCCCTGTACCCCCTTTGAACTCATTGATATGGAACATCTTTATCTTTTCCCAGATGGATATGCTTCTTTTTACTGTTGAGTCTAAACATATGCTATTTATCTGCCTGGAACATTTCTCCCTGGGTGGGTGGGTGGGTGGATGGATGGATGGATGGATAGATGGATGGATGGACAACCTAGAACCTAGGTTTATAGCTCATTAGAGGCCATTGCCTCTGGGGTTAGTGCTCATTCCATCATTTTAGTCTACTTTTGACCCACAGTGGTTTTAAGTTCTCTGGCATGACTTTACCATTTGGCTCAGATTCTCCAATTATATTGGGCCTGAAATATCTTCACTTATTTCAGGAAGTCACAATACTCCTCTTGGCACAGGTCTTCCTCCTTAAAAACCCAAGAAATTCTCCTCGTTTCATTTGTTAATAGGCATCAAACCTCCCTCATCTATAATCACATGAAGTTCCAAGAAATCAAATAAAAATTTAACTGTGAGGTCCAGAATAAAAAAAACTAATATTATGTAAATGAGGCTTATTAACTTACAGGTGTGGTATAAGTTCATAAAGCAGGCATTTTGAGAAGGGTTTGGGGCCATGCAGGACATGATATAATTGTGATAGGCTGCTCAGGAGCCTGGAAAAGCTGCTTTAGACTGTATTGTGGCATCATGGAAAAGACAGAAACCTAAAATTCACAGTAACTATATAAAGGACTGTTCTCAGTATAATTTATAATTCCTATCCCAGCAATTTGCTCTATTGACCCTTGAGGAGCACAAAGATCTTCCCTGTACTTGGCTGGACTGGACACTAAATAAATGTTGTGGTCCTATCAGAGCCACAGGGACAAAACTTGGACAAAACCTAGGCCCCCAGGGGATAACAGCTGGCTCTTTTCTAGGAGCTCCGTGGAGGAAAGAGCCACATGTCAAGTTCAGCCACAGGCTTGGTCTTTAAGGTCTTACATCCTTGTGAACCATGCTTCCCAGGGGAGTTAGGCTTAGAGCAGGGACTTCAAAGGAGAGAAGATGGAGAAGGCATTTCAGGTGGAGAGACAGTGGGCCAAAGGTCCAGAGGTGGTGGAACTCGTGGTTTGCTTGTAGAGGTTTACAGTCTATGGGAGCAGGAAGGCATTCAGCCACGGCAGGGGGGGGGGGGGTGTCACATCTCACCGATCACTTAGCAGCTGGGTGGTTTCTCTGAGCCTCAATTTCCTCACTCATGGACTGGATTTATGTTACCTCACAGGGAAGAGAGTTGGGTTCCAGTGAAAAAGAGACTTCATAACCGGCAGAAATGGTTACTAGAAAAGGTACGTAAGCAGATGTAGCTGGGTCCTTGATTCCTTGATATCGGCAGGCTTGTTGGCAGGAGGACCTGTGAAGATCCCTCCCATGACCCAGATTCTGGGATCCCACGAGTCGAGGACTCCGGCCCTGGGTTCTGATGTCGCTACTCACATGCCAGCCTCATGCAAACACTCCATCACATTTGCCGATGGCCTGCTGTGTGCCAGGCACTGTGCTCAGAGCAGTCAGACCGGACGGACAGTTTTAGACTCGATGACATCTGAATCACTGCAGTTCCAACATCCACCGAATCCTTTCCTTGGAATCGAGAGGGTGCCACCCACACACTTAAAAGTACACCACTACTTGGGGCGCCTCGGTGGCTCAGTCAGTTAAGCGGCCGACTTTGGCTCAGGTCATGATCTCGCGGTCCGTGAGTTCGAGCCCCGCATCGGGTTCTGTGCTGACAGCTCAGAGCCTGGAGCCTGTTTCAGATTCTGTGTCTCCCTCTCTCTGACCCTCCCCCGTTCATGCTCTCTCTCTGTCTCAAAAATAAATAAACGTTAAAAAAAAAAAATTAAAAAAAAAAAAGTACACCACTACAAAGACAGGACAGTGAAAACCATGTATGCCAATGTGGGACGTCACCAAATTGGTGGGTCACGAGGCCTAGGGAAGAGCACAGACCTCACTGCTGGGTCAAACACACAGGCGGCTTTATTGTACATTTTGGTCTGTGGCGAATCAAGGCTCCTAAATTCTACGTGAGAATATCGAATCTCTCTAAGTTTCAAAAAGAATTAACGTACCTTTCACCCTCCATGTCTTTGAACCTGCAATCATTTTCTCTTCCTGGAATGCCCTATAGCCTCTGCTACGTGCCCAGTGCTACGCAGCAAAGCACCCCAAAATGGAGTGCTTGGAACCGTGGAATCCTTTCTTTTCCTCATGAATCTGCAGTGGAGGCTGGCTGAGGGGGAGCAGCTCATCTCTGTTCCACTCGGCATCAGCCCCGGAGGCTCAAAGGCTGGGGCATCTAGACATCCACATGATGTCTACAGCATGGCAGCTTCAGGGAAGCCCGACTTCTTACAGATCACCTCAGGGCTCCTGAGGTATGTGTCCTGAGAGAGGGGGAGCCGAGTAGAAGCCACACTACCTTAGGGTGTCCTAGGCTCAGAAGTCCCAGGTGTCACTTCTGCCATACCCTCTGGGTGGAAGCAGTCACAGGTCCCCACCGAGATTCAAGAGCTGGGCACACAGAGCCCCACTTCTTGGAGCGAGCCATGTCATTGTAAGAAGAGAGGGATGGGGCGGGGAGGTCTACGGGGCGGGGTATATCTTGACGAGGCTGTCTTTGGAATCTACTCTCTGCACCCACTCTTTCTATCTGAAAAACTCTTTGCGTGCTCAAGACACAATTCAAATATCACCTCCTTTATAAAGGAGCTAGTTACCTCCTCCTTGGGGCCTAACAGCATTTTGTACCTCTGCCTTCAGAGCACTTAACCCCTGAAATGGCATTATTTCTCTGTCTCTTTCCGGGCACTGCGGACCGTGAGCTCTTCGAGGTCTGGGGCTACAACATGTATTTCTAAAATATTTTTAACGTTTATTTACTTTTGTGAGAGAGAGGCAGAGCGTGAGCAGGGGAGGGGCAGAGAGAGAGAGAGAGAGGGAGACACAGAATCCAAAGCAGACTCCAGGCTCTGAGCTGTCAGCACAGAGCCCGACGTGGGGCTCGAACCCATGGACCATGAGATCATGACCTGAGCTGAAGTCGGACGCTGAACCGACTGAGCCACCCAGACGCCCTTACAACGTGTATTTCTATATCCCTAGCTCTCCACTCCAGGGAGCCTCTTAGGAAACCAATGTTACTACAAACCAGACTAGGGTTTCTCACATGCCCTGGACTGCCTACATCAGAATGCCTGCATGCTTGTTAAAGATGCAGTCTCCTCGGTGTGCATCAAGCCTCCCGTATTGACTCCTGGGGCTGGGGCTTGAGAAGCCGCTTTTTGATAAACTCCCCAGAGGATCCCAATGGCTCGTAACCTCTGCGAGCTACCCTATCCCCAGGGCCTAGTACGGTACCTGGCACGTAGTTGCTACTAATAAACACCTGTTGAATGAATAAATGAATGAGTGAAGGAACAAATATTTTTAGAACTGGGCTGGGCACATAAGAGTCAGTTTGCTCTGTTGGCTAATGGGACATCCAGTTCTGGCTCCAGAGTCCGATAGACAGACAGGTTAGGCTCCAGGTTAGGCCCAGGCGGGACTCAATGCCCCACTTCCCCTTACATGGGCCGGCCCTGGGAGAAGGTGGCAGGGACAGAAGGGAGACGAATCTTGGCCGTCGTTAAGTCGGTGCATTATCTCACCCTCTACCAGAAGGCTCCTTTACCGTCCCCACCTCCTCCTCGTCTCCCCACCCCCAAGCATCCTGTCACATCCCAGATCAGAACCATTCTGGAAGCAGTATTTGCTAGTTTGACATTTCAAAATAGCATCAAGGAGGCTAAAGATAGCTAGGTTACAAGGGAGGTTAAACAGCTTGCCAACTGGCGCTGAGCGATTTCAGTCTTCTCCATGTTGGTCCAAAGAGTCCTGTGATGTTTTCTCTCTATTCGGAGGGTTAGAAGTATTGGAGGCAGGGGAGAGGGTGTTGAGCCAAGAGCAAAGGGCAGAGCTTCAGTCTGAATTCAGTAAGTGGTGGAAGAGTGTGTGTTTCAGGGTCTCCATTACCAGCCCTGTTTTCTCTAGTTCTCTGAGACAGAAAACTTGCCTTCATATAACCCTGCCTTCCGGGCTCCTTGTGTGGCCCCCACACCCACCGATGCATCTGGTTCGCTGCGGGCGCACACAGCCAGAAGCACGCGAGTTGGGGAAACAGTGTGTCAATGCGAGAGAGTGAAATTCTTTAAATGTCCCCAGCCTTTTAGCTCCTTTTTGCTTCTTCCCACCTCACCCTCACTTAAACTCCATTTTCCAAAGTCGAGACTGTGTGACTGTAGATATGGGGAGCAGGGTCAGCGCCTGGTGACTGTGGGGAGACGCCGTGTGCCCCGGGGATCCAGCATCTACGGGGAGCCTAGCACGTACGATGACCCCTCTCCCTGGATGGACGGTCTGCCAAGCGCTCTGCCAAGCTGCTTACACACGTGACCTCGTTGGTTCTCTCGGCAGTCCTCCTCGGCATTAGATAATATTATTTCCGCCTTGTAGATGAGGAGCGGAGGGTCAGGGAGCCTAAGCAACTTGCATTAGGTGCCACAGCTTAGCAGGCCGCTGAGCTGGGATTCTAACTCAGGTGTGTGGGACACCACAGCCTGCTTTCCTCCAGACCATATTATATCAATATCATCTCCCTTTACGGAGGTAGACAAGGAACATCCTCCCTGGCATGCCCTGACTTGAACCCATCCCAGGCATCAAGCCGGCCTCAGCGAGGGGACAGGGTGCCCCTTGAGATGGGCCAGCAACGACGTGGCGTCGAAGGGGGGGGGGCACTCTCACTCCGTGACTCAGCAGCCCGGCCCGCCTGTCTGACCTTTTCCCATGTCACAGATAGCTAATGAAAGGGTTATCCCTGCTTGCATCCTGCAGCCCCAGGGGTAAGTGGCAACCTGAGTCACAAGGGACAGATTGAATGTCAGAGTTGAAGTGAGTCCCTCTGCCTCACCCTCCCTGAATGCGATCGCAGCTGCCCATTCAGTGGTGACAGTGCTGTCACAGCCAGAACCTGCTGGCAGAGAGGCAGGCAGGGATCCTGACAGGGCGGGATGCTGGTCATCTGGCTAAAAAAGGGGGGTGGGGAAGGCGGCCCAATCATGTCTGGCTTTGGGGTCAAGCTCTGTAATAGGATTCAGGTGCTTCCAAAGGCCCCCTGCCTGTTCCGAGCAAATTCAGTTAAGAGCAGGGGGAGGTTGTCCTAATGGCTTCCACATTTGGGGCCTTACGCAACAGGGCCTTTCAAGTTCTGAAGGAGGCAAGGAGTCTGACCTGGCCTCAGACTAGAGCCCTGCTCTGTGGAAGGGAAACGTATGGATTAAGTGCCTCTTAGGAGTGAGGGTCTTACTGAGCTGGAGGCTGAGGATGTGATGACAAGCAAGCAAACAGACTCCTGCCTGGAGCTTACAGCTGGTGAGAAAGACAGAAAATGTACCAGAAAATTACAACACAGGGTGAAGAAGGTGCTGTAGGGGTCCAGGTGAGGGCACCCAGCTGAGATTTAGGGGTTCGAGGAAAGGCCTGGCTCACTGTGTTAGTGAGTGAGAACTGCAGGCTGTGGGGGAGGTTGGCAGGGAGCTGAGGGCACCGGGAGCAGCACACGAGAGGCACTTGAGGTGGGGAGGTGATGGGGGTGGACAGAGCCTAAGGCCCAAAGGCACGAGGTGTAAAGGGATAAGTTAGGAGAGCTGAGCAGTTGGAAAAGCGTCAGACCTTGAAATCGATCAAGGAGAGCATTGAAGAAGGCCAGGGGTAAAAAGGCCAGAGATGGAAGGCAATCCATTTAGAAGCGCCAGTTGGCTTCTCTGGACAGCCGGGACGGGACAAGATATGTGTGGGGACACCAGTAAAGTGGCTAGCAGTGACTCAGGGTGATGATCACGGTGTTCTTGACTGGAGTGAGGGCCAAGGGGATGGAGGGGAGGGGAGGGCAGAGCCAGTTACAAGGCCAAGTCAAGGAATGATACAGTCTTTGCCTTCAAGGGGAAAATAATTTTAGTCGAAATAATATTTTCTCCCTTAATCCATCCCAGACTTACATGATTGGAAGGGGGGTTAGAAGTGACTTAGTTCAATCTCCCCTTGCAAGAAGTTTTTGACCTGGGTTTGAATTCCATCAGTCAGTGCAGGGGGCCAGTGGGGGGAATGTTAGTCAGCCAGGGAAGAGTGTGGGTGGGCAGTCGGTCTGGACTCAAGCTTTCTTGAAGTGTCAGAAACGCCCGGGCCTGCGAGAGTATGTGTCCTGCTCGCAAGGCCAGGGCGGGCAGGAAATAGGGCCATTGTGAGGGTACACCTTTTCTGCCAGCTTGGTAACACAGGCTGCGGACCTCACCAGACAGAGCCTCCCCAGGAGACAGGGCCATGAGAGCTGGCAGGGGGCTGGGAGCACCTATCTGCCAATAAACCCACCCCCAAGTGCTTGCTGAGTGACCGCCCCACGCCCAGCCTTGTTCTTGCAAACTGCTATGATAACACTCTGGGTGAGAGCCAACGCTCGCTGACCTTTTACATGGGCAGAATCCACCGGAAAAGGTCATTCTTTTTGGAGGTTATTGAAATTTTAATGACAGCAATTCCTTAGGCTTGTAAACCTTCTTTAACGTTCTCTGAACACAGACAACAACATCTTCCATTACACGATCACTGTTTTACAGCTGTGAAGTCACTATCAGTGACTCGCCTGATCCACAGGTGAGCTTGGGAGGGAGGCGGAGATCCTGGGTCCTAGAGCCCCGGTGGCCTGGGTTCAAATCCTCGCTCTCCCCCTCGCGACTCTGTGGCCCTGGTCCTTGCTTGACCTCTCTGGGCTTCCTCTTCTGTAAAACAGGGATAATTACACTTATTTTGAAAACCTGCTGTAAGCATTAAATAAGATGCCGCTGCCTAGCTCAGGGCTCAGTAAAGGCTAGTTTCCTTCCTCTTATTTTTTTCCCATTCCTATATTGCCAACAAGGACATATCCAAGGCTGCAGAACTAGAAGAAGGGGTCCCTGTCATAGAGTGTGCTAGTTCAGGCTACTATAACAAAGTACCATATACCGTTGGCTGGATGGCTTAAAAAAACAGGCATTTTTTTCCCCTCATGGTCATAGAGGCTGGGAAGTCTGAGATCAGGGAGCCTGCATGGTCAGATCTGCAGAGGACCCTCTTTGAGCCTTGCAGATGGCCACCTGCTTCCTGTGTCCTCACACGGCAAAAGGAGAAAGCTGTGAGGGCTCTTCTTTTTATAAGATAACTTATCTCTTCATGGGGACCCCAGCCTCATGACCTCATCTAAACTTAATGGCCTCCCAAAAGCCCGGCCTTCTAATGCTATATTACATTGGGGTGTAGGGCTTCAACATGTGAATGTGGGGGAACACAAACATCAGTCCATAGCACAGTGGGTCTGAAATAAACATTGCTTCACTTTTTCTTACCTTCAACGCCCTGAATTAGGGGTGTCTCTTCTCTAAGCTTCTCCTTACATAGCCTCTAGTGCCTCCTGGTGACCCCCTTCGAGAAAGTAATGAGAGCCATGGACCCTCTCCCCTGAAAATGCACATGTATGGAAATAGGTACTGTGCATGCCTTGTTACCCCCACACAATTTTGCCTACACTTTTAAGGAGTTCACAGACCCCTGGAGCTCATTCACAGACTCTCGTTTAAAACCTGTTGTGGCACCCGTATGACACCAGTTGTGGTTCAGTTATCTTATTTCCCCTGGTAGACTATAAATTACATGAAGTTGGAGACCAGCTCCACTTGTTAAAGTCTGTATTCCCTACAGTGACTAGAGAGTGATAGTCACTCTCTAGTCTTTGACTTGTCATTGAATGTCATTGAATGACTTAGTGGATAATAAATGGATAGATGGATGGATGTGTAGATCAGTAGGTGGGTGGTAGACAGATAGGTGGGTGCTTTAGGTGGGTGGATGGATAAGATGGGGGGGGGGAGTTGCCATGCTCAGAAAAGGGCAGAGGCAAGCAGTGAGAAGGGGACAGGGCAATCCATGGTTGTGGGGAACCCAAATGCTAGAGGACCTTGAAACCCTTGGGTAAAGTCCTCTGAGTTAATTCGGTAGAGAATATGATAGCACAGCTATGGGCTGGGGTTGGACAGGAAGAGTCTGAATCAGAAAGCCAAACAGGAGGGCACCTGGGTGGCTCAGTCGGTTAAGTCTCCAACTCTTAAAAAGAAAGAAAGAAAGAAAGAAAGAAAGAAAGAAAGAAAGAAAGAAAGAAAGAAAGAAAGAAAGAAAAGAAACAAAAGGTTTCTGATTCTTGATTTTGGCTCAGGTCTTGATCTCACAGTTCATGAGAGTGAGCCCAGGTCAGGGTCTGTGCTGACATCGCAGAGCCTGCTTGGAATTCTCTTTCTCCTTCTCTCTCGGCCCCTCCCCCACTTGCAATCTCTCTCAAAATAAATAAATAAATTTAAGAAGATAGGAGGAAAGAGGGAAGGAAAGACGGAAGGAAGGAAGGAAGGAAGGAAGGAAGGAAGGAAGGAAGGAAGAAGAAAGCAAGCCAACCAAATAAGAAGCTGGGCAAGAGGTAGGCAAGCCTCTAATCAAGAAAACAGTACCGGTACTAAATGGAAAGCCAAAGCTGCAAGACCCTTTTCTAAGGAAAACTGGCGAGTGGGAAGACCCAGGGGAGAGGGCTGAAGGGAGACACAAGAATTCATGGCATGTCGGGTCTCTGAGTCATTCACTCAACTACTATTTGTTGAACCCCTCCTGTGTGCCTTGGCTTCTTTTAGGTACTGAGGAGGAGACCCAGTCCTTGCTGTCAGATGAGAAAGACAGAAACATTAGTAAGAGCTGAAATTCACAGAATACCTACTATGCACCAACCACTATTGTTAAGTGTTTGACGTGACTTTCCTTAACAATCATACGAAGGAGGCATCATTATCACTGCTGCTTAACAGATAAGGAAACTGAAGCACAGAGAGAGTAATTTAGCTCCCCAAAGCAACATAACTAGTAAGTGTCAGAGCCACGCTTTGGTCCCAGTTTCCAGAGTCCCTGTGCTTCATCTCCTTGCTACATTGTGGCCACTAAACAGGTGATTAAACATTAGTGGCAACACAGGGTGAAGACAGACAGGAAGGCAGTCTGTGCAGTTACAATCAGATACAAAGCCTGCGCTGACTGACTCTGGCTGGGTGGGTGGAGGGGGTTTCAGAGAGAAGGCTCTTGTAGAACGCGCAAGGGGTACAGTTGAAGGACGAAGGGACGGGCACTCCCTGCCAGAGAAACCGCTCTATGCAAAGTGCACAGGCAGCAAAACATGAAAGCAGCAGAGGCCCGTTCAGAAAACAGAGGCAGCCTTGTGTGACTGCAATCCAGAGCTGGGAGCCGGGAAGAGGCAGGGCCGCCTGCCCTCAGGAACAACGCTTGGGAATGGTCCCCCCTGCTTGTGTAGAGATTTATGATGTTCGACACACTTTTTATCTCTTCTGATCATCCTGATCAACCTCAACAAGCGGGCGAGTCAGATATTGAAACTGTCCTTGGTTTGTAGATAAGGAAACTGGTCAGAGAACTTAAATGACTGGTCTAAGTTTATGCTACCAGCATGTAGCAGAGACCAGACGGGACCCTCTGACTTCTCACTTTAATAATCTGAACGCACAAAGCATTTTGCTGAGCACTGGTGCAGAGATAAATAAGATGGGCTTTTCCGTGTTTTCTGGTACAAAGGCAAAGATAAAGAAACATAGATCAACAAAGGACAAGATCACGCTGGTGGTGGGAACCTTGACAGAAAGTCAACTACCAAGGACAAGCACTATGGGCACAGCGCGTCACCGTGGCCAAGCACATAAACATACACAACTTTGACATCTCTGAAGACACCGTAGCAGGTTATACAGATAATACTTCTGTTCCCATTTCTCACATAAAACCTGAGGCTCAGAGATGGGAATTAATTCGTCTAAGGTCACACAGCTTGTAGGTGATAGAGCCAAGCTTCGAGCACAAGTCTTTTTAATGCCAAATGTACAAAACCCGTGAGAGCTGTTATTACAATAGCCAACTTACTAGTATGACTACTACGCGTTAGCTGCTGTGGTCGATACTTATATGCAACATTTCATTTCCTTTCTACCACTGTGCCATGAGACAGATGCTGCTGTTAAGCTCATTTTAATATACAGAATTAAAAAATAGGTAAGGTCCCCCACCTAGGTCCCCCAGCCACCACACAAAGCTGTTATTCAGCACCGCCAATACTACCCTTAACCATCTTTGGACTCTCGTCTAGCCGACCGGAACTAAGGAAAAAATGTTTTGAGCTTTGCACAAAACCTCTGTGAAAGCAGGTACATTTGATGATGAAAAGTGTCTAACAAAACCATCCTCCGTGGGGGTAGGCCAGTAAGAAAGGCCTTGACTGGAAAGCCACTGATAGCCAAGACCAGATTCCCTGGTGCCTTCAGTCAGGAAGAGAGATCAGGATTTCCATTGTTCTGGGAAAGAAAGGGCTTAGCCTGGGCACGAGCCAGGCACCAGAGAGGCCGGGGTGCAGGGCAAAATGTTCCTGGCCTCTGCTAAGAAGCCTGTAGGATACAGCTGGGATAATAGAAAAACAAGTAACATTCACTGGGTGCTTATTTTGTGCTGGATAACCTTGCTAACACTTAACAGAAACCATTAATCCTGGCATCTGCCCGGTGAGGTGGTTACAGCAATCTCGCAGATGAGAAAATCGAGGTCCAGAGAGCTTAAGTGGCTTGCCCGAGATCACACAGCGAGTCCGTGGTAGAAGCAGGTTTCCAGCCCAGCCAGCCTGACTCTAGAGCCTAGATGCTAACCTGCATGTTACATCTGGAAGAAGCCTTTGTAGCCATCAAGCCAAGCTCTGCATTTAACCTCTAAGGGGGGCCAAGAGAGGTCATGAAAATTAATCAGTAACACACAGCATCCACTCTTAGTCCAGTACTCCAAAGTTTCAACTCCAAAGCTGTTCCACTACACTTTCCCCATCTTCCCCTCCTTGATGGTAGCCTGGCCTTCAACCTGGCCTTGTAGGATAATAAGAAGCAGCTTGGGAGTCAGTCAAACTGGGGTTTGAATCTTGACGACACTACTCACCA
This sequence comes from Herpailurus yagouaroundi, assembly GCF_014898765.1. Classification (NCBI taxonomy): domain Eukaryota; kingdom Metazoa; phylum Chordata; class Mammalia; order Carnivora; family Felidae; genus Herpailurus; species Herpailurus yagouaroundi. The sequence continues at coordinate 48,325,922 of NW_024412388.1, forward strand.
GCTGTTGGGACTTGGGCAATGCACATGGTTGCTCAGGCTTAGTTTTCACATATATAAAATAGTTACATCGTATTATTCACCTTGAAGGGGCACTGTAAGGGTTGAATGAGTACTTTTTAATCATTTACATAATTGTTTTAATTTCTTCAGAGCACGAAGAACACGGTGTGGTTTATATTATTTTGTTTTGTTTAATGTTTATTTGAGAGAGAGAGAGAGAGAGAGAGAGAGAGAGAGGCGGAGCGTGAGCAGGGGAGAGGCAGAGGAGAGAGGAAGACACAGAATCCAAAGCAGGCTCCAGGCTCTGAGCTGTCAGCACAGGGTCCCATGAGGGTCTCAAACTCACCGATGGGGAGATCACGACCTGAGCCGAAGTCTGAGGTTTAACTGACTGAACCACCCAGGCACCCCCTGAGTGGTTTATATTATTATTTCCAAGGGACATCGCTCATCCTGAACATCTGACACACTAGCTACTCAATAGATCATTGAAATGAATGCATACATTTTCTTGAGTAAACGAGCATCTAGCATAAAGGGGAAAATAGGCGAATAGTGGTCTCTGTCAGCCAGGTGACACCCATAGGATATGGCTGTCTGCGTTAGGTTGATAAACTAATTTTGGTTGAGGTGTTAAGAGCTAGTAACTGTTGGGGCGCCTGGGTGGCTCAGTCGGTTAAGCGTCTGACTTCAGCTCAGGTCACGATCTCACGGTCTGTGAGTTCTAGCCCCGCGTCGGGCTCTGGGCTGATGATGGCTCAGAGCCCGGAGACTGCTTCTGATTCTGTGTCTCCCTCTCTCTCTGACCCTCCCCCGTTCATAAGCTGTCTCTCTCTGTCTCAAAAAAAATAAATAAACGTTAAAAAATTAAAAAAAAAAAAAAAGAGCTAGTAACTGTGTAAACGATGGAGAGGAAGAGAAACGCCCCAGACGCACCGCACGGGTGCCCCGAGCCTAATATGCACATCCAGGGGCACAGTGGGCTCTTAGTAACTTGGTTAAAAGACTGACCCGAAAAGAAGTCAGCCAGAGGCGAAGAAAGGGCATCAGATGGAGGGGCAGGGCAGAAGGGGAGGTTTATTGGTTGCGGTCAGGAGGGGTGCAGGAGGGCAGAACCCAGGGTGCAGGCGCTCAGCGGGAGACCCAAGGCAGCTGGAGTAGGACGTGCCCCCTCCCCGCCCTGGCCGAAGGTCATGGCCTTGCTGCAGGAAATTTCCTGAGGTGGGGCTGGAAGGACCTGGGAAAGCTGGCCTTGCTTCCTAGGTCAGACTCCCGCTGGAACCACCCTGCAGACCTCTGATGTGGGGGTGCCAGCCTGCCCCACGCCCACGTCCACGGGGACTGCTCCTCTGGCTCCTCTCCATCGTCTACACAGTTAGTCCTCCTTTTAAGCCTTCAGAGCTCTAATAAAATCCCTCCTTTTCCCTAGCCCAGGGATTCTCACACTTGAGTTCATCAGAATCACTGTGGAGGCTTTACTCATAAATTCAGTTTTTTAATTTAGTAAACGAAGTGGATGATTTAGTATTTTTGAAGTTAATTCATTTATTTTGAGAGGGAGAGAGAGAGCATGTGCAACGATGACCTGGGGAGGAGCGGGATGGGGGGGGTGGGGGGAGGGCATCCCCAGCAGGCTCCAAAGTATCAGCACCTACCAGAGGTTAGAACTCAGCAACTGGCGAGATCATGACCTGGGCTGAAATCAAGAGTCCAAGGCCTAACCCACTGAGCCACCCTGAGCCACTGAGCAGTGAGTCATTATCAAGACGCATTGCTACCCTCCCTCCACTGTTTCCAATTCAGTGGGTTTTAGGTGGGGCCCGAGACACCCCAGTTTTAGTAAGTTCTCTGGTGATGCTGATGCGTCTGGTCCAGGGACCATTCCTTGAGAACGGCTGCCTTGTCTCCCTTGTTTTTCTCCTTAACCCACTAAGTATCCTTGTTTATAGCCTCCCAGGAAGCCTGGAATCCTTGACAGCTGGAGAAACAAGGGGAGAGGGGACCTGGGTCTAAGCAAAGCCAGAAGGCTCCTGGGAATCCCAACGTGCAGTCTGAGGGGTGGGGAGTGGGGAGCTTCCTAAGGCATCATTGGCTGCCTGTAGTCTCTGGGGAGGCCGTCCCAAGAGAACAAGGCAGAACCCTCAGGAGTAAAAGGTGAACAGGAAGCAAGGTTAATCAAGTCTGGCTGCAGGAAAGGGAGAAAAATGTCCTTTCAGGAAAGACTGTACGGAGGATGCCTTATTCGTCAACCAATGGTGCCCTAAGCAGTGCCACTGACTCTTTCATTTATTCAAAAAAATGTTATTTGAGCAGCCACTGTATGCCAGGCACTGTCTCGGGGTCAGGGATAACACAGGAAATAAAATGAGATCACTGTCTTTAGGGAGAATACTTTCTAGTTGGGAGGTTAACAATAAACATAACAAAAGAGTAAATTATTGAACATATTAAAAGGTAATAAATGCTATGGAAAAAAACAAGAGTAGGGTAAGGGAGTGCCAGTGAGGGTTGTATTTTAAGTAAGATGCTCAAGGGGCATCTGGGTGGCTGAGTCTGTTAAGCATCCGACTTGCGCTCAGGTCATGATCTCACCGTTGGTGAGTCCCAGCCCTGCACTGACAGCGTAGAGCCTGTTTGGGATTTTCTCTCCCACCCCTCCACCCCTCCCCCAATGGTGCTTTCTCTGTCTCTCAAACAATTTTCAAAATTAAACAATTAAAACAATTTAAAAAATTGTTTTAATAGTATAAATAAATAAATGGTCAAGGTAGGCCTTACTGGGAAGGTGATATTTAAACCAGGAGTTAAGGTAGTTGGCTATGTGATGGCTGGGGGAAGAATGTTTCAGGCAAGGGGAGCAGCCAGTGCCAAGGTCCTGAGGCAGGAGCATGCCTGGTATGTTTGGGGCCCAGCAAAGATGCCAGTATAACTAGGGTGGAAGGAAGAGATAAGTAGGAGAAGAAGTCGGACAGGTAAAGGGGTTGGCAGGAAGATGATACAGGGTTGGGTGGGTCATTATTAGGGCTTGACTTTTACCCTAAGATGTTCCTCCATTTTTCTTTACTTTTTTACCCTGATTATTCTCGCCTCTTGCATCTACAATACCAGGCTCAAGAATGGCATTAACTGTTCCCTGGCTCACAGCTAGGCCTGGTTTTGAGGAAGAAGCAACTTTCAATAGACGGTCAATCTCAGCATCTCAAATGGGGGGCTACAAAGGTTGCAGTTATGCTGTTAGGCCTTCAGACGGACCGTTGGCAGTTCGCGTTTGCCTTCAGCATCCTGTCCTCTCTTTATTCCCTCATAATTCTCCACACCTCCCCAGGCTCCAGTTCCCCCAATACGTCTGCTCCCCAAGACTTTCGAGCCTCTAGACTGGCACCGTCCAGTCAAAATATAATGTGAACCACATACGCCATTTAAAATTTTCTTAGTGGCCACGTTAAAAAAAATCCTTTAATACCAAAAAAAAAAAAAAAAAAAAGTAAAAGAAACCAGGCAAAATTAATTTTAATAATACATTTGATTCAACCCAATCTATCCAGAATGTCGTCGCATCAACATGTTGTCAATATAAGAAAAATAATGGGTTATTTTACATTACTTTTTTCCACACTGAATCTTTGAAACCCAGTATGTTTTTTGCGCATATAACACACCCGTCCGTTCAGACTAGCCACGCTTCAAGTGCTCTAGCCTCATGTGGCTAGCAGCTACTAGATTGTACCCCTGTTCCTGCCTGCTCTTCTCCGTCTCAGCATAGCTAACCCCTGTTCCCCACTGAGCTGACGCTTCATTCTGGAAGCCTTCATCGACTTCTCCACTTCCCCCATTGCCCTAGGAGAATTAAGTGCATTCGTCTAGGGAGAGTACTTAGAATAGTTGCTGGCACATGGTAAGTTCAACGGAAGTGTTAGCTGTCATTATTACACCATTTAGTGCAGTTGTAATAAACTGATTGGTTGGGTGACTCTTATTTCACGTTTTCCTCTCCCTGTTACGATGCAAGCTTCGGGGGAAGAAAGAACTCTGCCTGCCCTTTTCATAGCTCTGTTTTCGGGACCTTGTGTCTGGCACAAGAAGATGAACATTCAATATAAACGAAGTGAATGAACGAATGAGTGAATGGTAAGAAAGCATGCTTGGGGTTATGATCAAGTATTTTCATTCTAACATTACTGTCGATAAAATCTTGATGCTGGATGATGATGGTAGCAGGTTCTATTTTTGGAGGTTCAGATAGTAGAGCCTAAAGAGAGGTAAAATCTGGGCTCAAAACGGGGGGAAGAAAACAGGGTGGTGTGGTGGAGAGACAGGGACTTTGAATTTAGACTTAGACCTGAGTCTGAAGTCCTGTAAAATCACTTTCTATTTATATGACCTTAGAGAGGGTAGGTAACAGTTGCAACCTCAGCTTGCCCATCTGTGAAGTGGGGATATGAGCTGTCTTTACATTATGTACCTGCATGCAAAGGCCCTAATCTCAGCTCAGATACCCTCAAGCAGGTCACTTACCCCCACTCCCCACCCCTGCACCTCAATACCTACCATGTATGTATGTTGTGTGTATGCTTTTAGTATTTAATGAGGTATGATATCATACAAACAAGGGTTTAATACACAGTCGATGCCTGCAGTAGTTAGTGTCTTCACTTTTTCTTTCATTTTCATCCAGAAAATTTTCATGCATGTTATCTTTCTTTTCTCCTCCTTCTCAAAGGCAGGAGAAGAGTTCAAGCAATTTACCATTTGGGGAAATTGAGCCATCCTGCCTGGTAGATACAGTGCATCGCTGGTTCAAGTTAAGAAAAGGCCCGTCAGCAAAACAGGAAAATTTGCCCCTTTAGTCTTCCTGCCCTTTGGCCTCTTTCTTCAGTCTTGCCTCATTCTTCCAGAAAGTCCTTCACCCGAACCATGTTGGCTCCTGGCATTTTCTTCACTCTGTCTTCTACAGATGGAAGTAATTTCTCACCCACACTCTGAATTTTTCTACGTGTTAAAGAGAAATCCCAGGTACCTAGAAAGGGTTTGTCATGCTGCTTGGCATTCTCAAAGCTCTCTCTAGCTCTGCTACAGTTCTGTTTCCAGGACTTCCTGAATGACTGCTAGTGCATTTCTCCCCACCAGGCCCCTGAACTGTATGGGCAAATAGTGGATCCCAGCGCTTATCAGCCAGACACATAGTAGGTGCTGGATACAGTGTGCTAAAGGCATACACGAATGCATATGGGCAACTGTTACTGATTATGTCCCCTCCAAAATGCCCAGAAGACAGATGGGTGCGATGCCAGCTGTAACGAGAGGAGGTTGGCTGCTTGCTTAGAAATGAAACTGAACCAGCTGAGAAGCTCACCCTCACTGTCTGCTTCCCTTTGGTGTCCTCTGGGGACGAAGGGGGAGGGGGAGAGGAGCTGGGAGCCCAGGAGGGCCCACAAGGTGCCCTCTTCAGCACTGAGTCAGCAACACCCAGCCCTGTGGACATAGGAAGATCCCGCTTTCAGGGGCTGAGTCACATGAATAACTGGAATAGTTGTTTAGATCAGAATGAATTCCCAGAACCTCTCCAAGCCAACCAGCAGCCACACGCTCTCTCCCTACCCTGAGAGCTTTCCAGCTTTGTGACTTAGCAAAAAGGAGGAGCCAGGCCTGGGTTTCTGGAAGGGAGGGGCCGCAGGGGAGTGGGCCTCAGGAATCCTTGCCATTCCCATTCTCCAGGACTGCAGGTGGTTTCTGAGACTTCTCACATCTCCAGGAAGACGTAAAAAGACCGGCGGGCAGGAACCCAGCACAGATTGCGCAGCTGTTGTGTGGCCTGGGCGCGGTGCGGACCAGAGGCCCTGGCACCTCACCGTAAGCAGTCAGGGTGTCAGTGGGTACTAAGTGCCCCAGGAGTGGGCAGGTTATCCTCTGTTGAAATGCCCTTAAAGGTCTGTGTACCTTGGATGAAACGAGATATTGAAACTGTAGCCCTAGAAGCAACTCTCATATGAGAGGCGAGGAGGCTTGCATCTGACGTACCGTGGGGCTCGTGCACGCATCTATAGGGTTCCGTCTTCTCGGCTGCTAGTCCGGAGCCCAGCAGCTCCCGGGAAGGCATGTTCTGGGCGTCACAGAAGCCCTCAGTGAGTGCTTTGTGCAAAATATTGGCACGGTTCAAAGCTTAGGTCTCAGTATTTCCTTCCTAAGTGCCCGAGAAAGATCTCCGCCTTCTGAGATTTTGCCCTACCCTCCTTGCCGCTACATCCAGGGTGAATGGCCCACTTAGGCTAGGGAGGGCACCGGGCCGGTGACCCTATCACTCGTGCTCACGCTTGCTCCGGGGCACTGGCTCTCAACCTTCAGCACACATCAGAAGCAACCAGAAGACTCCTCACAGCTTCCGGTTCAGGAGGTCTTGGGTGGGGCCTGGGAATCTGCATTCCTAAAAGTCGCCCAAGAGATGCCGGTTCAGGGATCACACTTTGAGAACCGCTGCTCTAAGGCCAATGTATTCTTAAAAGTATTTTAAATGCCTTCCTAAATGGATTTTCAGGTCAGTGATCCATCTGAGGATCCTTGACAACACACGTGATAGGCCTTGCCACCAGTTCCCAAAAAAAAAATTACACAAATGCTGAAAAAAAAATGTAAACACTTCATTATAATTTCGGGATTCATTAGGCTTGCAGAAATTCATCCATGAACATCCAGGCTAAAAGAACTCCTGAATCAGAGTCCAAACCAGAATTCGTAAGTGAAATGTAGAATCGCAAAGTACAGGGAAGCAAATTTTATCAGCAAATGCAGAGAAGTTTCACAGCAAGTTGGCTGAATCTTTGTTCTCTAAAACGGGACCACCTGGGTTCAAATCCTGGCTCTGCCATTTGCTAGCCATGTTTCAGTTTCCTCATCCGCAGAAGCAGGTTGATAACAGAGCCTACTTCACAGAGTTTTGTAAGGAATGGATGAGTTCATGCACACACAGTGGATAGAATAGAACCTGGCACATAGAATACATACAGTAATTGTTCCAACTGCTTCAGCTTAGTTGGGTCATATTGATTCAACTTCCTGATATGCTGTGAGCCCTCTCTTCCTATTCCAACATCCATGGTCCTAACCATGTCTTTTCCATATTGCAGTGTCCTTCCACCTGCTCTCTTTATCCTGATTTCTCCCCTCTTCCAATATGTCTTCCATGCAGCATCCAGAGGGAGCTTTCTAAAACCCATCTTGTCTTGTCAAAGTCCCCCATCACTTCCAGGAGAAAGTCTGAGCTCTCGAGCATGGCATGTGGGGTGCCTTGATCTGGGCCCTGCTTGCCTTGGACCTCAGTGCCCCATGCTCTCCTAGTTAGGGTGTCAGTGGGTACTAAGTGTCCCAGGAGTGGGCAGGTTATCCTCTGTTGAAATGTCCTTAAATGTCATAAGCAAATAATACGCAAGAGAAAAGGAAAGCATAGGCTGATTCTAGGTACAACTACACTTTTTTCGTACTGTCTGCCATAACTCATGATGCTTACTCTGTCTCACATGCCCTTCAGCCGTCTTTGAAGCAAACTGCTAAGGTTCCCTGAACCCCAGGCAGAACTGATCTCTCCCTTCTTTGTGAGCCGTGTCAGGCTTTGCATAGTTTCCTCTACACTTTTGTGCACATATATGTTCATGAGTCTTTGGAAGCATTCTCCCAATATCTTCTACAGTACATGTTGCTCTTCTGTAGCACAAGTCCATTTTCCAGGCTTCTCTGCAGATAGAGAAGGGTTCTGAACGCCAGTTATATCCCACCAATGGCCGCACATATGTGAGATTGAAAAGCAGGAAAGAAACAGAGAATCTTGCTGTTTTGGATACTTTCGTCCTGGCAAGCACAGTTGTGGAGACATGAAGTTTTCCTGCATTGTACTCCAGTAATTAGTCAACGGTTTAATGGTTGTCCAGAGTCACTTTTAAAAGCACCACGACTGCTTCCTAATGCTGCCTTTCCTTTTCCCTAGATTGAAAGTGTGCGGTCTGTTACAGATTCTAGAATCTAGACTTCACCGTTCAGCTTGGGTCCTGATTTCCACCTTCCTGATGGGGCGACAGTAGCAGCTCCCTCTGGAAGTTATCACTGGAGCCTAGAACCTACTCTGTCAGAAACATGCAATGATTTTATTAGCATCTGATTCCTACATTAGAATCTTTTCTGCTTGAAATATCTAGAATGGCTTCCATTCCTTGAGTTGAACCCTAAATGATAGGGTCTATCTCCCTCACCCTGCTGAGAGCTGCGATTAGTAGGCTAAGACCATGCCTCTCCTTCATCTTTGCCATGAAAGGCTTCTGGAAAATGAAATTCTTAAGAAGTAGGTGGAGCCACTAACCTGAGTTGAAGAGGGGCTTGCTGGTCAGTGGCTGTGATACGGAACCAGGCTGGAACGCTGGTGCAAAAACCAAGCGGCACTCGGAGATCTTGGTAGATTGGAGATTTATTTAACACCGGTGGGCTCAGAGGAAACTGTTTCTCCAAAGGTCTGAACCCAGAATGCAAGTGGGGAGGGTAATTTATAGCCAACAGCCTCCATATCTGTGGGGGGGTTTCCCCCGCCCACAGCAAACAAAGGAAGAAGAACATGGAGGAGGGGTCTCTAAACTAGAGACCAGAGTCTGTTTTAGCCCCATCGGCCATCTTTGGCATACTTTATTTACTTCTCCAACAGCTGAGGACAGGTCATTGATCTGTGTTCACCAAGTGAGCTTTGAGGGCAAAAGTGCTCTCAGACCAGCCAACCGACAGGAACAACACTACCACCAAAATAACAAAAAGTGGGGATTGAAGAGCGGTGCCAGCTTTGAAACAGGAGACTCAGACTCTGCTCCTCACTGTGGACTGGTACTCTTCTCCACCAAGGCCCTTGGCCCCTCCGGAGACCAATGGGGAGGCCAGGAGAGAATGAAGGGGAAGAGTTTCAGCCAGCTGGCTTATGACTATGCTTCAGAGAAATGTGAAGAGTGGAGAAAACAAGTGCTGGTTGGCATCACCTCGGGGTGTGAGGCACAGCATGGCTGGAGACCAGAGGTGTTGGCCCTGTGAGGCCCAGATGGGTGGAAAGAGGAACATAGTCAATGCAAAAATCTAAAGAGCATACAGTGGGAAACCCATGGGCTTTGGAAATCAGACCGACTCATGATCAAACCCAGGTCTGTTGCTAATTTCTGTGTGACCTGAGACAAATTCTTGACACTCCATGAGCCTCTGTCCCTTCACTCATAAATGGAGATTAAATCGTATCTCAAAGGATCAGCCACCCAGCACAGGGAGGGCCTGGCACGTAGTCAGCTCTCCACAAGACCCCTTCAGATCCTGTTTCCTGACTTGCCTTAAACCCTGCCTGGTATTCTTTCTATTGTTAACACCCTGCTCTGCAAAGTAATTAATTTAGTGTTTTGTTTTGTTTTCTAATCACAGTGCCTGAAGGTAAGGCCCGGAGGTTTGTGAGAAGGGCAGGTTCTCAATCCATTCCTTGTATTTGAAGAGGCTTAGGGCAGGAAATCAGATTCCCGGAAGTTTTTTGATTGAGCAGAGGACAGGGAGGTAGGAGGGAGCCGTTCCAGGAAGACTGCTCTTGCCAGCTGGGGAGAGAGTGCAGAACTTGGCCTTGCCTTCCCTGTGTAATCATGTTGTCCATGCTCATCAGAGGGGCTATTAGCATTTGAGTCTAAGCCAATCTTCCAGTGGCTTCCCGGAGGACTCTGGGTTTCATGCAGTGTCTCCTTCCACGTGCCCTTTGTAATCTGCTGCAGGTTTACTGCTATGAATTCCTCCACCCAAAGGACCAGAAGGTTTCCACTTAAGTGAGGGAGATGGCGATCTCAGATATATCACCAGCCTTTCATCAAGATATGTCACATTTCCTCAGGGCAGAGCATATCAGAAGTTCTTTGGGAAAGGTCTCGGCCCTACAACACTGGGAAGGCCGTCTATCCTTCTGAGGAGTCTGTGATACTCACGTGCTCCTTCCGCGAAGCAAAGTGTTATGTTCATCCAGGACAGATAGGACTATGAGAATAAGCCTCACAGGAACTGATATGGCCCCTGGGAGGGTGATAGTGATGAGCCTCATTTACGTAGACATCAACCACAGGGGAACGCAGACAGATGTCCCTGATAGCTGTTTGAGAGCAGCAATCACAATTAGGAAGGAAACCGCCATGACCGGGCATCCATCATGTACACAGCATCGTGCCCGAGGATTCTGTAGCTCATGCACACTGGGCGTGAAACAGTTAAACCTGTCCTACTCTGGGCTTCTCCAGCCAGCAGGAATATTTGATGTTAGTACACAGGAAGCATGTCCTAGAGTGAATAATTCCTGCACTGCAGGGGAGCCTTTGTGCAGGGTGAGCCCAGCTGGAAGATGCTCTTTTCTTGTCAGACAGCCAGGGGCAATAGCTATTGGCCTCTCTCCTGCCCTGCCCTTCCCCCCACCAAAAGCACAGCACAAGGAGTTTGACTCTCATGGAGACACTCAGAGTATGGAGTAGATATCCACAGAGCTCCTACTGTGCATTGTGCACAATGGAAGAAAACACACCTCCTTATTAGATATTGATGACTCTCTGTATGTAGGAGCCCCTGCACAGGGAAACTGGGATTTCTCTACCATCACTTTAATAAAACAACCCAACCGGAAGGGACCATGTTTTGTCTACCTGTGCAGGATGTAGACAAGGAGGGACTCAGAAAGGCATGAGGGCAGTGTGAAAACAGGATGGCCAAGAAGAGGAATTTCGAGATCAGGGGGTTCCCCACTCCCTGGTGAGGGACTAGGACCACAGCCGGTATTGGGGTGTGATATTATTGAGGTGCGTCGGGTGTGTGTGTATGATATACCTCTTTTGCAAACTGTGTATGTTATGCTTACAGAAGGGAAGAAGAGAGAAAGAAGGAAATAATAAGCAAGATGCCCCTTCAGATATTATTCTACAGGAATATCTGGCATTGAACCTATTCCAATAATTCTTACAATCAAAATTCTCCTAAGTGGTCTCCCTTTTAGGGCACGGCCTTAACAAGGGTTATTCCCATTGTTTCATGCCACTCACTTAAGAAGAGTTTTATTTATTCTTTGTAGAGACACCAGGAGATGGGCTCACTAGGCTCATTTTACAGACAAATGAACTAAAGTGCAAGGTGTTAATTGAATTTCCCAAGGCGACCTAACGTACCAAGTAGCAGAGCTAAAACGCAAGTTCAAGTTCACATATACCTGATTATTTCCAAACTTGTGTCCTATCTACTAAACTATGTTGATCTCCTTGATCTGTGTTCTGATTTGTAGAATGTCTTCTCAGAGAAAAAGGAAGCTGACTCTAGAGGGAAGAAGTAAGACAACACACACACACACACACACACACACACACACTAAACACAAAGGATTCAATAACAATAAAAGGGACAAAATATTTGTCAATACAGGCATTTTAACAGAGAGGAGATAGAGATGGCAAATAAGTACATCATTAGTTATTGGTTGACACCAGTTTGGGGTGCCTGGTTGGCTCAGTCGGTTGGGCATCTGACTTCGGCTCTGGTCATGATCTCATGGTTCGTGGCTCAATGCCCGAGTCAGGCTCTGTACTGACAGCTCAAAGCCTGGAGCTTGCATTGGATCCTGTGTCTCCCTCTCTCTGTGCCCCTCCCCTGCTTGTACTGTGTCTCTCTCTGTCTCTCAAAAATAAATAAACATTAAAAAAAAATTATCTAAAAAAACCACACCTGTGAAACGTACCATGAGAAACTTCTGCATGACAACTAGCATGGCTACAGGTAAAAAGATTGATGATATCAAGTGTTGGTGAGCATATAGAGGAACCGGAACTCCCAAATATTGCTGGGGAGAATGTAGAATGGTACAGACACTTTGGAAAAGTGCTAGACGGTGTCTTAAAATGTTAAACGCACACCTATGTATCACCCAGGCTTTGCACACCAAGAAATTTATTTATTTATTTATTTATTTATTTATTTATTTAATATATGAAATTTATTGTCAAATTGGTTTCCATACAACACCCAGTGCTCATCCCAAAAGGTGCCCTCCTCAATACCCATCACCCACCCTCTCCTCCCTCCCACCCCCCATCAACCCTCAGTTTGCTCTCAGTTCTCAACAGTCTCTTATGCTTTGGCTCTCTCCCACTCTAACCTCTTTTTTTTTTTTTCCTTCCCCTCCCCCATGGGTTCCTGTTAAGTTTCTCAGGATCCACATAAGAGTGAAACCATATGGTATCTGTCTTTCTCTGTATGGCTTATTTCACTTAGCATCACACTCTCCAGTTCCATCCACGTTGCCACAAAGGGCCATATTTCATTCTTTCTCATTGCCATGTAGTACTCCATTGTGTATATAAACCACAATCCAAGAAATTTACTTAAATGAAAGTGTGTGTCCACATAAAGATTTGTACATGAGTACTCATAGTAGCTATACTTGTGCTGCTTTGTGTACTGTTACAGATAGCAGCATCCATACGAGGAAATACTAGTTAGAAACTAAAAAGAACAAACGATGGATGTACTCTAAATCATGAATCTCAAAATAATTATGCTGAATGAAAGAAGGCAGACAGAAAAAGAGTACATACTGTAGAATTCCGATGGCATACAATTCTAGAAAGTGCACACTGTTCCATGATGACAGAAAGCATATCAGTGGTTGCCTGGGGATGAGGAAGGGAGGGGGAAGAAACAGATTACAAAGAGATATGAGAAAAACTGGAGGAGGGAACGATGAATATGTTTCTTATTTGAACTGGAGTGATGTTTTCATGAGGATAAACATATATCAAAACCCATCAATTTGTACTAGTTATTGTATGCCAGTTGCACCTCAAAAAAATTGGTAGCAATAGGCTGCTGGGAAGATGGAGGAGGAGGAGGAGGAAGAAAGCAAAATCCCGCGAGATAAGTGACCTAAAAATAAATGCAATGTCATGGTCAAGACCTCAGGCCACAGGTTCAAATCTCAGCTCCACTTTAGACAACTGTTGTTTAACTGTCCCTCTAAAATGCAGATAATAATAGTACCTTCTTCGTAGGATAGCTGAGACACTCAAATGAGCCATGCACATAAAGTCCCAGACCAGTGCCTGGCATTTACTGAGGATTTAATAGGCATCAGCTATTATTGTTGCAGAAATCATCTCGTTTCATCGAAAGTCAACCCTTTTCCAAAGCGTTTCCAAAAAAGACCCTTTTCCCACCTTTTCTCCAATAGAAAACTTAAAGCCCCATCCAGCTGATGAATTCAGGGCCAGTGATTTCCAAGCTCAGCTCTTCTGGTGAATGGCGATTCCTCCTCTTGAGGGCTCCTTGAGAGTTTGCAAGCTAAAAGCTAAATAATGGACTTAATTGCCAGATAAAATCATTACTCAAGGGTCAGGGAAATAAAGGATAACAAGACTCCCTTAGTGAGGGTTCGGGAGGAGACAGGACACTGAGTCACGGAGCTAGAGCATCATCTGGATTCTGTCGGGTCGTGCTCTCTCAGGGGTATCTGTTTGTTCCTTACCCACCCTGCTAGCTGCCCTGGGTTCCACCAAGTAGGCCAGTGTTAATAAGGGCCAGACTTGAGAGGGGAGTTGAGGGGTTCCATTATAGGGGACTGTACCACCTTGATAGTTCATTTTTGTTTGAGTCATGAACATGGACTCAAGGTTGCTTTCAGGGTTGAACACAGGCCTGTATACTAGGCTTGAGCATTTCTTACAGTACAACGTTTTATGTATTTTTAAAGTTTATTTATTTGTCTCGAGAGAGAGAGAGAGTATGTGCCAGCAGGGGAAGGGGAGAGAGAGAGAATCCCAAGCAGAACCCTACTGACATGGGGCTTGAACTCACGAGCTGTGAGATCATGACCTGAGCCGAAATCAAGAGTGGGGTGTTCAACTGACTAAACCACCCAGGCGCCTCCCTCCAGTACAACTTTAGGTCCTTCCTTAGCCCAGCCTATTAACTGCACAGGGTTACAGCAGGGAGGATGCAGGAGAGACTCAGTTTGCTGATACTCAACGCTAGAAATCTTGCCAAAATTTCATTTTGAATTTGGACCGCACTTCGGTAGCATCAGTTTCTTAATACCAAACTTGGGGACTCTGCACATATCTCCAATCTATGTCTATTGGCCTCTGCCTTGGAGTTCGAAGAATAATAAGCTGGAGCCATGAGGCAAGGTTCACTTTTTCCTACCATTGTGGCTCCTCTCTCCACTCCACGACCCACCCAAATGTGCATTTCCCACTTTCCCAGACAGAACTGCACAGCAGAGCAGCTCAGAAGCATCTGGGGCATCAGGCCTCCTGGATTCTTCTAAATCCTCCCAGTTCCCAGTAGGCTGGCTGGTGCACCAATTTAAGGCTGTATTCTTAAGGTGCTTGATTATCTGATTCAACAGTTTCAAATTGCCAACCACAGGTAGAAAGAAATTAATTCTCCAGAGTCGTAAACCTACCCGGTTCTTCTCTCTCTGCTATCAGATGGGCCCAAGTCACTAACTTACTAGAAGAAGGAGCCACATGTAACAATGATTTGACATTTCTCCACCAGCTCACCTACAGTTCCCAGTTTGTGGGCAATGGTCTGAGTTCTAGCAGATAACTGGTAATCTTTTAACCAACGGATTTTCTTAGCAAGGATTGCTCAGATCCCAGCCCCATTTGGCAGAGTCCTTACAACTCCCTGTATCCTGACTCAGTTGTAACGTTCCACTCTGAGTACCTATTCCTGCACCAGTCAGCACTCTTTTGGTTAGAAGTGACAAAGATTCATCTCAGATAAGCTGAGGCAAAGGGAGGCTTCTTAAAGGATGTGGGAAATGACACGCAGTTGAAGGGGAAGAGTGTAAGGCTTCTGAGTGCAGTGACTTGGCTGGCTTTGTCCACGGCTCTAGGCCCAATGCACAGAGCAGAGCTTGCTGAATGTTACAGGCTTGCCGTCTGGCCTTGATACGAGCTGAAATCGGCCCTTAATTAATGTCTCAGGAAGAGAGAAGAGAGGGCAGTTTGTAACACACAGCTTGGGGCTGTCTCCCCAACCTGTTTATTTGTCAGAACCTCCCTGCCCCATCGTGGTGTCCAGGGACTGTCCCCAGGAAGCCCAGTTCTTACACAGCCATCCTTCCTCCTAGGAAGGGTTGAATGTTGCAGCACTGGCCACAGATCTGCATGTGGCCTGTCACACCCACTGTCTGGCAAATCCCGCCCTGAGATACAGTTTCTCTTCTGGTGGTTGAACTGGTTACATGTAAACATAGATGCTGATGGAGGCTGTTTTTCAAACAGTGTGTGTGGTGGGGGTGGGAGAAAGTAGAGGCAGAGGGGAGACAGAAAGAAAGGGGAGGAGGTGGGGAAGGAGATGGGAAGGGAGGGGTTATGGAGAGAGCAGATATTATGAAACAGAGAGACAAATGATTTAAAGGTCCCGGTCTCAGACCATTGCCACGATCAGCAGAATCCCTGTACTTGGGTTCCTTGAAATACTCCTTATTCCTGTAAAACTTGGCCCTCATTCATATAAGCTAGCTCAAGTTCTTTTCTGACACTTTTCTGACCAACTGGTATCTCCCACCGATAAAAATATGAACACTGAGAATTCTAGAAGCGCACAGATTTATTTGCCCGTCAGTGAGAAGATACACAAGTGCCATGGTTTTTATTACCCCCTTGATCCTGAAAAGTGCAGCATATCATATCAGACACAAATGATTTTCGCTGCAGATCACAGAATACAACTAATAAAAGCTTAAGAAACCAAGGCATTTTGCTATTGAACTTAGCTAGGAGAGGGGAGGCAGGCAGCTCCTGGGTCTGCTGCAAGTGTTACTAAGCACTCTGCCACCCTCAGCCTCCTGGTTTTCTCTTTGCGCTTGTGATCGTAAAAGGCCACCATAGCTCTGGGCATCCTGGCCACTCAATGGCAAACCCCAAGAGACATATTTGCCCCCCTGCCCCCCACCCCTCGCATTGTATCACAGGCCTGATATGTTCCTGACCCACCCCCAGACTCCTTCAGAGCCCTTTCTATAAGAGGAGCCCAGGATGCAGGTGAAAGTCTGGGACTAGAATTTGAGCCCTTGTTTTTCCGACTCATGGTTTTCCTTTAGAAGAGTCACTGAAGCTTTCTGCATCTTGATTTCCAACAAAAAGGAAAACAGTTATCCTTGGTGGTTGTAAAAGCAAATGAGATTATATATGAAAGCGCATCCAGTTTAATACCTTGGAACGTACAAGTTTCTCAAACAATGAGTCTTTATTCCTTTCTTCCTTCCTGCCTCCTAGTTCCCATAGTGGAGAAAGCACAAGGGCCAGCTCAGAAAAATCACGGGCACTGACATCAGACGGATTTTACTTCAAATCCTGGTTCTGCCATTTATCAGCTATCTGACTTGGGCAAATTATTTCCCCTTGTTCACTGGCAAATATTTACTGGGCACCTACTACATGCCATGCACTGTTCTGCCTGCTGGGGATATGGGAATGAATAAGAGAGACATAGGTCCTGCCCTTTAAAGCTTATATTCTAGTTTGCTCACTTATTAAGTAAAAATAATAATACTTTACATTCTATTAGTCCTATAAATGAAACAATTCACTAACTGCGAATGGTGGACACTCAATAAATGCTGATTCTCTTCCCTCCTTCCCTTTCTTAGGCATTATAGGATGCTGGAAAAGGCATTGGGTTGGATGTTAGAACCCTGGCATTCTATCCTGGCCCTGCTGTTAATAACTAGCTGTGTGATCTTAGGCAAATGCCTTAACCTCTCTGGGTCTCAATTCCCTCCTCTATAAAATAAGAGTACTGTATGAAATGAATAGTAAGACACTTTTTCTTTGCATAAGTGTCTGTATTTCTCAAAAGCAATCATTCATCATCATATATTGTGTCAGGGTGGGCATATTAGACAGTGCAATGATTTAAAAACAAGTCTATAACTAACATTAATCAAGGACTTACTAGGTCCAAGCCCTGTGCTACATCTCTTTGCATTTTGCTTTAATCCCACAGTGACTTTATGAGACAAGTATCATTATCTTCATTTTCTGTGAGGGATCTGAGCTTCAGGGGAGTGAATTTGATCAAAGTTAGTTACTCAGAGGCAAGAGTGATATTGGTACCCACACCTGTTTGAGTCTAAAAGCCATTAGCGTTGCCCTCCATTGCTGCTGTGTGACTGTTAAGAGGTTATTGTGAGACCAATGGAACCTTGTTAGTGACTCCATAAATGAATTAGTATGCCATGTCAGGAAGGAGTGCCTCCTGCATGGTTGGTCCAGGGCAAGATGCAGACCCTAAGTCTGGCCCCCTTCTGCATCCCAGTTCTTGTTCCTGCCTCCCCCACAGCTGCCTCTCCCTAACTCCATTTCTGTGGATGAGTCCATGTGATGGACGGGAAACCAAACATTATTGTTCAGGAATGATGTTTTTCAAATTGGACATCTGCTGCTTGTTTATATGGGATTTTGGCAAGGGTTTCAGTTTGTCATGGTGGTCAGACCTAGAGGAAATAATTAGGTGGTCATGGCAACCAGCATCCCAGGCGCACCACAGTGGTGCTGAGGAGGGAGCACTGAATGGCATCCAGACATCCACTGTGCCATGAACCCTCTGGCCTTGGGTTCCTAAGAAGGGCCTCTGCTCCCTCAGTTCTAAAATTCTCTCAACAAGAGAATGAAATACTCAATGCCATACTGAAAAATCTAGGTCCTGAGATCCAAAGAGTACCTGGAGGGGTGGCACAGAGACCAAAATTCATACAAAGCTGAGAAAGACCAAGGGGGGGTGCACACGTTCACAAGTGAA
Source organism: Herpailurus yagouaroundi (assembly GCF_014898765.1). Classification (NCBI taxonomy): domain Eukaryota; kingdom Metazoa; phylum Chordata; class Mammalia; order Carnivora; family Felidae; genus Herpailurus; species Herpailurus yagouaroundi. The sequence continues at coordinate 48,343,745 of NW_024412388.1, forward strand.
CCCTTCACTGCATCCCAGGAATGGTGCCTTGTGCTTGATGTCATTCCCTCAGTTAAATCCTCACAATGACCTTCTTTGGACAGAAGAAGAAACGGAAGCTTGGGAACACGAAATGACTTGCCTAAGATCACGTGGCTATTTGGTAAAGGAATGAGAACTGGCAACTTGGTCTAGCTGGCCCTAGAGCTTTGTTACAACATCCGTACTCAGCTGCTATCAGAACCCTTTCTAAGATTGCTCTCTGCTAGAAGTGGTGTGGGGGCTGCATGGGAAGTAAGATGACACCAGTCCTGAAGGCCATGTCATTGGCTGATGTCCTCTCCCCTATGTTGTCTAACTTGTCCTCTCCCCTACCTTGCCCTCTGAGGTAGACCTAACCGATCCTAGCATGGCTACACATCTTTCCTCACCCCAGGTATTTTAGAACAACCTTCTCTCTACTGTATTTCTGTGGAGCCCTAGGTGAGTCTGAGTTCAACTCTGTCTTTCTTTGCCTTACTAAAAAAATGGCAGAAAGTGCAAGATGCTCTCCAATTCCTGGATCATGTATCTTCCCTCTGACTCAGAAGTTGGACTGCTTGTTGTCTTGTAGATCTTTGAAGTTTTCTGCTCCCCATGGGCATGTTCAGAAAAATCTCAGTCTGCAGTGATTTTTTTCTTCCCTTTTCCCCATTCTTGTAATTCTTACAGAGTCTCGTGAGATTATTATACACCTCTGTTTGGTGAGGCAAGTTATCTGGCACTTGATGCCCAGGAGGCTCTAGGAATAGAAAATGCAGGAATGAGAGGATCTGCCTATCAGTCCCCTTTCTGCCACTAACTAGCCCTGTGACCTCGGGGAAGTCACTAGAATTTTTACATGTGTGAAATAAGAGGTCAAACTACTATTGAAATGTCTTTCAATGCAAAGATTTGGTAATTCAAGTCTTCCTTCTAGTAAACCAAATTTCCATTTCCATTGGAAAACTAAGATTGTTCAATCTGCTGGTTGCTTCAGAGTAAACAGTGTTACCTCTCAAATTGATGCAAATTCACAGATCTCTCACCGTGGGCTCTTAATTTTTCCAGCTCACGTTTCCTGGATTCCAAGGAGGTAATCTCTGGTTTTTAGAGAGTTGTCTTTCTATCTTTCCTGTTGGGTAGAACGGTGGGTAAGGGACAAGTAGAGATGGTGATGATACCAATGAAGAAAGTACACAAGTTAAATGATACCTTCATGAAATTAAAGGCAAGGTTGCCTGGGTCATACTGCCCTCATTATTACTACATTTCATTGTGCTTTGGCCACACTGGATGATGGTAGGAGAGGAAGAACACAGCCTTGGATCTAACTCTATCATGTAAGTAGCTGCATAATCTTGGGCAAGTCATGGAACCCCTCCAAGCATCAGTGTCTTCTTCTATTAAATGTGGATACCTGTACCTTGAGAATTATTGTGAGGATCAGTGGAGAGATAGATAAAACCCTGCAGCTTTGAAATTTAGAGATACATATTGATATATTTACAGATAAATTGACATGATGTCTGGAATTTGCTTCCAAATAACTGGGGGTGATGGTCAACTGAGTTTTCACAAGGGAGCCAAGAAAATTCGACAGTCATTTCATTATTCTTTTCAACAAACGGTGCTGGGACAATTGAGTATTCACATGCAAAAGAATGAAGTGGGACCCCTATCATACCATCTATAAAAATTAACTCACAATGGATCAAACACCTAAATGTAAGCACTATAAAATAAAACTCTGAAGAATGCATTGGTATAAACCTTTGTGATCTTGAATGAGGCGTCTGTTTCTTAGCTATGATCCACAAATACAGACAGCAAGAGAAAAAATGGATAGCTTGGACTTCTCTAGAATTAAAACATTTGTGCTTCAAAGGACACCACCCAGAAAGAGAAAAGACAACCTGTAGAGTGAGAGAAAATATTTACAAATTATAGGTCTGATAAGGGACTTATATATTAAATATATAAAGAACTTTTAAGTCCCAATAATAAAAAGACAAATAACCCAATTAAATATGGGCAAATGATCTGAATAGATATTTTTCTTAAAAAAAAAGGTCTACAAATGACTGATAAGCACATGAGAAAATGCTCAACATCCTTAGCCATCAGGGAGATGCAAATCAAAAAGACAAGGGCACAGAATTATTATCAGAGAAGTGTAAATAATAGTCTGTATTATACTACAATGATGAATATATATCATTAGAATTTTCTGAATGCAGAGAATGTACAATACCAAGAGTAAAAGCTAATGTAAACTGTGGACTTTGGAGGATTATTATATGTCAATACAGGTTCATCAGTTGTAACAAATGCACAGCTCCGGTGAAGGATGTTGATAACAGCGATGCTATGTGTGTGTGGCACAGAGAGTATATAAGAAATTATACCTTCCTCTCAATTTTGATAACCTAAAAATACACTAAAAATAAAAGCCGAGGGGTGCCTGAATGGCTCAGTCAGTTCAGCATCTGACTCTTGATTTTGGCTCACGTCATGATCCCAGGGTCGCGGGATCAAGCCCCATGTCCAGCTCTGCACTGACAGCGTGACGCCTACTTGGGATTCTCTCTCTCCCTCACTCTCAGAGAGGGAGTCTCAGAGTCTCAGAGTCTCAGAGAGACTCTCTGTCTCTCCCCCACTCGTGCTCTCTCTCTCTTTCTCAAAAGAGATTTAAAAAATTTCTTTAAGTTTAAAAAAGACAAAGATAAAAGCCCTAATAAACTGAAAGAATTAAGAAATTAAAAACAAAAAATAAATAAGAAAAAGTGGGGGGGGGGACATGTGGAGAAATTGGCATCCTTCTACTCTGCTAGTGGGAATGTAAAATGGTGCAGCTACCATGACAACCAGTCCGGCAGTTTCTCAAAAGTTTAACTATAGAGTTATCGCATGACCCAGAGTGCCTCTCCTAGGTGTATACCAAAGATAAACGAAAACATACGTCTAGTCGTACACGAATGTTCTTGTACACAAATGCTCATAGTAGCATTATTAATAATAGCTAAAAGGGGGAACTCAAATATCCATCACCTGATGAATGGACAATGTAGCATATGCATACAGTAGAGTATAATTGGGCACTAAAAGGAAATGAAATACTGATATATGCTACAAGACAGATGAACCCTGAAAACATCATGCCAAGTAAAAGAAGCCAGTCACAAAAAATGACATATTGTATGATTCCATTTATATGAAATGTCCATTTAACAGGCAAATCTATAGGAACAGAAAGCAGATTCATGGTTGCTTTGGGCTGGGGGTTCGGGATGCAGAGACAGGGGGTGATACCTGAAGAGTGTAGGTTTCTTTTGGGGGTGATGAAATGCCCTAAAACTGATCATGGCGATGGTTGCACAACTCCATGAATTTACGAAAAACCATCGTGTGGTACACTTTAAGTAGTTGAATTGTATGGTGCATGAGTTATTTGAAAAAACGATCATGTGGGCTGGGGGTGTTGGGGAAGAGTGAGAGAAAAAAATAGAGGAAACAAGGTGCACGGCCAGGATTTGATCACGGTCAAGCTGGTTAATAGGTACGTGTGAGTTCATTACGTGATGCTCCCTACTTTTGTCTATGTTTGAAATTTTCTGCAATAAAAATAAATTTAAGAAGTAAATAAATCAGCAAGACATATCATACTGGCAACAAATGGCACTATTATCATTATTATTAGTAGTAGCAGTAGTAATACCATCATCATCATCGATCATACAGCCACCCACCGAATTTAAGAATTTAAGCATATACCCCTAAATAACCCATTGAACCTCTGACGGTTTTCCTTTAATTTGCCTAAATCAGTATTTTTCTTTGCATCCTGGCTCCATGGGGACAGAAGAATCACTGGTCACAGACATGAAACTGACCTGTAACCCCTGACTCATCCCCTTCTTCCTCTCCTCACGGCCAGTCACTCACTCTTGCCAATTTTCCTTCCAAATAACTTTATCTTTACCCATCCTTCATACCCATTGCCACCTACCTAGACTAGGGCTTGGCAAATTATAGCAAGGCTACGACAACAGCTGGTCCTCCCACAGCCTCTCCTCATTCCCTCTCCTGAGTCTTACACCCAACCATCCTACACACCACCAGCAGACTCTTTGCATGTCTGTCCTTACATTTCCTTCTCCCCTGCTCAAAAATTTATAGGCTGTCTATTTCTTATGGCATAAACTCTTAATTTTTCTATCTGGATTCCTATCATCTGATGCCACCCTGTGAATCCAAACTTGTTTCTCACCATTTTATAATTTGTACCCATTGCTCTGACCTAGCATTTCCATCTGCTGTGTCCATGCAGGAATACATGTGCTTCAAGTGAGGTGAATCGTTTTTTGGTTTTTTTTTTTGAGTGAGAGAGAGAGCAAGCAGGGGTGGGACAGAAGGAGATGGGAGGGAGAGAGTCCCAAGCAAGCCCCATGCTGTCAGTGCAGAACCTCACAGTTTGTCAGATCATGACCTGAGCTGAAACCAAGAGTCAGATGCTTAACCCACTGAGCCACCCAGGCGCCCCAAGTGAGGTGAATTGTAATTAATTTTATACAATCATGTTATTCCATTTTTCTTCCTAGTGACCAATTTAGGAATAAGCAGATGATGAAATGCTAAACAGTAACACACGAGAGGAGATCTACTGAGGAGTGTACTTCTTGGGAAAAAAGTATCTCTTATCAAAAGACATGAAAGGGGGAACCTGGCTGGCTCATTCGATTAAGCATCTGACTCTTGATTTCAGCTCAGGTCATGATCTCACATTTCGTGAGTTTCAGCCCCATGTCTGGCTCTGTGCTGGGCATGGAGTCTGCTTGGGATGCTCTCTCCCTCTCTCTCTGCCCCTCCCCCTCTCTCATATGTGCACGCATGGCCTCTCTCTCTCAAAAAAAAAAAAAAAAAAGACAAAAGACATGGAAGAAGAGTCGGCCTTTCCTTCTTCCTCCACTCCAGACATCTGGGCATTGAGGAACAAAATGTAACGTCTGGAATCACTGTGGCCCTCTTATGATCACGAAGAGAAAGCCAAGAGAATGAGAGAGATGTCTTTGAGCTGGATCCACAAAGCCATCGAACTGCTAAGTCAAACCAGTCCCAGAACTGAGCTATTTCTGCACATCTCTTACGTGAAATGATAGATGTCTATATTGAAATCTTAAAACTTTGTGGGCCATCTCATTCTAGAGCCTCTCTGACTTGGCTAGAAGTCAGCCAGACTCTGACTTCTGAGTTTCTTTCTGCCGCTTATTAGCTCTATGAATTTGGCAAGTTAGACACCTTCCATACACTCAGTGCTTTTCAAATTTAGGCTGCCTCAGAATCATCAGGAGAGTTTTTTGAAACCTGGATTCCTGAACACCACCCCACAGAGATTCTTATTCACTAGTTTTGTGGTAGAGCTGGAGAATCTCTGTTGCTAACAAGTTTCCAGGGAATTGCTTGGAAGACCACACTTGGAGTAACAGTGTCCCAGACTCTCAGTTTCCCCATCCGTAAAATGGACATGAGAGCATTCCTTAGTAGGTTTTATGAGAATTAAACATGGTAATACAGATACAGTGGTTGGCACGGTGCCTGGCCCAGAATTATGGCCCAGAGATGGTCGCTATTCTTATTAACTTGGGAAAACGTTACTCTTACAGTTGAGGGCTTCGTTTGTACAAATTCCAGGTACAGACTCATTCCTCCGGAGTTCTGGGGCCTTGTGTAGCCAGCTTTCCCAGACAAAAGAGCCAAAAGCAACCTGTTGACTGGAGATATTAACTAGGTGACGGTGGGGGGGTGGTGACTTGAGTGATTTGCTGGGATTATTGAACATCGTCCGAAATACTGCTGGATGGAGAAGCAGACAGGAGGAAAAATGGCCTTCACTTATCAGCCCTCCATTAAGATGGTTTGTAGCGTGTCTCAGCATTGTCCAAATGATTAAAGAGGTGAGACCTTGTGGGGGTGGGGGTGGGAAGGAGACTGCCCGGCTGCCTTTAAAGGACGGAAGGCAATAAAAGATTAGTTATTAAATAAATGAAGTTCAGGAAATGATCCAATGTCTTGGGAGTGTTCAATCACAGGAGACAAGAAGCTTCTAACCTTGTAGAGTCAAAAGAAAATTCACAGAAAAAAAAAAGAAAGAAAGAAAGAAAAAGAAAATTCACAGAGACACATACAGCCCCCAGCATGCCACTCTCTTGCTGTTGCTTGGGGTAAGGAGAAATTAAGAAGACCCAGAAAGCTGGAGTTTTAAAAATTGCCATGAATTCCTTTCCTAGAATTCCCAATAGATCTTGTCTTTCCCAGCAGTAAAGGAATGTGTCTGTTACTATTGTTGCTGATATGAAGCATACGCACAGCCATTTATTTAGTGCTTAATATATGCCAGACCCCACGCTAAGCATTTACCTACACTGTTTCATTTAATCTCTTTAACAAATCAATGGTGTAGATTCTATTTTTATGTCTTTTATAGATGAGTAAACAGGTTCCGAACAGTGAAGTGTAAACAGGTTCCGAACATATGACCAGCAAAAGTGATTTTAACCTGGGCCCAAATGGCATTTTAACTTTTCAAATAATATATATCTCTCTTTCTCCCTTCTTCCCAGAAGGGGAGGCGGGTATTCATAGTCCTGTTTTAGAGATAGGGGTCTGGAAATTTGGAGCACTTCTGTGACATGTCCAGATGTCACCAAGGGTATGAAGTTGTAAAACCAAAGGAGTACTCTCTCTGCTATATCACACTGCCTTTGGGAATCACTGGGAATTGTTTCTTAAAGGTAATTTACATGATATTTACATCTCTATTTCCTTTCTCATCCATAAATGACACAAAAGAGTTTCCCAAATCTTTTCTCACATAACTTTTTTATAAGTAGAGTTCACCTTCATTTTGATTTCTCTTCCCTCTCATTTCTATTTCCGTCTCCTCCAATTTCCAGAGTAGGTACTGGAAATTTCCAGTTTCCAGAGTAAGTTCCTCCCTACACAGCTTTCCTTCAGACTTGGCTGTGAATTTCTACAGCCCTAGAGAGCCTGAAGGACTAAGACATAGGTCTTCTTTTTTGTCCGCACCTACTTTTAATTAGCCTGTGACTCGCAAAAGGTCAGATATTATTATCTTCATTTTAACGATGAGGAAATGGAGTCAGCAGAAAGGTTAAAAAACATGTCCAGATTCAGGGGTTTAGTCCATGTTCTTTCTCGTTTTTAAAGCCTGCATTCTTTATAAGGCTTTATTTTGAGTTGGCCAGATACCTGACCTTGAGAAGAGTCATAATCTGCCTGGGATCTACTTAAGACCTAGTTGATTCTTAAGCAAATTTCTTACCTTCTCTGGTCTCAGTTTCCTCTTTTGTATAAAGGTATTTCTGTCAAGTTTGGCAATAACATGTGAAATGCTTGCTACTGCATCTATAGTGGAAGACATCAGTAAAAGTAAATTATATATATAAACTTCTAAAAGTTTTACAGTTTTAGCTGTTAGATTTAGATCTTTGATCCATTTTGAGTTAATTTTTGTATATGATGTAAAGGTAAGGATCTATTTGGGGTCGGCGGGGGGGATGGATATCCAATTTTCCAAACACTTTTTGTTAAAAAAAACTGTCCTTTATCCCATTGAATGGTCTTGGCACTCTTGTTGAAAATCATTTTCTGTTTTTATGTATAAAAATTTTTAATGTCTATTTATTTTTGAGAGAGACAGAGAGACAGAGTGCAAGTGGGGGAGGCACAGAGAGAAGTGAGAGATACAGAATCTGAAGCAGGCTCCATCCAGGTTCATAGCTGTCAGCACAGAGCCTGATGTGGGGCTCAAATTCACGAACCATGAAATCACAACCTGAGCCAAAGTTGGACGCTTAACCAACTGAGCCACCCACAGGCCCAAAAATCATTTTCCATATATGTGAGGGTTTATTACTATATCAATGTTCAATTGATCTACATGTCTGTCTTTATGCCAATACCTCGTTTTGATTACCATAACTATGAGATAAGTTTTGAAATAAGGAGACCTCTAATTTTGCTCTTCTTTTTTTTTTTTAGATTGTTTTGGCTATTCTAGGTCCCTTGAGACTTCATATGACTTTTAGAATGGGTTTTTCTATTTCTGAAGAGAATATCATTGGGATTTTAAAAGGAACTGCATTGAATATGTACATGCCTTTGGGTGGTATTGGCATTTTAGCAATAAGTCTTCCTCCCCATGAGCACAGGATATCTTTCCAGTATTTGTGTCTGCTTTAATTTAATTTTTAATTTAATTCCTTAATTTCTTTCACCAATATTTTGTAGTTTTCAGTACACAATTCTTTTGCTGCCTTGATTAAATTTATTCCTAAGTCTTTTATTATTTTTCAGGCTACTGTTTTCTTAATTTTCTTTTCAGATTATTCATTGTTAATGTATAGAAATGCAACTGATATTTTGCATGTTGATTTTGCATCCTGCTGAGTCGTTTACCAGCTCTCATAGGGTTTTTGTGGAATCTTTAGGATTTTCTCCATATAGAATTATGTCATCGGCGAACAGAGACAATTTTACATCTTGCTTTCCAATTTGGATGCTTTTTATTTCTTTTTCTTGATTAATTACTCTGGTTAGGACTTCCACTATTATGTTAAATAGAAAGCAGGTTAAAGCAGGCGTGCATGCCCTGATCATAGAGGAAAAGCTTTCAATCTTTCACCACTGAATATGATGTTAGCTGTAGGTTTTCATACATGTTCTTTATTATGTAAAGTAGTTTCCTTCCAGTTGTAATTTTTTGAGTGCAGATTTACACTTTTTAAAGACACTTCAGCAGCTAAGTAGAGAATGGACTGGTGGGGATGAGCTAGACCCTCTTGGAAGCTATTATAGTGGTTGAAGCAAAAATTGATGTAGTCCTGAATTAGGGAATTATCAGAACGCATGACAGGGAGAAAAGTTAGAAGAAACTTTTTGGCAATAATATTAGTAAATCTTAGTGATTGATTTAATATGTTAGGAAGGGAAGGGTCAGGGATGCTTCCCAGTTTTCTGATTGGGGACATAAGACAAAGAGAACCCTGGCGAGGGATAGTTTTGTGACGATGAATTAGTTGAAGAGGACGTGTGCAGGGCTAGGTAGTTACATAGAAGAGTCAGAAACTTGAAGAGAAAGGTATAAACTAGAGATGGAAGATTTAAAATATTTCCAACCAAGGTGGTGGTCAAAACCATGTATATGGATAAGTTGAACAAGGGTTACAAAAACATACGCTTGGAGGGGCCAGGCAGGTACCAATCATTGCATGGGACTTGACGCAGTACTCTAGGGGAACCCCAGGGCCTGGGGCAACTGACCATGCCTGCCCTGCTTAAAGGCTTTCCAATGGAATCAGTCGAGCAAAGACTGCTGGTTTGTGTGTAGACCCTCTCCTGTCCCATTGTTCTTGCTCATAAACTTAAAGGAGTAAGTCCATCATCTTAATGGAATTTCAGGGAGTGTGGCTCACCCGTGGGGAAGCAATTAGAGTCAAGAGAAGCCCCTTGCCTTCCCCCTAGCACACTTGACATCATTCCACAGAGGCAGATGTGGCTCCAGCTGCAATTGGCTCTGTTCTTTGTTGTGTTTCTTATCAGCATTACTCAGAGCAGTGGCTGCCGAGAGCTCAAATTTAGGAGCCTAGGGGTCCTTAATATGAGACAGCCAAGACATCTCAAGACCAAGGCCAGCAGAGCTGGCTCCTGTTTCAGGGCCTGGAAGCACAGTTCTTCAAAATGTCAACATAGTAATGACCTGCTGAAGGCTTGGCTTCCTATGCAGGGAATATTTGGAAAGGGAAGGTTATTTTTGTTGTTGTTTTTATACATAAATAACACAATCTAACTTTTCAGCACTGCAGAGAGGTCTGGATAGTCAGAATAGGAAGAGAACCCCCCACCTACTGGGGTGGGTTTCTGAAGCCAGGGCTTACACGAGCCTGAAGCTCCAAGGGGACTTGGGCCGAGCAGCCAGAGGTCAGCATCTCTGTTCCTGTTTTTCCTACGAATGGCAGGCCAACTAGGGCAGGCAATTGAGATAACTGGGCCTGGGTTACTGAAGCTGTTTGTGTGAAATGCTGGATTGAACAAACTTAGCAAGTCTGTGATTTTCACTTTTTGATGGCTATGTGGACCAGGATGGAGATTTTAGGAAGTTCTTTCCAGCGGCAGAAATATCAACTCCATTTAGCAATCCGCAAGCAAACACACATATCCTTCAAAACCTGGCTTAGATGTTACCTTTTGCATCCAGACCTTTGCCTGCCTCATTCCTTTGGGTATCCATAACATTTACTTCTGTTATGAACCAAAATAGACCACACTTTGGACTTCTCAAAGGCAGGAGAGGTATTTTCTACTTCTTCATTTATAAGATTCAGGGCCAACCAATGTGCCTCACACACACTCAGCATTTGAATGAATTAACGCATGGCTTTATTATTCTATTAAGCCACTGTTCCTTCCTTACACTGCTTACTTCATGTGGCTTCTATATACCTTCTCTTTGTTTTAGTAATCAAATTAGTTTCCAGGGACTGTCATAAAAAAGCACCACATGCTGGGTAGCTTGAACAACAGGAGTGTATTTTCTGTACAATTCTGGAGGCTAGAAGTATAAGACCAAGCTGTCACAGGATTGGTTCCTTTGGAGGGTTGTGAGGAAAACTTTCATGCCTCCCTCTTATCTCCTAGGGGTTTGCTGGCAATTTTTGAGTGTTCCTTGTCTTGTAGACACATTGCCCCAATCTCCGTCTTCATGCTCACATGGCATTCTCCCTGCGTGCATATCTAAATTTCCCCTTTTAATAAAGACACCAATCATATTGGATTCAGGGCCCACTCTACTCCAATATGACCTCATCTTAATTAATTTTATCCGCACTGACCTCATTTCCAAATAAGACTATGTTCTGAGATATTGGAGGTTAGGATTTCAAATTATGAATTTGGGGAAGACACACTTCAACTTGTAACCGAAATGTTTTACGACGAGTGATTTTTATAGCACTCTTCACACTCATAGCCTTCTCAATATCAGGGAGTGTACCTTCTTCTCACAAAGCTGAGGCATATTAGAAGGAGCCCTGCTCTAGAAGAACAAGTCACTCCTACATCCTGACCTCAGTTTTCTCCTATGTAAAGTGCCAAATTGGAGTAAATAATCCTTCAGGCCATTTCCTGCTCCGAGATTCTAGGATTTTTCTGGGAATCAATAACCCTAGGGCTTACTGACTGTTCCCATTGTTTTTCTCCCATCTTTAACTGGCAGCACACCTCACCATCAGTACATTTATTGCCTTTGTTACTGATCCATGACAGTTCTCATTCTTATTCAATAATTTGAATCATCTTGTAGTTCATCTTATAGCAGATTTGAATCTGCTTTTTGTTTCTGTTGTCAGGTGTGAAGGCGCAATCTTAATTTAACTAATAGCAACCTTGAAGAAGGTGTTATCCAAGAACTCTGAAAGAAGTTCCCACTCAGTTGTACAATGATCTAGCCTTCTGTGGCTTCCTGTCACATTACAGAACAGCTAGGTCTGGTATCTGTCTGGTGTCTGTGTGGCCCAAACCCATTTTGTCCACCTCTGTCAGCCAGTCTTTTCCTTCTTGCACTTTCCTCTAGCCACATTATAGGTGTATGTCTCCATGTGTCTCTGTGTGTATGACCATCACTAACATCATTCCTACAGTCATGCCTCTGTTTCCGATATTCTTTACTCCTGACATATGGCCTTTTCCTATTATCTCTTACTCATCCATCAGGATCCAACTGATACGCTACCTCTTCCATGAAACCTTCTCTTCCCTCTCCAGGCCAAACAATCCACTCCATTTTCTGAGCTGCCATTGTAGTACGTGTAGACCCTCTTTTGGCATTTAATCACTTTCTACTTTGTACCATCATTGTCTGCAGAAGGCTCAGCTTCACCGCTTTTCAGCTCCAACCCTGAGTAAACTCAAGTCTGTTTATTGGTCTGCCAAGTGGGAATTATGCCCAACATCTGGAGAAGTTATGAGAATGATTTACAACAATAAATGTGAAAGTACAGGAACACAGTAAGTGCATAATAAATATTAGTTCTCTCTCCCCCATTCCCTGTGTCAGGTTTGTGTATTTGCTCATTTCCACATTCCTCATCACCCTCTACAGGAGACCTGGCCTTTGGTGGATGTTTAGTAAGAGTTAGATGCATGGATGGAAGGATGGTAAATTGAATAACGTCTGAGAAAATTTAAGAATACTCAATTTTGGCTATTACTTTCATACAAACAATGCCAGAGTTGAGTTCCTATGGAACAAAAACATGATCTAAGTAGTAAACAAAGGAAAACTTTTGTGGACCCCAACATACTGTCCTCTGAGGCCCCTACCCCAAACACATTTTCATTCACTCCTACTCAGATACTCAAAATGCTACAACTGCCTCTTGGCTGCTATATTCAGGTTAGCCTTTCTCCCTGGACTTACTTGTTCTACGTATTCTCTTTTCCTCTCCTGGTCCATCACAATTTACCTATTCCCTGTGCTAATCACTTGGGGCTCCAATTATCACAGAAAAAAGTCTTTATTTGGTAGCAGGAAGGGCGTAATGATGTGGTGGCCAGCCTCCAAGACGTCCCCTAATGATCCTCACTTTCTAATATTCGTGTCCTTGCATAGAGCCCTCTCATATTGAATAAGAATGACTTGGATAGTCAGTAAAATATTGAGAACGTGACTGTGTGATGTCCAAAGAGAGGTCATAAAACACATTGCTGTTCTACGTTGGGTTCTTGGATTGCTCACACTGGAGGAGACCGGCTACCATGTTGTCAGGACATTCAGGCAGCCGTGTGGATAGACTCATGTGAGGAAAAACTGAGGCCTCCTGCCAATAGCCAGCACCAGCTTGCCAATTACAGGAGAGAACCACCCTGGAAGCGGATCTTCTAGTCCCAATTAACTCTTCAGATGACTGTAGCTGAGATCAACATCTGATTCAATCTCATTAGAGACTGTAAGTTTGAACCACTGGCCAAGGTACTCCCCAACTCCTGACCCTCAAAAACTGTGAGAGATAGTAAATATGTATTTCTATTTTAGGCCACTGTGTTTGGAAGGGATGTGTTTCATAGCAATAGGTAAGTGATACACTGGGTTATCTGGAAGCTATTGATTCCTTATGCCCAAAGAGTAAGAGTACATTCTTGGATTTCTGGATTTACAGGCCCAGTGAGGGAAACTGGAAGCACATAGAACTATCGAAGCCTCTCGAGGTTCTACCAATTAAATATCGGGAATCCTTCTACCACCTTGTAAAACTGCCTGACAGATATACAAAAGGTGAATGGGTACAAGCCCTAACACTGAAAAATTCCACTCACAGATACGTATTCAACAGAAATGTATTCACCAAAGACACATGCAAGAATGTGTGTAGCAGCATTACTGAGAATAGCCAAAGCCACCCAAATGACCAATCAAGAGTAGAATAGGTCATTAAGTGGTAGTATAACCGCTGAAACACTGCATAGCAAAGAGTGATGCAACAAAGCCACAAGTACACACAACAGGATGGGTGAATGTCTCAAACTTTGCATAGAGAGAAAAAAGCCAGGCGTAAGAATATCTATACCTGATCCTATTTCTATAAAGTATAAAAAGGTAAAATTAATCTATAATGTAAAATAGTAGTTATTGTCAGAGAGGAAATGAAGGGGCTGCTGGGGTGCTGGTGATGTTCTGGTTCTTGATCTGAGTGCTGACGACATGGACAGGATCCCTTTTGGACAAATCAGTGAGCTATAAGTTTATGATTTGTGTGCTTTTCTTTTTTTTTTTTTTTTAGTATTTATTTATTTTTGAGAGAGACAGGGAGAGGGAGAGTGTGAGTGGGGGAAGTGGGCAGAGAGAAGAGGGAGACACAGAATCCAAAGCAGGCTCCAGGCTCTGAGCTGTCAGCACAGAGCCGGATGCGGGGCTCAAACCCTTGAACCGTAAGATCATGACCTGAGCCAAAGTCGGTCGCTTAACTGACTGAGCCAACCAGGTGCCCCATTTATGTGCTTTTCTGTATCTGTTATACTTTAACAATTTACTTTTTAAAATTACTTTAACAAATGGCAAAAAAAAATAAAAAATAAAAAAAAAATAAGCACAGCTGAGAGCAGTACAAGTTTAGAAAGGATTGGGCTTCATATCAAGGAGGAGGATGGAAAATTCCCGCCCTGGTATTAATTTGTGCTGGGGCTCACTTGCCTAATAATAAAATAATAGTTAATATTGATTATGTACCAACTATACCTAAAGCATTAATGAAGCAAACAAGTATGGCATTTTATTTAATTTCAAAATAATATTTCGAGACAAATCATATACTACTCATTTTACAAACATGGATACAAAAGTCAAGAAAAATGGAGTATCTCGTGCAGAGTTTCAGTGTGTGTCAATGACATAGATTGCATTTAAATCTGGATCTCTGGCTCCTAAGAATTTACTTTTCTTTTTTTTTTTTTAATTTTTTTTTAATGTTTGTTTATTTTTGAGACAGAGAGAAACAGAACATGAACAGGGGAGAGTCAGAGAGAGAGGGAGACACAGAATTGGAAGCAGGCTCCAGGCTCTGAGCCATCAGCACAGAGCCCGACGCGGGGCTCGAACTCACGGACCGCGAGATCGTGACCTGAGCTGAAGTCGGACACTTAACCGACTGAGCCACCCAGGCGCCCCTACATCTATTTTTTTTTTTAATTTTTTTTTTCAACATTTTTTTATTTTATTTTTGGGACAGAGAGAGACAGAGCATGAACGGGGGAGGGGCAGAGAGAGAGGGAGACACAGAATCGGAAACAGGCTCCAGGCTCCGAGCCATCAGCCCAGAGCCTGACGCGGGGCTCGAACTCACGGACCGCGAGATCGTGACCTGGCTGAAGTCGGACGCTTAACCGACTGAGCCACCCAGGCGCCCCAAGAATTTACTTTTCTTAACGATACCATGATTCCACTGAAAAGAGGGTGGTAACTAGGTAAGGCTTGGACTCCTCTAGTACAAAATTAAGATCTATGCAAGTGTAAATCTACACTGCATATGTATATAGGTTTGTACAACCACACACAATGCCTAAATGTGCATGGGTGCATGTGAGCGTTCATGCAGTGAGTTATATACCTATGGTTCTATCTGTTTAGTGCCAAGATCTAAAGGAAAACTAAAAAAATATGAAGATGCACTGGGATGATTCCAACTGTTTGATTTCTGGCATCGGATGATTTCAAGCATCTCAATAAATTCACTCTTTGCTTTTCATCCAGATATTTACTCAATACAAATACAGTCTCAGGCTTAGGGACCCAACGAGTGAGTTGATCAGTATTCATTTCCCTACTGCTTCCTTGGCTTCTCTTTTTCCTGTTATTCTGTTATTCCTGATCTTGATTCATAAAGCTCCCAAACTGAAGCTGGGCACTTGGGTACCCAGCTAGACACTACATTTTTTTCATCCTTCCTTGAAGTGTGGGGTGTGACTGAGAATAAGTGATATACGGAGTGATATGTGTATAATAAAGACAATACCCCTTACACAGGATTCACTTTTTTTCCTCCCTGCAGGCTGAAAATCTGTACAGACAGTAACCCAGCCACAGCCAGAGGTGAAGACAATATTCTAGGGATGGTGCAGAAACAAGTTAGTAGAAAACTGGAGTGGTTTATGGTACAGAGCCCCGTACTAACCCAGACTGTTTTCCTTTGGACTGTTAAAGAAGAGAGAAACTTGTTTCATATAAGCCCAGTGTGGGGGCTCCCTGCACTCTCTATAATGCAATTAGCTTTAAGGGGGTGGGGAGGGTGATTGACAGAGACACATGAACAAGCACCTTGGCCAATGGCCAATAGCTAGACCCTCAGACAACGGACAACTGGGTCCCCAAGTGAGAGACTACTCTGAGAGGCAGCCTCAGATGGACTGATAGTGTCCCCTTCATAGCTTATAATACAGTAGCATGAACACCTTTTTATTGGATCCTCACCACAAACATATGGGGCAGGAATTAACTTTGTATTCCCATTTTGAAAAACCAGGTCTCAGGGCGCCTGGGTGGCTCAGTCAGTTGAGTGTCCGACTTCGGCTCAGGTCATAATCTCACCGTTTGTGAGTTCTAGCCCCGCGTCGGGCTCTGTGCAGACAGCTCGGAGCCTGAAGCCTGCTTTGGATTCTACGTCTCCCTCTCTCTTTGCCCCTTCCCCACTCATGCTCTGTCTCTCTCTGTCTCAGAAATAAATAAACATTAAAAAAATAATAATAATAATAATAGAAGAAAAGAAAACCCAGGTCTCAAATAAGTGTCTTGCTCAGGTTAATAAGTGACATAGAGCCAAAAGTTTTTCATCATTCCTGATCTCCCTGGAAAGGAGTTATAGGGAAATGAGGCCAATGAAGGGGTTCCTGACAGAGGCCTTTCCTTGCAGAGCAACAGAATTCAGAGTTCAAGTCTAGGCCTCATCTATAAGAAGATTTAATCATGTAGGAATTTCAGGAACCTTACTTTATATTTTTAAGGAAATAATTTTTTTTTTGAAATTTTATTTTTTTATTTTTTTGTTTTTCAAACTTTTATTTTAATTCTAGTGGGTTAACATGTACTGCAATATTGGCTTCAGGGGTAGAATTCAGTGATTGAGCATTTACATACAGTACCCAGTGCTCATCCCAACAAATGCCCTCTTTTGTACCCATCACCCATCTAGCCCATCCCCCCCACCCATCTCCTTCCATCAACCCTCGGTTTGGTCTCTATCTTTAAAGACTCTTTTATGGTTTGTTTCCCCCCCCTCTTTTTTTCCTCCCCCCCGCACCCCATCCCCTATGTTCGTCTGTTTTGTTTCTTAAATTCCACATATGAGAGAAATCATGTGGTATTTGTCTTTCTCTGACTGACTTATTTCACTTAGCATAACACACTCTAGTTCCATCCACATTGTTGCAAATGGCAAGATTTCATTCTTTTTGATGGCTCAGTAACATCCCATTGTGTGTAGACACCACACCTTCTTTATCCATTCATCCATTGGTGAACATTTGGGCTTTCTCCATAGTTTGGCTATTGTTGATAATGCTGCTGTAAAACATCAAAGTGTGTGTGTCCCCCTTCAAATCTGTATTTTTGTAGCCTTTGGGTAAATACCCCTTAGTGCAATTGCTGGATCATAGGTTAGTTCTGTGTTTAACTTTTTGAAGAACCTGGAGTCAGGTGATTTGGGACTGGGTTCAAGGAGGCAGGGCCTGCTCTGTATTCAGTGCTATCGTGAAGCAAGAATAAATACTTCTGATTGGATATCTTCATGAATCATATCTAGAAGGAGGTACTAATAGAAAGAAGCTAAAGAAGTAATTAACAAAGAAGGAGCCATCACTCATGTTAGCTGGGAGAGGGGGACATTCCATATTTTTGCGGTTTCCACAGTGACCCTGTTTTTTTATGTGCTTAGGAAAAACGGCTGCCTTTTGTCAGGGCGGGGGGGGGGTCTCCTTTACGAGGTTATTTATGTTTGGCAAGAGAAACACCACAGCTTAGCTGCAGATTCCAGGCCAGCACCTAACAACACGGGAGCCTTGCTTTTAGGGTGAATCCAGTTCACAGGTGCCAGGGGCTGCTTTTCTCCTTCTCATTTACTTAATCTTCACCGCAAATTTATGATTCAGACTCTATCAGAATTCTAGATGAGGAACGTGAGACACAGCCGATTTCAGTAACTGGCCAAGGTCACACGGCTAACAAATGGAGGAGAAGAATGAGAACCCAGGCAGTATGGATTACCAGGCTCTTTTACCTCTTCAGCTGTTTCCCCAGGGCCTCATCCTATCTGCAGACCCTCAGCATTTGATCCCAACAGGACAGTCCTACCCAACTCCTATCCACATGCTGTGGATTCTCTAGCCTGTCTGGATACTCGCGTGGCTGGATTCCACAGATCCACGGAGGCGCGCCCTCTGGAATACCGGACCTGATTGCCTGCCGTGACCATGCACTCACTCCCAACCCAAACTCTCTGGAAACCTGCTCCGCCTGTTTCGTTGGACTCCCCCTTCACCCTCTGACATTCCTCCCCACCCTGGTGAGTGAGGCTTATTTCTGGAGGGGCTAGACAAAGGCCTACCCAATACCACGTGCCTGTTGTGACATCCTGAAAGAATCTGATGAAGGCCCTCTGGGGTGTTTGCTGCTGTCTGCAGCTTGGAGGCAGAGAGGTATAGAGGAAGGAGCTAGCATACTTGAGGGATGTATGACCTCCTGACAAGTTACTTAACCCCTCCAAGTTTCATCAGCTATAAAATTAAGAGCACTAGTGACCATCTCAAAGTACAAGGAAGATCAGATGAGACTATATACATATGTATGTGTGTGTGTGTGTATATATATACATGTATGTATGTGTGTATATATATACATGTATGTATATATATGTATGTATATATATGTACATATATACATGTATACATATATATACACATATATACATATATACATATATACATGTATATACATATATATACATATATGTATGTATATATATGTACATATATACATGTATATACATATATATGTATATATATATGTATGTATATATATGTACATATATATACATACATGTATATATATACACACACATACATACATGTATATATATACACACACATATATATATGTGTATATATATGTATATATATATGTACATATATATATACATACATATATATATATATATATTTCAGTGGAAACTGAGGAAGTGATTAAGTTTCCCATATGAGTTGATATGAAGCAGACAAGAGAGAGCAAGCAAGGGAGAGCAAAGAAGGCATAACTAACCTGGGCAGGCAAAACTCTCTAGAACTATTTCTCTTCCTAACTATGCACACAGCTCAACGCAGGGACAGGCCCGCCAGCGTGAGGGTCACCGGAGAATTTCCATCTCTGATGGACCTAAGAATGCAAAATATTGACTCTAATAGAAAAAGTATTGAATTTAGCATAGGAGATCTGAGTTCTAGATCGGCGCCGCCATTTTCTGGCCTTGGGCAAATCACTTGACCTCTATGTTTTTCTCCTCAGTAGCAAAAGGGAAGTGCCTGTAAACCAAAGGTCAAGCCCTTTACTTTTTTTTTTTTTAATGTTTATTTTATTTTTGAGAGAGATGGAGACAGAGTACGAGAGGGGGTAGGGGCAGGGAGAGAGGGAGGGAGACACAGAATCTGAAGCAGGCTCCAGGCTCTGAGCTCTCAGCACAGAGCCTGACACGGAGCTCAAACCCACCAAGTGGGAAATCATGACCTGAGCTGAAGTCGGACACTTAACCGACTGAGCCACCCAGGCACCCTAAGCACTTTACTTTTATTAGTGCTTACCACAACCCGCTCCACTATGTAATATCATTATGCCCATTTTATTCAAGAGGAAACCCAGGGTAAGAGTGGCTAAAGAGTTTGTCCACAGACACACAGCGGTGAGTGTCTGGGCTGTGAACCAGGCAGTCAGACCCCAGAGCCTGTGCCTCCACCCCCTGCCGCCAGCAACACTCCCACTTGCTTATCTGAAACCCTGGAAGAAAAATCGCCCCCACTGCTTCCTCCAGGCAGCTCTGAGGATCAGATGGGCCCATGGGTGTGCCAGGATGTGCTTTAACTATGGATGCACTGTGGAGACGTGGTAGTGTCTCATTCGCTGTGGCTTTGTAGGGCAGCATCAGCACAAAAGTCCTTAGCGTGGATGTTTCAGAAAGGCAGATTTCAGCTCAGAGTGAGGACAGGCCTTCTGCAGTGAGTGCTCCTATGTGACTCGGGCTCT
Source organism: Herpailurus yagouaroundi (assembly GCF_014898765.1). NCBI lineage: Eukaryota > Metazoa > Chordata > Mammalia > Carnivora > Felidae > Herpailurus > Herpailurus yagouaroundi. The sequence continues at coordinate 48,363,594 of NW_024412388.1, forward strand.
CTGTGAGGCAGGAAGCACGCCCCGCCCTCCACCAGCAAAAGAAGCACCCCCAGATGGGAAAGAAGCAGACGATATCCTTCATCACCTGTGGTAACTGAGGCTCCTGGCACAGGGCTCCGCCAGGCAGGGTACCCCATTTGGCGGGCTTCCCTCTCTTTCTGTCTTCTTTTCATGTTAGATGCTTCCTCGCCACCGTTTCCCCTTCAGATTTTGTGAATTCTCGTGTTTCTGTGAGGTCGCTGGAGCCCCACTTGACCTGAATGTCCTTTGCCAACTTCATCACCGCCTCTGGGGCAGGGGTGGATATGCGGGAAAACATTTTTCCTGAACTCTGGCTCAGAGTCCCTCAACATCTGTGGAAAACAAGGGAGTTTACCACACAACCCTCTCACAATCAAGTACTCAATTAATGTTTGGCTCCCCAGAACGACCTTTCTCAAGAAAAATACCATTTAAAACATTTTTTCTCCGCCTCTCTCCATCTTTCTGAGAGAGGGAGTTCTGAGGCCAACCACGGAGAAAGAGCCTTTGGTTTCCTCCATGAAAATTGTTGTAATACCCTGGCCAAAGCATGTGGGATGGGCCACTGAGAGTCCCCTGGCATGACCTCCACACTGCCTGGGTGGGGACAGAGCAAGGACGAAGATGAAGAGGTGGGAGGAGAGCAGTGGCTCTTTTATGGCTTCCTCTGTCACAGCTTCACCCTGAGAGGACAGGAGAGCCATGTTTTCTCAGGAACACCAGGAGATGGTATGTGTGTGAGACAGACAGACAGACGGACAGACAGAGATGGAGAGACAGAGAGAGAAAGGGAGACACTATGACACTGTTAGAAATTTTCCATCCCCCCAAAAAAAAAAATTAAAAAAAAAAAAAAAAAAGGGGGCGCCTGGGTGGCGCAGTCGGTTAAGCGTCCGACTTCAGCCAGGTCACGATCTCGCGGTCCGTGAGTTCGAGCCCCGCGTCAGGCTCTGGGCTGATGGCTCGGAGCCTGGAGCCTGTTTCCGATTCTGTGTCTCCCTCTCTCTCTGCCCCTCCCTCGTTCATGCTCTGTCTCTCTCTGTCCCAAAAATAAATAAACGTTGAAAAAAAAAATTTTTTAAAAAAGAAATTTTCCATCCCTTTGAGATCTGGAACCCTCTGATTCAAAGGGTGGTCCACAGACCACCAGCATCACCATCACCCAAGAGCTCGAACTGTCTGAAATGCAGAATCCCAGGCCCACTCCGGGCTGACTGAATCAAAATCTACATCTCAAGTCCCTCAGGCAATTCTCAGCTACGCTAAAGTTTAAGAAGCACTGATCTAGATAAGACTGCCTCGGAACGCCTAGGTATGTCCCATGGGAGTCCAAATCTCTGCCCAAATTGTTGGTTCATTCCCAGGGAATCTCTCGGGGGCACCCCTGGAACATTTACTTCCCCTGCAAGGGACAGTTGACAGCTTATTTTGCCCTTCTTTGCTCCCTGTCTCTGTCTGTTTCACATCGGACCAGATGGGAAAGTTAATTCCTTCTTCAGTTTACACCAAAAAGCAACTCACGTGGCATTTGTGTATGTGTGTCGGAAACGTTCCCAGAATTTGCTGAGTAGGGGGGATGGGGCGAAATAACCCATGTAACCACTTCATACTGAATGACAGACCACCCAGCAGTGGGAATTCTGCCCTGGTTCCCGGCCCCAGGTGTTTGCTAATCTACCCCGTGACCCTGGGTCACCTCTCCCAACCTCCCCTGCTCGGTGGCTTCCCTCGATCGTCTCCCCATTTCTGTGAGGAGCAGAACTCCTCTCCTTTTCTCATATACAGCAGGAACGACCTCCCTTCTGCCGTCTTCACACTGTGCTCTCAAGATCCTCCTTCTGTCCTGTATGTGGCAAAAAAAGACAACTCTGCACACCTGTGTTCACAGTAGCACCGCTCACAACGCCACGGGGTGGAAGCAGCCCAAGTGGCCATCAACTGACGAACGGATAAACAACCACGTGTGGTACATACATACAGTGGGGATGTTGTTCAGCCCATAAAAAGGAAAGAGATTCTGGTATATGCTACTACACGGATGAAGCTTGAGGACGCTTCGCTGATGAAATAAGCTAATCAACGAAAGACAAAAGGTGTACGAGATTGTACGAAATATACGGCGTAGTCAAATTCACAGAGACAGGAAGTTAAACAGCGGTTGCCAGCGGCTGGGGGAGGGGGAAGAGCGGAAAGCGTTGCTCAGAGGGTGCTAAGTTTCAGTTTGCAAGGTAAAAAACTGGTGCCCAAAAAATCTGGTGCCCAAATCTTCCCCAACCGGAATCCCTGGAGGTGCTGTAAACCAGCACCGTCTCCTGAAAGGACGTCGCTGAAGCCACGTGGGAAAAGTGTTGGCCTCACAGGAAAGAAAGATCTGGAGGGGGAGTCCTGCCTTAGTCATTCCAGTATGTGAAATGGCAAGAAACTCACTTCATGTTCTGGGTTCCCTCTGGAGTGTTTTTCACTTACTCATGACCTTCCTACGGGAATCTACAGGAGTGAGTGCCCAGCAGCAAGGCCTGGGCACTGTGACCCTACTCCTTAGCCGCATTTGACCAGACCAGGGGAAGGCCCCTGACTCAAGCTTTTTCAATCGGGGTCCCACTGGTAGTAATGGGGAATCCAAACAGAGAGAGGCAGAAGGTCAATGTCTTGTATGGTTGGCATGATAACTCATGAGCTTGGAAACTGGGAGGCTGTCACACTCCACCCATTTGCATTGAGCTTCTGAGGAAACCGGGCTTCAGAGAAGAAAGGCAGAGGCAGCCGAGCAGCCACGTTGAGGAAAGGCGAGAGAAGGAGAAGGACCGTTTTCCCAAGTTCCCTGCTACCTTCCTCTCACCAGTTCTTGTCATTCCTGGAGACCTTCCCCACGGCTCACTCACCAGCTTGGTTGCCTGAATCACCCCCGCATCTTAACGATGAATTTCTCTCTTTAGCGGAAACTAGCTCCGTTTGGTTTCTGTCGCTTACAACCGAAGCCACTTTGAGCAACTCACATTCGCCATTTTGAGGCTTAGTTTTCTTGGCTGAAAAATGATCATGAGACTGAATCACTGAATTGTTGGCCACCATGGATGGAGAAAAATGGCTTAGATGGAAATTTTGTTCTGTTTTTTTTTGAAACATTGGTTTAAAAAAATAGCAAAATGATGACAAACTAATTAGGAAGATACCCGAATACATCAGACCCTTTTCTAAGTATTTTATACATACTAGGTCTTTTAATCCTCATGTCAGCCTGGTTCTGCAGAGGCTCTGTTCTTATCTTTCATTTTGCAGATGAGGTAACCAAGCTATAAGAGAAGGTTAATAACTAGCCGAGGTCACATTATACGAGAGTGCAAAGCAACATCCCTCGCTTTTATATCTGTTTCCTCATCTGTAAAATGGCCCAAATGATGGATACCCCAGGGTTGTGCTGAGAGAATTAACTAAAAATGTCTTCACAATGTATATGACGCCTAAGAACCGATGCCATAATCTCTTTCATAAGAAAACTCATCATTAATCTGTTTTGTTACTGAAGTGCAAATTAAGAAAATAAGACGTGCAGCTATGAAGAGCTAACTTTCAAACGAATAAAAGGCAATTCTGTTTACACGGTAAGAGTGGGACTCATAAAACTCATAAACCCAAGTGGGAAATAGGCTTGAAAGTACGTAGCCTGAATGAATGAAACAGGGCCTAAGGCGGCTTCAGACAGTTTTCAAGCCCTCTCTTTCTAGGAGAATCAAGATAAACACATTCTGCAGCACCTGTTGACAATGCAAGCTTTTTTTTTATCTTCTCCACTTTGAGAGTGGCACGTCCCAATTGGATATGAGGTGGGGGAAGGCAGGGAAATTGAGAATGGCCACACAGTATCATATCCTGGGGGTTCTGTGGCATCATCTCAGGTTACAGATGGAAGATGGGAGCTCCAGGAGATAAATAAACGTGCCTTCAGTCCAACAACCAGGAAGCCAAAGAATCAGATTTCAAATACAAATCTCTCTGACCCCAAAGTCCTTGCTTTCCTCCTCATACCTTGACGTACCTCGCCCAACTCGACACCTGTTGCCACTTAACACATTACCTGAAGTCAATCATTTGAAGCAACCGTAAGCATCTTACAGTTTCTGTGGGTCAGGAATTCAAGTACAGCTTAGCTGGGTGGTTCTGGCCCTGGGTTTCTTGTGAGCTTAGAGTCAAGATAAGATAGGCCTCAGCTGAGGCTACGGCTATCTACAGATTTGGCGGGGGCTGGAGGATCCGCTTCCAGTCCTCACTGTTGGCAATCTCGTGCTGGTTGTAGGAAGTGGGGCCTTGGTGCCTCTCCGTGCAGGCCTCTCCAGTGGTTATTTGAGTCCTCGCAGCATGGTGGCCGACTTGCCCCCAAACAAGCAATCCAAGAGAAGTGTGCAAAGGAAGCTCTCCTAGCTTCAGAAGTCCCACGGAATCACTTCTATCACATTCTTTCAATTAGACTAAGACTGACCTACATTGAGGGGAAGGAAGTTAGGCTCTGACTTTTGAAGGGTGGAGAATTATGGATTTGTCTGAAGACCCTACACTTAGCAACCTGAGAAAGAATTGGCAGCTCTGGCCTGAGTTGCCTCACCGCTGCTTAAAAGGAGGCAGAGGCTTCCAGTACCTTGGAGGTTAAAGATCAAAATCCTCAACATGGCAGCAAGGCCACACATGTCCTACACACTGCGTGCCCCCAACTTCAAACCCGGTCTTTCTCCTTGATGTTATACTCCTGGGCTTCATTTCCACTAAAATGCTACTCTCTCTCCTGCCTGAAGCCTCTGCACAGATGTCCCCTCAGCCCTCCATGCCTTCCCCTAACCTCCTGCCACCATGCCAAGATTCACTCATCCTTCAGATCCTGGTTCAAAGGTCACCTTTTCATCAAAATATGCCTCTTATCTCTGACCAGATCAGGTCCAGCCAGAAGCTCTTATAAATCGTTGAATTTTTTTTTAATTATACTTTCTTCCTTTCCCATTAGCTTATTGGCACAATCATTTCATCCATGTCTGTCTATCCCACTAACGTTCAATCCACATTGAGACCGCATCTGGTTTTTTATTCTCTGAAGTTTCCCCAGTGCTTTGCACAGTGCCAAGAGTGTAATGTGTACTCAATCACAAACGTGTTGCGTGAATGAATGAATGAATGAATGCCCAGTCAGTGATCTCCTCATAGCTGGAGATGTGCAGGCAGAAGTGGAACCACCTCTATAAATGTGTTTCAAGGAGGTTCTAGCATCAGATTGGGGTTAACTGCATGACTTTGAAGGTTCTTTTCCTTCAGGAGAATATTTGAGATGTTGTAGTTCTGTGATTCTTGGGTCTCCACTCTCTGGCAAGCAAACGCTGCCTCCTTGGGTGACTTACCTGTGGCCTAAGTCTCAGGTCTTTTGGCTCCCAGGACACACCCTCTCTGGGGACAGCCTATCTGCAGCTTGACGCATCAGGCACAAGGAAAGCCTGTGCTGGAAATCTTGGGGAGCAGCTGCCCGGGGCTCGAAGGAGGCTCAAGTGATTGGGCCCTCCATAGCTCCTTTAAGAAGTTTTACAAGGTTGAGGTTTGCTCTAAAAATAAGCCCACAAGGCTTTTTAAAAAGCTTCTAAAACCATATGTCCACAACAGCCATTTTTTTTTTGAAGGGCCAGTGAGCCTTTAAAAGCTTCAAAAACCACTACTTGGCCTGCCTCCCACAGTAGAGAAAGTTCAATATGCGCTGTGTTGAAAACCAGACCTGCTTTTAAGTCTCCTAGAATCTGCCCCTGAAACATTCTGCTCCTATTAAAGGGGTTCAAGATGGAGATGGGGATATGTGAGGCTCGGGTACCCCAGAGGCAGCTTCTTTCCACTGTAAACAACTGCCCCCAAATAACCACAAAACTGCCATTAGCTGCCTATAGAGACGTTGTTTCAAGTCCTTCTTTCCTGTTTCCTCTCTTCTCCCATAGGTCTCTCCTACCTCATGTTGTGGATTGTTCTGTTAAATGCATACACACACACACACACACACACACACACACACACACACACACCATGGTGTGCCCAAGAAAAATGTCCACCCAGGTAGAGGGCCTACCAGGTGATGGGCAGAAAATGAGGAAGAGCATTTATTTGTTAAAATTTTCTCTCCTTTTCTTTCTCTCTTCCTTTCTTTTTCTTTCTTTTCTTTCTTTCTCTCTCTCTTTCTTTCCTTCCTTCTTTCTTTTTCTTTCTGTCTCCTGCCCTCTTATTTCTTTCTCTTTCATTTTTAAAATAAATGCCTAAGTGCCTATTATGTACCACAAATTGAATATCTATATTTCAGGTGGGAAGAGAGCCATGGAGAGCAGTAGAAGGGGTATCTCAATGAATCAGAAATGCATTCTCCCCAAAGACATGTTACAATCCGTAGGGGACTGGAGAGGAGGCGTACAGGGTATGATGCACCATACTTCTGGCCCCTTGAGTCCTTCAAGCCTCAGTAAGGAATCCCTACTGACCTCTTTACATAAGGAGGAAACTGAGAGTTTAAGATTATTGCTCGTGATCCCATGGATCTATCAGTCTCCATGAACATATGTCTTGCTCCTTCCCTAGCAGAAGAAACACACCCGCCCATAAATAGCTATAGCACAGTAGGACAGGGCTCAGTGTTACAAGAGCCATATCAGTCTAACATGACAGGGGAGTGCAGAGGAAAGAGGGATACCTTCCAGCTACAAAGATCAGAGAAGATCTTGATATGGCTCTTTGGAGCCACAGGAAGGTGGATTCTCTCTTCTCCAAACCAGGGAGTTCACTTCAGTCTTATTCACGTGCAAGTGAAATAGCTCCAGTTTCTTCACAAACATCAAAGCACCTATACAGGTGTCCACCTCGCTTATGCTCACACATCGTCGGTGACAGGGAGCTAACTACTTCTTTTCTTTTAATGTTTATTTATTTATTTTGAGAGAGAGGGAAAGAGAGAGAGAGTGAGGCATGCACAAACAAGGGAGGGGCAGAAAGAGAGAGAGAGAGAGAGAGAGAGAGAATCTCAAGCAGGCTCCAGCTGTCTGTGCAGGAGCCTGACATGGGGCTCGATCCCACAAACCGTGAGATCATGACCTGAGGTGAAATCAAAACTCACATGCTTATCCGACTGAGCCACCCACATGCCCCGAAGTGAGCTCACTACTTCCTCAGGCAAGACAATTCTGGACAATACAGACTATTGCCGAAAGCCGTGCTTTCTGGTAAAGCCACGGTGGTTCCCTATTCTGCGGTGTGGAACCACATCAAACTGGTTGACTCCCGTGACCATACTGGACTATACTGGCCCTGCGCAGGCATGAAGAAACTTTTCACACACTCTTCAGATGTTTCTCTTCACTAACCCAGACTTCCTGGCTCTTCATCCTGGTTAAAGAAGCACCGGGATGAGTTAGGAATTGCATGGGTTCTAGCAATAGACGACTGGGGTTTGAACCCTGGCTTCGCCATTCACTAATTGTAAATCTTTGGGCAATTTACAGAGCTTTGGTTTCTTTATCAGCAAAACAAAAATTTTATCTACCATAGAGCATTATTGGAGAGAGGAATTGTAATAAGTCATGTCATGATCGATTATCACAATGCCTAGAATATAATAATCATGTAGAAAATGTTACCTAGTTTGAGAGGGTCCCCTTAAAAGTAATAAGTATTTCTTCACTGTTAGGGGACAGAAAGGAATGAGCAGAGAGCTATCTTGAAGGATTATGGCGTTGAGGCACTCAGGAGCCTGAGACAGCTGCAAACGAACTGAAATACATCAGGGGCATTCTGTATGACCGCACAGAACAGAGATGCTCGCACCGTAGCATGCACTAGAATCTTCTGGAGGTCTTGTTAAAACAGAGTCTGGGGGTGCCTGGGTGGCTCAGTTGGTTAGGCGACTGACTTCAGCTCAGGTCATGATCTCACAGTTCGTGCCCGCATCGGGCTATGTGCTGACAGCTCAAAGCCTGGAGCCTACTTCAGATTCTGTGTCTCCCCTTCCCTCTACCCCTCCCCTGCTCACTCTGTGTCTCTCTGTCTCTCAATAATAAATAAACGTTAAAAAAATATTAAAAAACAAAACAAAACACAGAGTCCTGGGCCCAGCCCCCAAAATTCCTGATTCAGTGGGTCTGGGGTGGGGCCCTATAATTTGCATTCCTTTCTTTCTTTCTTTCTTTCTTTCTTTCTTTCTTTCTTTCTTTCTTT
>NW_024412388.1:48371841-48385049 GCF_014898765.1 Herpailurus yagouaroundi
TTTCTTTCTTTCTTTCTTTCTTTCTTTCTTTCTTTCTTTCTTTCTTTTCTTTCTTTCCTTCTTTCTTTTTTTGATAATTTGCATTTCTAACAAGTACCCAGAGAAGGCTAAGGCTGCTGGTCCAGGGACCATACTTTGAGAACCCCTGATCTAGCATTTAAAGGGTGGTAAGTAGCAAGTTAACCATGATTTTCCTGAGCACTATGCACATGCATTTACCTCGTAACCAGTCCTCCTAAGGTCTTCCAAGGCAACTATGTAACCAGCTCCTCTTCTGAGACAAAGAAATTGACCCTGAATGTTTGTAACTTGCCCTTTATAACACAGTCCGTGCCAGAGCTGGGTTTGAAATCAAGTCTGATTGCCCCTGAGTCCATGCTCTTAATCTCCATTTAGCAAATGAGTAGACTGTGGCACAGAGAAGTTGAGTCTTGCTTAGGTCACATGCGTAATATGTAGTTGAATTAGTTTTCAGATCCAGATCTGTCTGACCCCAAAGTCTAAGGCCTTCACTCAAGCTTCTGCATAAAGCAGGGTACGGTGAAGGTTGTATGCGTTTCAGTGTGGAGCCTGAGACCTCTTCCCTGGTACATGAATTTTATTTTCTCCTTTCCTTTTTGCTTGGCTTCTCTAGATAATTGCCTCCTTTCTCCAGGCTCTTGATGGGGTAGATGTGGTCTTCCTGGGGATCGAATGACCACAGAAGGAAAATAACTTAGAACAGACCGTTCTTCATTCTTCCTCACCAGTGTTTTTCCTTCAGAGCCTGGAAAGAAATGCGGCCCCTGCACACTTTAAATTGGGCCATCAATTATTTGGGTCCTGAATATGCAGCGCTCATTAGGGCTGTGTTGGCCACAGCAGAGCACCTGGATTGACAGAAGTAAACTTGCCTCCACTGTTTCAGGCAGTGCCCTCCAGCCCCCTCAAGAGTGGAGCCCAACCTGGGATTGCCAGGCATTAATGCGACCAATTATTTCTGTCCTCAGTTACTAGGTCATAAATCCTGCCTGGCACTGAGTCCCTGGTTTCCGGTGGAAGAAGGTTCAGCCTCTACCTTCAGGCTGTGCAGTGCTGTGATGTTGTGGTTAGGACTCTTGGGCTTGAAACCAGCGGGTTTGGGGGACCTCATTATGGCCTGTCAATAACCAGCTGTGTGTGAGTGACTGTCACATGCCCGTTGTACCTCTCAGCTGTAAAATCTGCCCAGTGCCTCCCAAGTGTGTTCAAGTGACACCGTGTTTGAGAAAAGACGTCAGGCATCTATAAGAGGCCACTGGGGATATCTAGGTTTATCTGAAGTCCCTGGTGTTGTTGCTTAAAGCAAAGGTTCAGAGTGAATCAGTTCCAGGCTTCTTCCTGCTCTGGGGCCTTTGCACTTATTACCTGTCCAGAATGGTCTTCCTTCAGCCCTTTGCCTACCTGGATTCTTCGCACTCCTCACTTACCTCCTCAAATGTCACCTCTTCAAAGAAGCCTGTTTCTGGCACCTATATAAAGACACCCACCCCTTTGCTCTCTGCACCCCAGTTATTGCCAGAAACATCAGCCTCTCCAGTATGAAACACAATCTCTACTTACCTTTTCTTTTCTTTCATTGCATGATCATTATCGAGCGATGTCATGTGCTACGGGTCATATTGTCTCTTTGCCATGCTCTGAATGAGAGTCTACCCACCCCCTTTGTGAACTCCGCTCCCCTGAGATTGCAAAGCTCACTCTTTAAAAACGATACCTTGTGACTGCTCATCTGGGCAAGTCAGGATTTTCCAAAGCGAACATCAGCCAAAACCTCGCTCAGAAGTAATCAACCAAAACCTCGCTCAGAAGTAATTGAGTGCTGAGCGTGACACTTGATTTAACAAGTTGGTATTCATTAACCCAGCTTTACTGTTTCTTATTCATGGTCCTTACATGTTATAAATTTGATCTATTGTTTTCCAAAAAACAGGGAAAACAAAATGACAAAAGACAATCCTTGCTTTGAAAGAACTCAAAGGGAGAGATACACAAAGTAGCAGACAATTGTAGGGCCGTTTGCCATGAAGGTAATAAAACAGCATAGAGGTTTGTGAGGTGCAGAACGGCAGGAAAAAAAAAAAAAAAAAACAGCCTGAGTGACATCAGGACTGAGAAATAGGACAGCATGTTCAGGGATTTAAAAGTAGCCCAGTGTAGCCTAAACAGGAGTGGAAGGGAGTAAGACCCACAAACCACCCCAGCGTCTCTCCATCCCTATCCTGATCTGGGGGTTCTGACTTTGTGCTTTTATTGCCCGTCTGTCTGCTTGTCTGTAGTCTGAATCCCAGATTCTGAGTCCCCAGTACCAAGCACAGTGCCTTCCCAGAATCAACATTCATTTATCATTTGTTGAATAAGCTTTGAATAAAGGCTCAAGTTCTCAAGGCTCCCCAGCTATCACCCTCTCCCCTACTATGAAGAAAATTCACTTGGGAGTCTTCCTTTTCTCCTCTCCTTCTCTTTACAGAGGAAGATTGATTTTTTTTTAATACCTCCTCATTTCCAAATGATAAAAAAGTGGATGGGGGCTGGGTGTGGGGCTCTCTGGCCTGGGAAGCATCCAGCTCGTTCATAGTACCTATGTACTCTGCTACCCAGCAGTCAGGGGGCTCAGGTTGGAGGACCAGCTCTACCTCTATACCAGCTCTTTACTGTGGACAAATGACAGATTGCCTCTGAACTTGACTTTACTCACCTGCGTAATGGCGATACTCCCCAGAAGAGCGGGAAGACCCTACGAGATGTCTCCAGAAGACATGGTTCATAAAATGCTTTCCATGTAGACTTATTATAAGGGACTTGGCAGGCACTCCCTTCTCCAATTTGCAGGCTTCCTCCCTCCTCCCGCTGCCAGCTTCTACCCAGATTTCCCCTTGGAAGAAATGTATTGGCCTCAAAGACAATAACAACTTGAGAAAGGGATTCTGGGGGATAAGAGGAGGCAAGAACAAGCCTTTCATATTCTGCAAGAGAAATCTTGAACTGCTTTTTCTTCCTTTCTAAATTACAGCTTATTTTGGGGTAACCTATTGGAAAGAACCTGCCTTAGAATCTTAGGAAATGAGCTCTGCTGAGAACTCACTTTGTGGCCTTGGCCAAGTCACTGTGCTCTCTGAACTCTGCTCTGTGCTAACAACAGGGCTAGACCAAGGGGTCCCTACAGAAGCGTGTTGTGTAAGAGAGCACACTCTAGCCAGACCTACCTGGCCTCCTAGTCCTGTGACCTAAATATGTCTCAGTTTCCCCATCTATAAACAAGGTTATTAGATATAACCTAGCTAATGTGCTTTTCCTGCAGCTTAAACAAAATAAACCACGTAAGAGATTTAACAGTGTGTCTGGTTTATAGTATTTAAAGAAAGGAAGTGTTCGTATGATTAAAATTGTCATCATTCGTACTGTTACTCTCAAACTGTTGGGATTTTAAGTTGAAGTCAATCTCAGCAGCAGTGTGTTTTGAACAGCCACTTTCTCCCCGGGGCCCACAGCAACACCCCGAAGAGAGGGTGTCCATCATGCCTGACACATAACCTGGGAAGGGAAACCATGCCCTCCTGTGTCCTTTCCCTGGAGTCTCGTGTTTTCCTCCTTGCGCTGCCCTGTCTGGCCCAGGTCTGAGGGCTGGGGTATCTTGCACTCTGGGCCCACGCTGGTCAGGCAGCCAGGAGGGAAAGGAAACCAGAATAAACATGTTTTGCAAGAGCAGGGCTAGTTTAAGTGAAAGCAATTCTAAATAAGGACAATAGAGAGCCTTGACTGCCCGTTGGCCGCTTCCTGCATGCAGGGGTTTGCCATGGAAAACCAAAGGTCAGACTGATTAGCTGGGGGTATCTGCAAGCAGGCTGGCAGGGAGCTTCTGACAGGATCCCCTCACCCAGCATTTGAACCCATCACAGGCCAGGGGGTGTGGCCATAAGGACAGGTCATTCAGAGACCCAGCATGGGCTTAGCATGGGCTTCAATCTCAGTTCCTCAGCTGTGACTTAAGGCATAGTCTTTTACCTTACAAAACCTCAGATTCTTTATCTATATTTTTCTAAAAAAAAAAAAAAAAAAAAAAGGAATAAAATGTGCTCTGGGTTCCCACGAAAAATTTTAAAAGATTGTTAAGTCAAGGTGCTTATAAACTGTAAGGTGATTTGCAAAACTCAGAGTCAGAACCATGTTTTAATTCCACCTCCACTGCCTGCTAGCCTTTTGATCCCGGGAAAGTCAATTTATTTTTCTAAAACTCAGTTTCATATGTTGTGTTTCATACCTGTCCTGGGTCCAAATGATCCCAGGGGTCATCAAAACAGCAAAGTATGGTAACTTGGTGTGTTAGTTTCCTGCGGCTGTTAGAACAAACTAACACAAACTGGATGGCTTAAAACAACAGAAATTTATTTCCTCTGTGTGTTCTGGAGACCACAATTAAGATTCTGTTCCTTGGTCCAGAATCAGGGAGGAGGTATTCCTCACCTCTTCCTGCCTCTCAGGGCTAACCGGCTTTCCTTGGCCTGTATCCGTTATCACTCCAGTCTCTACCTCCGTGGTCGCATTGCCTTGTCCTCTTCTGTCGGGTTATCAGGTCTTCCTCTGCCTCCCTCTTAGAAGGACATTTGTGATTTTACTGAGGACCCCCTGGGATAATCCAAGATCATCTCCTCATCTTAAAATACTCACCTTAATCATATCTCTGAAGACTTTGCTATGTAAGGTGACGTTTACAGGTTCCAAGTATTAGGACCTGGTACCTTTGAGTTCCATTACTCAGCTACATTTGGGCATATTGTAATAGTAGTGTACCTACTACACTTACTCGTGTCTCTCTGATTATTAAGGAGAAGGAGACTCTCAGATAAGTGTTGTGATTGAAGCTGAGAATTAGGGACTATGGAAGTGTGCCAGAAATAATAACGTTGAGGGGCGCCTGGGTGGCGCAGTCGGTTAAGCGTCCGACTTCAGCCAGGTCACGATCTCACAGTCTGTGAGTTCGAGCCCCGCGTCAGGCTCTGAGCTGATGGCTCAGAGCCTGGAGCCTGTTTCCGATTCTGTGTCTCCCTCTCTCTATGCCCCTCCCCCGTTCATGCTCTGTCTCTCTCTGTCCCAAAAAATAAATAAACGTTGAAAAAAAAATTTAAAAAATAATGTTGAAATTCTTCATCTTGCCCTGCAAAGAACCCCATCTTAGTTATTTCTTTATCCCAGGCAAGTGACCCAGCAGAGACACTAATACAAGCTTGACGAATGGAAAGATGCAAGGAAATATTTGCATAAATTTGAATTTCATTTTGGGTAGTTGTGTGCATAGACTAAAATCAGATGACCTGGTGCCTTCTTCTTTATTAGCTATGAGACTTTGGGCAAGTTACTTAGCCTGAGAAGCCATAAGCCATATATATATATATACTTTTTAATATACTCCCATATATAAAATAAAAATTATTACAATACCTACCACATAAGGTTTTGAAAGGAATAAGTGAGATGATCCAGATGAAGAAATTTTCATGGTTCCTGTCATGCAGTATGTCCTTGTGTAATATACATGTTAGATATTACTAATTTTAAAAAGTTTCCAAGCTTAATTAAGTCACCCTTTGTATATACCAAAAACTGACTAACGTGGGGGGATGGGGGCTGGGGTGGGGAGAGATGGTTAGTTGAGAGAGAAATGAGGGAGCTGGCAGTATATCTTCAGACTTATGTTAAAGAATTCCAATTAATTGTTTTCCTTCCCATCTTCAACCCCGATTCCCACAAGGACCAGGGTGGGGCTTTGCCTCTGGGTTTGATTCGTCAGTAAAACACTCTGATGAGGTGAAGTCTTTCTTTCTTTAGGAATTCCTTCAATAAATCCTTTCTGAGCACCTTTGACCTAGAACCTTTCTGAACTCCTTCCCACTGGGGATGGGGAATAGGGCAAGGGCTTAACCGGTCATTGAGAGCTCCGTGGGTCCAGGGCCATTGTAAAACATGGTCCTCAGCCATAGCTGTGGCTCAAGGGATCAGATAGAATTGGGTAAGGGCACGATTGTCAATTAAAAGAATAATATTTTCATCCAGGAGAAGTAGAAGAGATATCTAACACAGGTGTCAAGGTCCAAGGTACCAGAGGGCCTTAGGAAGGTCAGAGAGTTGGGGGAGAAGAAACACCCAGAATATATGTTGTTGCTGCAGCTGGCTGTTACACGCTTGTTTTGTGTGGAAGAGAGGGCTACCCTGAAAGGACTTCTTTTGAAAGATTTCACATGCCACCAAGAACACAGATATTTACACAACAGGTCTAAGATGGACTGTACAAGATGTAGTTTTAGAGGTGTTACAGGGCTACAGGGCAGAGAGATAAAGACAAAAAAGGCCACCTCAAGGGAAGGGAAAGGGGTGAATTTGGAACAGTGTTCCAAAGAAAATGGCATGACATTTCAATGGGTTTCACACTGCTTCCTGTAACCTCTAGCCCTCTCAACGCATACTTTGAAGAATCAAATACAAGAGACCTCAAGAGATTATCTGGTTTAGACCTCTGCTTTCAAAGGCTGTTTACCCCCATTTTATAGATAAAGTTGCTAAGGCCCAAAGAAACACAGGAAATGGTGGTGGGGAGAAAATAACGTAGATCTTTCTGCTTCTTAATATTCTCTACTTCTAGGCAGGATGAATAAGGAGGAAGTAGAATTTTTATTTTCATTTTAATTGCTAGGTCCTTTGTATTAGTTAAAAATCAGTTGAAAGTGACAAAAATCCAGGGCGCCTGGGTGCCTCAGTCGATTAAGCATCCGACTTCGGCTCAGGTCACGATCTCATGGTTCATGGGTTGAAGCCCTGCATTGGGCTCTGTGCTGACAGCTTAGAGCCTGGAGCCTGCTTCGGATTCCGTGTGTGTCTCTCTCTCTCTCTGCCCCTCCCCACTTGTACTCTGTCTTTCTCTCTATCTCTCTCAAAAATAAATTAAAAACTTTTTAAAAAAAGAAAGTGACAGGGGCGCCTGGGTGGCGCAGTCGGTTAAGCGTCCGACTTCAGCCAGGTCACGATCTCTCAGTCCGTGAGTTCGAGCCCCGCGTCGGGCTCTGGGCTGATGGCTCAGAGCCTGGAGCCTGTTTCCGATTCTGTGTCTCCCTCTCTCTCTGCCCCTCCCCCGTTCATGCTCTGTCTCTCTCTGTCCCAAAAATAAATAAACGATGAAAAAAAAATTAAAAAAAAAAAAAGAAAGTGACAAAAATCCAAGTAACAATGGGTTAAATAGACAGAAATCTATTCCTGTCGTGTGTTAAAGAAATCTAGAGATACTTGTACACAAATGTTCATGGCAGCACTATTTAAAAATTGTCAAAAGATAAAAACAACCCAAATGTCCATTAATAGCTGAATAAATAAACAAAATATGGTTTGTACATACAAGGAACTATTGTTCAGTCATAAAAAGGCACAGAATACTGATACATGGTACGATGTGGATGAATCCCCAAAACATTATATGAAGCGAAAGAAACCAGATGCGAGTGGTCATATGGGATAAACTTCCATTTATATAAAGTGTCCCTAATAGGCAAATCCATACAGAATGAAGCAGACTGTGGCTTCTAGGGGCTGAAGGAAGGGAGAATGGTGCTGCTTAATGGCAGTTTCCTTTTGCAACAATTAATCTATCTTGGAACTACATAGAGGTGATCGTTTCACAACCTGGTGAATGTACTAAATGCCACCGAATTGTATAATTAAAAATGGTGAATGGCTAATTTTATGTTATATGAATTTTGCATCAGTTAAAAATAATAATAAAAGAAATCCAGAGCAGGGAAATTCAGAACTGGTAGGCAGGTTTATGACAACCTCAGGGATCCAGGCTCCTTCTATTTGTAGTTCTGCCATCTATAGTTTTCACATCTACCTCATGGTTTAAAATGGCTGCTCAAACTCCAATGATTACAACTGCATTCCAGCTATCTGGAAGGAGAAAATAACAAAGCAGTGAATGAGAGAAGGAACCCTAAGAATGGCATATAAATTGAGATTTGAAGAATGGAGTACAGGAATTAGCCAAGGGAAGAGCTTTCCAGAAGAAAGACTGGAAGAGTGAAAGTCTCAGGTGCTGGGAGAAGTCCAGTGAAGCTGGCACAGGGGGAGGGAGGGGGAGAGGGAGACACGGCCTGAATTATCGAGCCTGCCATCGGCCCTGTCTGGCTCTGGAAAGCTGTTATCTTTCCACTCCCCATCCGAGTTCTTGTCATGCAACCACACCATATTCCTGAGCTGTAAGGAAGTGGTTTCAATAAAAACAATCACATGAGAGAAGAGTCTCTAGATGGCCTTTGGTACACATAAAAGCACATGTTTTATCTTCCAGTCAAGGACTTCTTGAAATTATTTACCTCTCAAAGACAGCTGCCGAGGACCCCATGACTCAAGGGTCCTCTCCTGCCTCCTGACAGCGTGTTTTACTGCTGCCCTTGCAGAGGTCTTCTCCATTGTCTCCTTCCTTCCATGACCTCATTCTCAGTGCCAATGAGAGCCAAGGTAAATCGCGTAGACTTATAGCCAGGGCAGCTGCTGAGATGTGAACTGGTTATTTGTCTCCCAAGGCCCCAGGGGACAGCATTTGGTAGAACAGGGAGGAGGTAGCTGTTGCCCTGGTCACCAGTGCCCATGGCTCTCTAGATTTTGGCTTTGATAGGAGGCGGGATTTTATGTGCCAAGGAGCACAGCTGGGGCCAGCCTGCCCCAGCGGAACCTCGCATGCCTAAATAAAGAAGGAAACTGCTGTGCTCAGCTGGGGCTCCAGAATGCTTTGGCATGTCCTGAAGATGCCACGGTTTGCTGTGATGACCGAGAATGGCAGAGCTGGAGGACCTGAGTCTCGGAGAGGTGAGGCCACTTTCCCAGGGGCAGACATTGAAATTCGAAACAACCTGGTCAGCTCAAGGGTTGCAGGTCAGATCATTAACTGTCTTGTGGCACTAACCCAAGAGGACTCCTTCCAAATCGCTGCATTTTGACCAGGAAAGCTGAGGACAGAGAGGAGACAAGAATGCAAAGATTAGTAGAGAATGAGGACTTTAATACCACTGTATCTATGAGTGTTTTCCTCCGGGCTCTCCTCTGGGAATAACTCCTGCCACTTGACTTCTAACTACGTGCTTGACTCTGAGTGCATTACATGTTTGAACTGATTTTGTCACTGCCCCAATGCTGTAAGGTAGTATGATTGTCTCATCTCACAGGTGAGAAACTGAGGCTCTAAGAGGTGACATAATTTGTCCAAAGTCACCCAGATATTAAGAGATAGAGCTAATATCAAAACCCAGTGATGTCAAGGTTCGTGTTCTTAGTCAATATCCTTTATGGTTTCCCTTTAAACTCTGCTAGCCAGCATTTCCCTGTTCAGGCAGATGCAGAATCATTTTTCAAGCACAGGAGAAGATGTGAAGAAATCACCAGATCCCGATTTGATTAAAAACAGAAGCAAGGTAGCTGAAGACATGAGATGCTCAGCTGAAGACTGGCTGTAGACAGAGAGGGGAGGAGGAGCAGAACTTTCTACCTCTCGCCATCTTACAGGGGTCTACAAATCTGATATAGACTGAGTAGTTTTCATTTGCCCCTGCAAATCCACTCTCCACTCAGTCTCTCTGGGCCTGGTGAGCCTGGCCTCTGTGGACCCCATCAACCCTCGGGCTCCCAGTTGAGTTTGGCAAATGGGAGACACTCTCAGAAGATCCAGGGACAAGAGAGAGACATCCGGTGTTTATTCCCTGTTCCCTCCCCTCAGGGCTGTTGGTTGGTTTGCAGTGGCTGTATTCCGCTACCCAAGGCGTCAGCTCCTATCAGGTAGCTCTCTGGTTAAGCCACGGCACAACTCTGGCTTCCTCTAAGGACACTGGTACCAGCTGCCAGTGCTTCACCATCCCTTGTCTGTGTCCCTTAGCTCCATCCATACCTTTGTTACTAATTCCTTCATCAGACTCTTGTCAATGAATCCCATTCAGAAGAGCCATTTGTTTCCCGTTAGGACCCAGGGTAATTCAGTGCTAGAGTTTTAAGTCTGAAAGGCATGTCAAAAGGGTTCTCAAACCTTCATTTTTACCTGCACAAGCCTAGTAAGAGCGATGATGGTAAACCCCATAAGGTTCTAGAAGGCCATGGAACCCTGCCTGCTCATTCTCCCACAAAGTGCACTCCTCTTACTTGCCTCTCCACACCTGCTCCTTGAAGTCCCAGGTTGCAGGGAGCACACCCCATAACCAGCTGACCTAATCCAAATCCCTCGCTCACATGAAGAGAGGCAGTTGGCAAGGTTTCCAAAGTGTCCTTTGTTGGCCTGAGTGGGTCTGATTTATGTCCTCGGCCTTCATCAACAGTTTGCCTCAATATCTTCCAAAGCGTAAAGTCCCGTAAATCTTCCCTGGGAGCGACAATTCGACCGCCAGCCCGTGTTATACAAACACACAGAAATGTCATTAAGGCAACAAACAGCCCCACTGGCCTCGGTAGAGGCCTTTTCTGCCAGGCTCAAGTTACCTAAAATCAATATTTGAACAAGGACAAAACCACATGTTTTCAAAACCAAATTAGAGGGGTCTAATACCAGCTCTGGAGATGTGGTTACATCACGCGCCTTCCAGCGGGTCCCCTGGGGCTCTGCCTTTGGGCTTGACCAGGCTGCACAGGCTCCCACCCGCTTACAGTCACTGGACTTACTTATCCTGAGCGTCTGACCTCACTAGACAGGTGATGCCTGGGACAGAATGAGCCAGACATAGGAACGTTCCAGAGCCAGAGATGGGAACT
Organism: Herpailurus yagouaroundi; assembly: GCF_014898765.1. Classification (NCBI taxonomy): domain Eukaryota; kingdom Metazoa; phylum Chordata; class Mammalia; order Carnivora; family Felidae; genus Herpailurus; species Herpailurus yagouaroundi. Next base: position 48,382,633 of record NW_024412388.1, read on the forward strand.
CGAGTTTACAAAACAAAGGAAGTTGGGTACGTTCTTTCATGCATTCCTCAAGCATTGATTCAGGATCTGTACCAGGCTCTATGCTGAGGTCTGAGAGTCCCAAAGTGAGTAAAATCATGGGTCTCTGCTCTCAGGAAACTCATACTATGGCATGAGAGGAAGAGGAGACAATAGGTCACTTTAAGGCCAAAGGACAAGTACTAGCGATGCATGTGAGTTAAGGGAGCTTTGGAGGCACATGATGGGTAACCCAGGGGCCCTTTGGGGGCCTGTCAGAGAAGCTTCCAACGACAGATACGCTAACGGTGCTCTTAACCTATGTTTCTGACTTTGTATGCCCTGGGAGTGGGACAGATGCGATGAGAGAAAACTCTGCCTTCTGCCAGAAGGAAAAAGTATGGGAGGAAGAGTTCTATTCCCTCCCCGGAAGAGTGCTTATCTGAGTGGAGGAGTAGGTTTGACACACGCCCACCTCAGCCTTTGTGGCTCCTGTCTTTTTCAGAACCAGCCTGTCTACGGTCACACCACTGCCACCACTCAGTCTCTGCTTGAGCGTGGGGTAAGGGTGGGCGGGGCTTCTGCAGTTGGGTCTGGCTGTGGACACCTGCCATGGTGGGAGAGAGCCTCGCTCAGAAGGTAGAAGGAAGGCCTTGTGCCTGCACATCTGAAGCCCTGTCACACCAGCAATAGAGCCAGCACCTTGCTTTCTATCTGCCTCCCGTGTCTCTGTGAAGGGACGATTCTTAACCACTGGTCCCTTCCAAGACGAAGAACACGTGAGGGGGCTCGTGGTATATTACTAATGAAACGGTAGCATACAGAATTGTCTTTCCCATATTGTGTTTAGAAAATAAGTAAAATTGCCAATAGATGAACAATGATTGTATTTGCATGTGATGATACAAGGTTTTCTTCTGTTTTTACTGTTTATTTTTCAGAGAGGGAGAGAGAGGGCGAGCAGGGGAGGGGCAGAGAGAGGGAGGGACAGAGGATCCAAAGCCGTCTCTGCCGGCAGCAGTGAGCCTGATGCGGGGCTCGAACTCATGAACCATCAGATCATGACCTGAGCCAAAATTGCATGCTCAACCGACTGAGCCACCTAGGCACCTCAGGTTTTCTTTTGTTTTTAAAGATATTTTCCCTTTTTTTTCCTAATGAGTCTGTGCTATGTTTGATCCTGGGAAAAAGGGGAATAAATCGATGCAATAAAATGTTCTTTTAAATCTTACTAAAATTATGAGGGAAAGCTGTAAATCCAGGCAAAGATGTAGGGGTTTCAGGCTAAAGCAGTTAAGAGGTGGCCATGAGGGGCGACTGGGTGGCCCAGTCGGTTAAGCACCCAACTTCAGCTCAGGTCATGATCTCACAGTTCATGGGTTCGAGCCCCACATCAGGCTCTGTGCTGACAGCTCGGAGCCTGGAATCTGCTTTGGATTCTACATCTCCTTGCTCTCTCTGCCTTTTTCCTGTTCACACTCTGTCTGTCTGTCTGTCTCTCTCTCTCTCAAAAATAAACATTAAAAAAAAAAAAAAGAGGTGGCCATGAGAGTAGGCACTGCCCATTGTCATTTTCTTGTAACTTGCTAAGCAACTTTGTGTCCGGTGTGCAGTGATGTAGGGACAGTAGATACTACCTCCTTAGGAGAGTATTCTAGGCCCTCCATAGTCGCGGGAGCCTGCCATCTGTGCTGGTCGCTTGCCGGGCTCCACGGCACTCTGTGACACATCTTTCCTCGACAAGCAAGCTCTACCACGTCTCTGTGCCTGTGCATACACCCTGCTGGAAATGCCTTTCCCTCACCCCCACGAGGAAGATGTGACCTTCCTTTCAGACTCAGCTTTAGTAGCCCTTTTCCCAGGACCCCTTCCCTGGTTTTTCCTACATTCCCCAGGCAAACTGGACATGTTCTGCTCTCCATGCTTGTTTAGAATTTAGCTATGAAATACTTGGCACTTTACGCCGGAACTGCTGATGTACTTACCTGTCTCTCGCTGGCATAGGAACCGCCTTCTGTTCACTCTCTTGTTTCTTTAACTATTTATTTCATTCAACTAACACTGACTGAGCTCTACTACCCGCCAGGTTCTGGGCACTGGGGGTACAAAGAGGAAAAGACAAAGATGCCCCCTCGAAGGGACTTATGGTCTAACAGAAAAAATTAATATTTCTCTCCCATAAAGTAAGGGATGTAAGGGAGAAAGACAGTCTTCATGGAGGAACATTTCATTTCAACTTAGTGGTGAAGAGTAGGTAGAATTTAACCAAGCGGATTTTTTTTTTAATTTTCAAAGAAAGAAAACAAGAAAGAAAGAAGAGAAAGAAAGAAAGAAAGAAAGAAAGAAAGAAGAAAACAAAAGGAAGGAAGGAAAGAAGGAAGGAAGGAAGGAAGGAAGGAAGGAAGGAAGGAAGGAAGGAA